>NC_077230.1:310448487-310798799 GCF_027887165.1 Monodelphis domestica
GAACCTCTGTTCTAGATCTGGTAAAGGTATTGAGGGCCAGAGCTATACTGTCCAGTTGCTGAGAATAGAAAAGAATCTACCTAGTACTGGTGATGGAAGAATGGGCAAAGTTCTTTGACCTCAGAGAGCAGCAGAAACCATTGGAAGGAAGCAATCTGGAATGAAGTCTATCATTTAGCTCTGAATTAGAGCTGGACACAGAAAGGTCAAGTATCACTAGTTCAAATGAGGAAGCTCTGCAGTGTACCCTTACCTAGGGTCTTTTAACTTAAAAAATCTTTTTATAACCATTTCAATATAATTGGTTTCTTTTGTAGTCCAATGTGTTTTATTTTACATATTTAAATGCATTAATCTGAGAAGGGATCCACTGACTTCACCAAATGACAAAGGGGTCCATTACATAAACAAGGCTAAGAAGTTCTGTTCTAAAGCTACAAGCCTGGCCTCTGAAGGGAGAGGGTGACTTGAGGAACCTTAATCCTGTCATACTGCTGTCTAGCAGCTTCCAGGAGCACACTGAGCTTCTGCTGTGAGAAGCTGTAGGCTTAGTGACCCTGGTGTAGCAGTGATAGGAAGAAATCAAGGGTAACTCCTGCTGACATTTCAGAGGCCATCAGAAGGAAAGAGCATGATGAGAAGTCACAGTTGCTAGGAGCTTTATCCTAGCATGACTGAAAATAAATAACAAGTTATGCAGCTTCTTGGAGAGGGCTGCAGCATAGATGTTGATAATTCCATGAGTTCTGTCATGAGCCATATTTGTTTCTTTGACTTGTTTTGTTTTTGTATTCCTACTGCCGTGCATATTAGAGTTTCTTAACAAATATTTGCTAAATAAATCTTTTTTTCCCCCTTTCCACTCTAATTCAATCCACTCAGCTGCCAAAGTGTTTTTTTTTTTTAAAGTATATTTCTGACTGCATCACTTCCCATTCAAAAAACTCCTTGTTGCCTTGAGGATCAAATATGGAATCCTCTGACATCTAAAGCACTTTATCAGCTGGCCCCTTCCTATATTTCCAGTGTTCTTTTTATACCTTATTCCCCTCCACACCTCTCTACTTCAAGCATTTTCTCTGACTGTCACCATATCTAGAAGTTCTCACTCTTCCTCATTGCCTCCTAGATTCCAGCAAATGTAAAGTCCCTTTTTCTACAAGAATCCTTTACCAGATTTCCTTAATCTTAGTGTCTTTGCTATGAAACTATCTCCAATTTTCTTGTGTATAGTTATTTTTTACATAGTTGATTGCATGGTCTCTCCCCATTAGACTGTGAGCTCCTTGAGAACAGAAATGATATTTTGCCTTCCTTTGTATCCCCTGCACATAGTGGGCTCTTAATAAATGCATATTGATTAATAAATGGTCAATCCTTCTTGATGGAGGGAGTTTGCATCTCTAATGTGAGCAGTATGGTGCATACATCAACAACTTGACTGTCTCTCATCAAATTCCTTTGATGTAAATTGAAGAGATCTGCTATACAGTTGGATTCAGCATAGTGAAGCTTGCATTTCAGTGGTGGGTAAGATCTTTGTCTCTAAAGTTGTTGAGTCTTTCTTTACACTCAAAGTGGGTCAGGTAAATTCTGAGATAAGCACTAACAGAACTTGGGCACTTGGAGTATGAAATTTATTAATTACAATCTAATCATTATATCTAGGCCCAGAAAAAGCATTTCAAGATTTCATTTCCTAATTTTCTTTTATACAGCTGTAAACCCCCAAATAAATACAATAATTACAAGGAAGAAGTAATAGCTGGGGTAATTGAATCCTCCTTGTCTTCCTCTCCCATGCATAGACTCAAATTAAGCTAAGATAAATATTCTGTATTGCATGCTAGACTTTTACAGGTGTGAACAAGGGGGAAGTATTATTATCTCGACTGGCTGTAATTCTTTATTTAAGAGCGTACTATTCTGTGGTTCCTGGGCATTTATAAGAGATATATTATCTAAAATCTAGAGAGCTCCCTTCCTACTCTTTATCTTGACTAACTGAGAGAGTAGGAAAAATGAATGCAACTGCAGGATGACCAAATGACTGCAGGAAGATGAGTCTCCTTCTCTAAGGTTCAGAATGAAACTTTGCATTCAGACTTTTATTGATCACTTAAGACATTTGTTCAGTACTGTCAATGTGAATATTTGGATGACTCAGTTTCCATCTGCACTTTGTGTACTAAGCACACCTATTTTGTTTGAAAGTCAAGTACCTGTTTGTTTTGACAGGTTTCTCTATTGGGTAAAAGTTTCCTCTCCAGAAGCCCAGCTCCTGAGTTTGACATTTGCCTTTAATTTGTTACAGCTGACTGTTCCCTGATGCATAACTGCTGAATGTTAGGAGGGTTACACAGCTGTTTGTGGTTAGTCTCTGTAGGCTTCCCAAAAGGTATAAAGAGACTCTCTGCTCCAGTATCACTTTGGAGGGAGTGTTTAGCATGGTGTCTTCTCCCAGGGAGGAGTTGGTACTTAGCACAGTGCCTTTGGTTTTGTATGGTATTTAGCTTTTGACTGTGTAATGATCAAATGATGTGTATCCCCTTTTCCTGATTAAAGAGTGGGTTTTCCAACTCCTTGGAAGTGCTGTATTTATTGCCAAGTTAACACTTCCTAGTCAAATCCTCCTCCTCCTCGTCAATATAGTCAGTTTCTGAACATCAATGTCACTTGGGAGTTTGGGGTTGGAGAATGATTTTCAAATCAGATGCTTGTGCCCACTCAAATACCAGCTTTTCAACTGTCCAAATTTTTCTTGAATGCTTTATTTTAAGTCCATATGGTGACTATTTGCCAATACAAATAACATTCATATAATTTAATGTAAATATGTTGTGGAGGGAAAAGCACCAGGGAGTTCTATTAATTCAGTCTTAAAGCTTCTATAATCTTTGATGAAGGTTGTGGTTTTTTTTAAACCCTTAGCTTCCATCTTAGAATCAATACTGTGCTTTGGCTCCAAGGGAGAAGAGTGGTAAAGGCTAGGCAATGGGGGTGAAGTGACTTGCCTAGGGTCACACAGCTTGGAAGTATCTGAGGCTAGATTTGAACCTAGGACCTCCAGTCTCTAGGCTTGGCTCTCTATCCACTGAGCTACCTAGCTACCCCACCTCTTCCCCTGATGAAGATTGTTTAGAAACATTGCACCAAGTGTGAGATGTGTGGCTCTTATTATAGAACAAACTGGTCAGTATTTTGCCACTATTTTGTTGTTCATCCTTCATATTCAAAGAGGACCAATGACATCATGATGTTTGCCCTTGGCACAAGTCAGGCACAAATGGATTCTTTGAACATTTGGGATGGAGATGTCTCTGGATTTGCACATCTCACTTTTCCTTTGTGTTACCATGATTATGCTTTGCTCACAGAGCACAGAACCTTCTTTACCTGCTATGGTAATTCTGTAGCAAAGACCCCCTCCCCACCATCTTTGCAGCTCTTTTATATCTAAAGGGCTATAAAACTGAATACTCTTTGACCATTGTTACAAGGGAATCACTTTAAAAGACTGATATATATTAATTTACGGTCGCCAAGGAATCAGCAATGTAATTCCTAAATGAAAACTTAAGTCAGCCGTCAATCTTTTATGGAGTTTAATTACAATAGGAGGAAGTAATTAGAGATAGAGAGAGAGAAAAGGGAGAGAAGGAAATAGGGCTTAAATACCCCTTCTGTTTAGGCTGGGCCAAAAGGCCCAAGCCCTTAGATAGCTGGGGCAAAGAAAAGAGATCAGTCCCTATTACTCATGTGACCAAAATGGAGAAACAGTCTCAGAGGCCCCCACCTTCAGCTTCCTTCAGCGCAAGCTTCTCAGAGCCCACACGAACCACACCGACCAACTCCTCAACCCCCCTTGCAGTCTTCAGACCCCCTATCTTTAAGGAAACCCTCCAAGTTGCCTCCCCTCAGTCCTCACATCTACCAATCACTGTTCATCAATTTCCCTGTGCCAATGGAGGCTCTAGCTTAACCCAGGACCGCCCAGAGTTTCTGGCTTTTGCACATGTCTGTTGAAGGTCATATTTTCAAATGATTAAATCTTTGCTCCTTTGCTACAGCCCTTTCTAAATCCTGTTAACCTGAGTAGAGTAGAGATTGGAATAATTAAATTTTGATCGAGGCTGCAGCCCTTACTCAATCCTGTTAGGACTGAATAGGGTGGAGATTTATTCCAAGTATTGCCATTGTATCAATTCTAAAATCAATCATGACTCAAAGAAATTCCTGTTCTATGCTTAAGCATAGGTCAAAGTCCTTTCCATTGTTCAGTAAAGGGTTTCTGTCCTAAAGTAATCTTAAGAAGGGAAGAGAAGGAACCTCCCATGCCAATGGGGTTCCCATTCCAATAGACTATCAGTAAGAAATTTTCCAAGTATGAAATATCCCAATGGTGAAATTTCCAACATTTATAAGTCTAAGGAAATTTGAGGTTTACACCATGCAATACCATTAGTATTATTATTATCAAAGAAATCCCCCCCATCCCAAAAAAGAAGGAACAGGATCTATATGGACAAAAATTTTTATATTCTCAACAGAACATTGTACACAGTAATGGCAATATTGTATGATAATTGCCTGTGAATGACAACTATTCTCAACAATACAATGAGCTAAGATAATTTCAATGGACTTAGCATGAAAAATGCTATCCATTTTCTGAGAAAGAACTGATAGAGTCAGAATGCAGACTGAAGTATACTTTTTAAAAACTTCATTTTCTTGTATTTTTTTTGTTTGTGTTTTCTTTTACAAATGACTAATATGGAAATACATTTTTCTTGACTGTGCATGTATAACATCATTTGAGAGATAAGGAAAATATCCAGGAATCAAAAAAATATAGAGAGCTGGAAGAGACCATCTAGTAAACATTCTTCATTATTTAGATGAGGAAACCAAGGTCCAGGGAGATTAAGCTACTTTCTAAGCATCAGATAGATAGTAAAAGGTAGAACAAGTTAATTATTATATGTCTGTCTTTCAGGGCAGCCAGAGAGTATCCTGTAAAGGCTTAAATGTATAAGATTTTCCTTCTTTTCAGTACAAAAATATAATAACAAAGTGGGTATAATTTCACAACATGCATTTCCAGCAAATCTGAAGAGCCCTTAAAATATGGCCTCCTTGATAAATCAGCTAATAGAAGGAACATCTGCATACCCTCTTTAATCCAGGATTCTGAAGTCATAAAGCATCCCAGAAAACATTCTAGGTATTAGTCTGTAAGTATGATTGCAGTTGTTTAATATGCATAATTAATTAAATTCTGATTCCAATTATCATGCAGGCAGATCTAAATATTGAAATATGTTGTCTTAAAAGATGACATCCTAACAGTGCCTGTGCTGCACCATCATTCAAAAGAGGAAGTGAGAAAAGAAGCTGTTCTAGAGTATTTGCTAAAAATAGAACACATGTGTACCTAGGGACCAGAGATAAGAACTGTGTAAAAATTGCCCATCCTTACTATATGCCTCATTCATTTTTTTCCTTTGTCTTTGGGTTCTTGGCCTTCTCTAGCACAATTCTACCAGTCCTGCAGTCCTGACTCCTTCAATTCCTCTTTTGTCCCATTCTTTACATTTTTGTTGAACTTTACATTTTGAACCCCTTAAATAATCACTTTAAAACTTCCCATTATATTTTCTCTCTCTTTTCAATGCTCTTTTGGAAAGCTGGTTCTCTCTGTGAAAGTGACATACCTCTGCAGGCTAGTTTCCACTTTCCTCATGTCCTGTGACATACTGGGTCAGGAAGAAGAGTTGGCAGAGTTCTCATTCCTCACTATCAGACTCCCTCTGGTATCATAATTCATCAATTTTTCTTTCTTCGAGGTTCACTTCATCCATTAATATCTAATCCATATCCTTGTTGCTGTAACCTGATGATCTCTAGGTTATTTCTCCCCCTTTTCTCAAAGAATTCATCAGCTAGATTAGTTTTTCTTTTCAACATAAAGCTTTCCCTCAACTTTGGAGGCTGATTTATTTGAAAATGCCTTGACATCCCAGTTCTTCCACTTCTGCAGATCTTAAGACCTATAATTTTAAGTTACTCATCTACCCAGAGGGATTGGCATACCTCAGAACTCCTCATTACCCAGACATAACTGTCACTTTTATGGTTTTTAATTCTCACATTACTCTACCTAAAGATAATCACTTTTCCTTTCTTCTTTTCATATGCCTCACTCTTCCTGAATCTGTTATTAACCCTTACAATTACCTTCATTTTCTCCATATTCTCCCTAGTCACCATCTGTTGATTATGTTGGCAACATAACTATATCTGTTTTGCAGTTGCCATTCCAGTATGAACTGGTACTCTGGGAAGTCCTAGGTCAAGTGTATGTACTCTTTATGGCTGTGTTGCAGACTCTAACCCAACTTAAAAAGATCTTTAGATTTGTGGTTTCCCTTTAGGCAGAGAAGATTATGGCTGTAAATACCAACCTAGAAGTCATGATTAAGGCTATGTTTGAACAATTGATTAAGGAAAGAGGGCTAGATCTGGTTATGGGTAAGGACAATGGGCAAACAGAGAATATATCTCAGGAAAATGAAGGTGATAAGGAGAACATGGCTGTTGGTGAACCTGAGAAAATCTATCCTTTAAAAGAGGTCTCTAAGCTAACTGGTAATGCTGGTGCGATACACTCCAAAGCCCATAGACAATTCAGTCCACAAGAACTTGAATCCATAAAGTGCTGTTTCCCTAAATTTGTAGAAAATCCCTTCAAATTTCAGAAGGAGCTTAAACAAGCTTTCAGGATCTTTGATCCAGATTTCAAAGATGTAGAGTTCCTATCGTCAGAACTGTTTAGCCCCCAGGAACAGAGACAATTCTTGGAGAAGACAAGATCTGACAGCAATTTGACTAGCTGGCTAACTGTAGAGCAAAGGGTGGATATGGATTTTGCTAATCCCACCTGCATGTCCTACCTTAGAAGACATAGGGAGGATTTGCTACAGGCCACAAAACTACGCTGTTCAAAACCGAATGCATGGGCTAAGTTTGACAAGATCATGCAGGATAAAGGGGAGCATCCTGCCACATACATAGACTCTGTCAGAGATGACAGATTCAATCTTAGGTCAAGAAGCTGACAGTGAGGAATTGGCTGGCCATGTCCATAGGCAATTTCTAAGGGGATGCGTGCCTAATTTAAAAACATTTTTCAAGCACTATTTCTCCAAATATGACTCAGTTTCTCTGATTGAATTGAGAGAGCCAGCAAGTTACCTACATGAGAATAATTCAGAACAGAGTAAGCAAGTTCTGGACCTTAAGGAAAAATTGGAAAGGACAGAGAATAATTTGAAACAAAAGGAGATTGAAGAAATCAAGAACCTGAATACAGTTAGAACTTACACAACATCTAGTCACAAGATGCCTAGTTACAAGGGAAAATCAGTGCAGAGAGAGAATAGGGAATGTTTCTTCTGTCACAAGAAAGGCCACTTGATTAGAAATTATTTTTTAAAGAAGAAACACAAGATTCAAAATAAGAACACACAAAATGAACAAACTAGGTACAAGAAGTCCACTTGTTCACATTGCAAATTAAAGTCCTCAAAGTAAGCTGATGATTTGCAAGAGATTCAGAAGGCAATTAACTCTGGAGCTAAGCCCAAGTACTCTGATATGGTTAGGAAAGAGTTATGAAGCCAGGCCCATAAGTTATATAGTGTGACTAATGGAGATAGAAGAAATAGTGAGAATGAGGCTGCAATTGAAAATAGTAGACAAAAGTTGGGGAGTGGTGAAAATTCTGTGTAAAGAAGTTAATCTGTGAGTGATAGCCATTGCAATAAAGCAAGAGAAAGGCAGAGGCAGATTACAGAAAATGAGGCAGAAATTAAGGAAATAACATCTCAAATAGTAAATGAGATGAAAGACTTTGAAATGAGTTGTACAGTAACTAAGCAGGAAAAGTGTGTAAAGGAAATCAGATCATTCCTAGAGAACTTTTTCCAGTGTAGAGTAGATAATTGTATTGAATTATGCAAAAGAAAAAGAATGAATAAGTCACAAGAACTCAAACAAAAGTTTGTGACTGATACAGAGACACATAATTTCAATTCCCTAAAGGTTACTATTGCTAGAGAAGAAAATATAAAGGCTCTAAAACCATTCACAGATGAACTCCCACCAAATTTAGTTAATCCTGTAAATAGCTACATGGCAAAGGTACCCTTAGAAATAACATCTAGTTTGAATCCTGAAGCTAATGCCTTCCATCCAGCAAGGAGTGCTATAGATAAGGAAAAATTAACTGAAAATGGAGCTAACTTTACTTTTGAATTCAATAATCATATTCAAAGTATTGGAGGTGGCATTACAGTTAAATTTGAATATGGGGATGGAATAGAATTCTTACCAACTGGAAAAACTACCATGGATTTAAAAGACAGGCTTGAATTCAACATTCTAAGGGGCAAAGGGGTATCTGGCCAAAGCAACAGCAGTGATTTAGGTTCATGTTCCACTGTATTAGGGGATACAATCTCAAGTGTAGACTTCACAGGGAATGAATCAAATTAAGGAGAATTAACTGGGTTACATATGCAACTGACAGAGAGCAGCAAAGACATGGACACCGAGTCAGTGGGTATGAACACCTTAGCTACAAAGTCAGAAACAGATATATATATATATATATATATAAAATTTTTTTTACTTAGTCTTTTTTTTAAACATTATTTTATTTGGTCGTTTCCATACATTATTCACTGGAAACAAAGATAATTTTCTTTTCCTCCCCCCCCCCCCCCACCTTTCCCTCTCCTTCCGAAGCACGATTCCACTGGTTATCACATGTGTTCTTGACTCGAACCCATTTCCCTGTTGTTGGAATTTGCATTATAATGTTCATTTAGAGTCTCTCCTCAGTCTTATCCCCTCCAACCCTGTAGTCAAGCAGTTGCTTTTCATCACTGTTTTTACTCCCACAGTTTATCCTCTGCTTGTGGGTAGTATTTTTTAGATCCCTGCAGATTGTTCAGGGACATTGCATTGATACTAATGGAGAAGTCCATCACCTTCAATTGTACCACAATGTATCAGTCTCTGTGTACAATGTTTTTTTGGTTCTGCTCCTTTCGCTCTGCATCACTTCCTGGAGGTTGTTCCAGTCTCCATGGAATTCCTCTACTTTATTATTCCTTTTAGCACAATAGTATTCCATCACCAACATATACCACAATTTGTTCAGCCATTCCCCAATTGAAGGGCATCCCCTCATTTTCCAATTTTTGGCCACCACAAAGAGCACAGCTATGAATATTTTTGTACAAGTCTTTTTCCTTATTATCTCTTTGGGGTACAGACCCAGCAGTGCTATGGCTGGATCAAAGGGCAGACATTCTTTTATCGCCCTTTGGGCATAGTTCCAAATTGCCCTCCAGAATGGTTGGATCAATTCACAACTCCACCAGCAATGAATTGGTGTCCCCACTTTGCCACATCCCCTCCAGCATTCATTACCTTCCATAGCTGTCATGTTAGCCAATCTGCTAGGTGTGAGGTGATACCTCAGAGTTGTTTTGATTTGCATCTCTCTGATTATAAGAGATGTAGAGCACTTTTTCATGTGCTTATTAATAGTTTTGATTTCTTTGGCTGCGAACTGCCTGTTCATGTCCCTTGCCCATTTGTCAATTGGAGAATGGCTTGATTTTTTGTACAATTGATTTAGTTCTTTATAAATTTGAGTAATTAAACCTTTGTCAGAAGTTTTTATGAAGATTGTTTCCCAATTTGTTGCTACCCTTCTGATTTTGGTTACATTGCTTTTGTTTGTACAAAAACTTTTTAATTTGATGTAATCCAGATTATTTATTTTGCATTTTGTAACTCTTTCTAATTCTTGCTTGGTTTTGAAGTTTTTCCCTTCCCAAAGGTCTGACATGTATACTATTCTGTGTTCGCCTAATTTTCTTATAGTTTCCTTCTTTATGTTCAAGTCATTCACCCATTTTGAATTTATCTTGGTGTAGGGTGTGAGGTGTTGATCTAAACCTAATCTTTCCCACACTGTCCTCCCATTTTCCCAGCAGTTTTTATGAAATAGTGGATTTTTGTCCCAAAAGCTGTGATCTTTGGGTTTGTCATATACTGTCTTGCTGAGGTTGCTTGCCCCCAGTCTCTTCCACTGATCCTCCTTTCTGTCTCTTAGCCAGTACCAGATTGTTTTGGTGACCACTGCTTTATAATATAGTCTGAGATCTGGGACTGCAAGACCCCCTTCCTTTGTATTTTTTTTTCATTATTTCCCTGGATATCCTTGATCTTTTGTTCTTCCAAATGAACTTTGTTATGGTTTTTTCTAAATCAGTAAAAATTTTTTTTGGAAGTTCCATTGGTATGGCACTAAATAGATAGATGAGTTTGGGTAGGATGGTCATTTTTATTATATTGGCTCGTCCTAGCCATGAGCAGTTAATGTTCTTCCAGAAACAGATATATATTGTAGTGGGGGACAACATGAAAGCACACATCCTAATGATGATGCAGGGGGACATGTCAACTTATTCCCAGAAGAAAATGTTGAAATAGAAGGAAAGATTCCTATCTTTACACAATCAAATGAGAATATAAACACACACCTCAGACTAGTGGTAGAGTAGACTCTATGATTTTTAACAGTATAGAAGATGTGCATAGCCCCGTACCATCAAGTTTACCAATTCTAAATGAAATTCTAAAGCTTAGTAATGAAAAACAACCTGAAACTGATTTGAGTAACACAGAAGCTGTTGAAATAGGCTTAGATCAAAATGCAAAGCCAGAGTTACCAACATCTGACAAAAATTTACATGGCATTTAGCAAAATCCGAAGAACATAGTGATCAGATTCAATGATTCAGATTCAGACAGATTCAGAAGGAATACCAGAATGTGTGATGATAATGAATGAAAATGATTCAGAACAAATGCTTATCAGTTTTATAAGCTTTTTGAAGAGGTAGATGAAGGAGATGTGTGGGACACTAGGGAAAAGATAAAGAGTACCTGGAACCAATGCAAACAAAATCTTATCAAGATTATCAGGAGGAATTATTCTTTGGCACAGAACAAATTGCATACCATTAGAAGAAATTTATGCAAGCTTAGGGGTTGATAATAAAGATGATTTTATAGATAAGTTGAATTACATGGCTTGTACAGATATAGATGTTGAATGGTAAGGTAGATATTAAGGAACATATTAAAGAACTGGAGGAGGAGAGATAGATGCACAATTTCACTTCTATTCTCTAACTTCAAAATATGACAAGTACCATTCATGCTGTAATAGTGAAACCAAGATTAGTTGTAGTTCCATAGGGCATCATACTACTCAAAAAACCTTATGTGAATGAAGACTACTCTTGGGGTAGCATAGAAAATAAGCTATTCCAGCAAAAGAAGAACGAGTAATTCAACATCAAGAACACTCCTAACCTTGTAGCATAAAACTTCATCTTCATAATTAGGACAGACACAAACATCTAGAATGCTAGAGAAGCATGGATTCACTTTGGTTGAATCTGTTATAACAAGACTTTAACATTAAGTTGTAGTTGAGTCCTGAAAGAAAAGGTTATCCATATCTCTCAACCTTCATCCTAAAACAGTCTCTACTGGGGGACGGAAGAGAGAGTGGGTACACCATGAAGATATTACTTCAGAGTTTCATTAACCTCTCTAGGCACAACAATGTGATTGTGTGATCAGTGAAGATACATACAAATGACACATGAGGAGAAAAAAGTCCCAGTCATGAAAAGCAACATGGATAGCCCAAGAAGAAATCAAAAGCAGTCCTTGTTAATATAAGCCTATTGAAAACAAAGGAATGCACCCCTGGAGTAAATAGTATAGTTCCAGTAAGAAATGCAGCCAACAACACAGAAAAAATATTCCTTTAATGAGTAGCAGCCACAGTAAATCTATATAATTTTTATACGTAGCCTCTGCCTGTCACACAGAAACAAAACAGAAAAGAACAATGTTTTTATAAATGAATACAACATTTTTCTATATTCTATCTCCAAGAAATGATTACAGTAAACATTCAATAAATCTTCTAGTGAAAAGTGAAACAATAAGAATGAGCAAACTTGAAATCATTTTTCTTAACAAAATCCTGAGAAGCTATGCACAATGTTCACACCCATCCGTGTAAAACACACGTACACCTTACTTGCAGGCACAAAGATGTACATCTTCAAACCTTACCCCCATGCATGAAGAAAACACATGTGATCTTACTTGCAGACATGAAGAATGATTGATAAATTCTGACATTCACGAAGATTTCAACTTCCATGCAAATGTACTTTTCACTCTTACTTGCACACACATGTAAAAATCTCACATGCACACATGTTTGTGGTTTGTTTGTGTGTTCCCAGTTCCTGATTTTTCAAGTGGATCCTGATTTGAAGAACAAGTCTTCAATCAAGACTGGAAGGTGACGACTGGCATGCTGACCAGACGAAGGACCAGAGAGGAAGAAAGAGTTTCTACAAGCAACATGAATGGCCATGGATGGACTTTGGAACATAGAAATTTTTGAACTTTTGATTGTGAGAATATGTAAGAATGCATCATACATGGTAACTTCATGTATGTGCATGCACATCCTACATAGAATTACACTTTAGTAAGATATCTCATGGAATAGGTAAATATACAACATGCATAGTTGCTTGACAACAAGACACACTGATAAGTATTTCTGTGGTAAATTCAAACAAAGATATTTCTTTTCTGCATGACTTTGCACAGAAATCTAGAATGATGTACATATGTAAGTTTGTATAGTTCCTATGTACACATGTAAATTACTAATTGACTAATGAGCTAACTTTATTAGAGTAATTTATTAATATATTCTAATGACTAACATTAGTGATAGTTTAGCGAATTTGTTCAAGTCTTAGGAAAGTAGAGACTGAAGTATAGAAGTTAGATTGCATTATGATTGTAGGTTAGCATTTGTTAGTAATAGGAAATTTTTCTTAGTGACTGTATAGACATTAGGAAATAGGACATTTGCATATTCTAGATGTTAGTGGAATTGTTGAGATGTTTTGAAAATTGTTACATGATTTGTTGTGTAAAAATTATGTTCATGTGAATGCCTTACCTAAACCATCTTCCTATAACCCATTCTTAGCTTAGCATCTATGTAGATATGATAGCTAACATAAGTTATGATCTTGTTATTTTGGGGGGTAAGAGAATATTTAAGATAGCACAGGGTGAAGAATAGATAGATAGAATTATAATAAAGCTAAGTATCATTGAAAAAATTTTAAGGTGCATTTTTTTTAGAATAAAAGGGGGGATTGTGGAAGAGACATGAAGAAAGAGAGGATTTGCAGGACAAGCCAGGCATGCAGACCAAGGTGAAGGACTTGACCTGTCTGTCAATCAAGAAGAAGATTCCAAACAGAATGTTCCCAGGAAGAGACAGTTGGGAGCTTGGCCAGAGGAGAGAAACTGGGACTTTTGGCTCTCTGGAGGTGACTGACCAAGAGAGAAATCTCTTATCTGGGTTCTTGATCAAAAGAGACTGGCTATTTCTGATCTAGGCAGAGAGAGAGAGACTTTTGTAGGTTTTTTGACAGAGTCTGGACTTGAATTACTCAAGCAGAGATTATCTGACCAAAGAAGGAAGAAGCTTTAACAGTTGTCCTCCATCTCTCTGGCTGTCTCTGAATCACAATTGTGACTAGATTGACATTTCCTAAAACCTTCATAATTCTCCTTGTAGACTAGGGACACCCCTATCTCCTTCACCTCAATCCCCATCCTGTTTGTTCCCAATAAACTCCTTTACTTGAGAAAGGAAGAGGGAAGAATATTTCTCTGAAATCTCATAGTTCCCCTGAGTTACTTAGAAGGTGGCTAAGACCGGGGGAGGGGAAAGGGTGGCAGGAGGGCTTCTGGTGGAAGACTGGGAGGTGAAGGGTGGAGGCGAGGAAATAGTCTGATTTATTAGCCATTAGTGGTATTTAGGCAGCTCCAGAGTAATCCCCTCTAGTAGTATCTATCTCTCTAGCAGCATCTCTCATCTATCTCCATTATAAGTAGGCAGCCTCAGGTGTCCCCTAGTAGCTCTCTAGTCTCCAGCCAGAGTATCCAGTCACTGCAACCAGAAATAGTTCCCCACAGATCATCCATTTTATTGCAGTTTCCTGGCTTTCTTCTCCTCTCTTTACAATTTTGATTCTGTAGTCTACCACCTCAATCATACCCTCTTGGCTCTCTCTGTATTTTCTTGCCCCTTTGACACACCTGCATGTATTTGTTCCTGTATTGTTCTCACCATTAACTTTCTCTGTTCTCACTACTTCCTATGAGAGAAAGTTATGCCATTATGATAGCTTCATCCTCTACAAATGCAGGCAAGTTTATCTCAATTAGGCTCTTGCTGCTGAATAGTACACTTATTTCTTCTGAACTTTCTCTTCTTTCCATGGGATCCTATCCACTCAGCATATGCCCTTGCCTACTACTTTAACTTCAGATCAAAAGCTGTGAGCTCCCTCTTTTCCCATTCTCTACCTTAAAACACTTCTGTAGTTTTAACAATCCTTTTCTCATTTATTCCTGTCTCTAAGGAATATTTCCCTCTTGCCAAGGCCAACTGTTCTGACTATACTGTCATTCTCATTCCCTCTTTTTTCCTTCCAGAGATCACTGCCTTAATCATCTCCTCTTTCTTTCACATTTAATATGTTCTGACTCATTGCCTATAGAACATACCCAGTCCTCCATCATATTTAAAAACCCCTTACTTTACCTTGCCATCTACTGAAGCTATCATATTGTATCTTTCCTGTTCTTTGCAAAATCTTAGAAAGAATTGTTGACATTCTTCCTTACTTCCTACTTTTCTGATCACTTGCATTGACTTCTGCCCCCACCATAAGACTGAAACTGCTTCCCTCTTGGTCTCTATGCAGCCTTTGATATTGTTGACCACACCCACCTCTTAGACACTTTTTCATCCCTTGTCTTTTTTTCCCCCTTAGTGTATATTGGTTATAAGGCAGAAGAGGGGTAATGGCTAGGCAATGGGGGTTCAGTGTCTTGTCCAGGGTTACATAGCTAGGAAGTGTCTGAGGTCAGATTTGAACCTAGGGCCTCCCATATCCAGACCTGGCTCTCTATCCACTTATCCACCCAGCTGCTTCTCCTCCCTTGTTTTTGTTGATGCTTATGTCTTCTCATGGGGTGTATGGGGTGTTCAGGGAGGGGTAGTATCTCCGGTATGGAGGGCTTGTCGTGCCCTTCTAGGGCAGCTCTCCAGCCTCTGACCCCACCTGACACCCACCTCTCACTTGTGGCTCCTAGTAGCTGCTAGCATGCGGCAGCGGCCACACCCCAGGCAACGACTTCAACAGGCCGGCTAAACCTTGTGAGGGTAGCCATCAGGTCGTAGACCCCTGGTGAACTAAGGTGTTGCTCACCCAGCATGTGAAGACTGCTTCGGCTGAATAGACAGAAGAAACCAATAAGAAGGTTCAACGGCTGAGATGGCGACACAGCAAAGCACTGTGGAATGCTTAGGGCATGTTGGAGCACAAAAGACAACACGGCCATTCAATGCCGCTGAGGAAGTCTCCAGGTGTAACGACTTTTCATGCCACTGGACCCAGGCTTCCAATGCCGAGAGAGTGGGACTGTCTCTGTGCATTGACTTTTCCACTTAAATCTCCTTCATGCACAAATGTCTTTGTGCACACTCATCTATCATAGATGAAAACGCACAAAGACAATCGTCATCCTCAGTTACCGAGAGACTACTACTACTATGTCTTCTCATTCTCCTCCTATCTATCTGATTGCTTCTTCTCATTCTCCTTTGTTGGGTGACTATCCATTGTTTAACTTCATATCATTGTTATTCTCCATTGGTGTGTCCTGGGCTCTGGTCTCATTTTTCCTCTTGGAGATCTCATGAGGTCCCTTGATTTTAAGCATCATTTCTATGTATATGACTGACTCTCAACTTACTATATATATATCCACAATCTTTCTCCTGAAGTCCAGACTCCAGATTATTCACATGCTAAGTATTTCTTGATGGATGTATTCTAGGCATCTTAAGTATAACATGTACTAAAGAGAATTCATTATCTTCTCCCTCTAAACTTTCCTACTTTTTGTTGAGGGCATTGCTCTCTTTGATTGTTCCTCTCACTTCCCATATCTAACCAATTACCAAGTCTTACTACTTCAACCTCAATGACATTTCTCACAAGTGTCTCCTTTCTAACAATTATAATATTTAAATTAATTTCCAATAACTTCAAGTATTATATTTATAAAGTTTATTAATGATCACTTGAAGTAAAAGAAAAAAAAGAAATAGAAATAAAACCTGATTATCTAACAAAAATAAGCCCACATAAATTCTCCTGCCTGCCCAAAAGCCCACTCCCACAGCCATGATCATGGGGAGAAGACAGCGAGTGAGGAACATGGAATGATGGGAGAGAGAGTATCTGGGGAGACGATCCTAATTGCACACAATAAGCCACAATAGTAAGATCCTACCACTTGCACTTACTGCCTCTCACTTGAACTACTCTAATAGTTCTACTATTACTCTGCTACTAATTAGTATTACTAATACTCTAATTTGTCTCCTTGCTTCCATTCACTCTCCTTTATACTCTTGCTTCCATGTAGTTGTAAAAATTATTTTCCTAAGACAAACATCTGTCCATGTCACTCCTCTACTCTAAAATGTTGGCTGAATCCTCAAAAATACAAATTCCTGTTTTAGGCCCTCTTTTACTCTTTTAACTTTATTTAATAATACAGCACTGCATTTTGTTAATTTTTTTATGGTTTGGACTGAAATGATTTAATTTGGTGGTTGCCAGGGATTTTAATTTCTAAATCCCAAAATGAATTACTAAAGTAAATGGAATTTATGGTAGTTTATTTTTACAATAGAGGGAAGATATTAAGGAAGAGATAAAAGGGGCAAGGAGAGAGAGAGAGAGAGAGAGAGAGAGAGAGAGAGAGAGAGAGAGAGAGAGAGAGAGAGAGAGAGAGAGAGCGAAAGAGCTCTGGCTTCCTCTGAGCCAGTTAGAAATTCTAACTCCAGCCAAGGGAAAAGAATCTCAAGATGATGAACCTTTCTTGGAGTTTCACACCTCCAGAAAGACAAAGAAACTAAGTCAGCCTTTCACTCACCATGGTGACCATCTAAAAGGAAGCAGCCTGAGGTCTCCTGCACAAGCTCTTCCTGGGGACCAGTTCCACAGTCAAGTGTCTTCACTCCAAGTCTGAGTGTCTTTCAGTCTCTCCTCATAGTGACTGAATCCTTGATTTTTTCCCTTGTGCCTCTGTTTCCTCTATTTAAAGATCTTTTTCCTCTTATGTAACCTCCCCTAAATTTTATGTCTACCAATCATAGCAGATGCTCCTCTCCAGGACTGCCCATTCTTTCACATGTGGGTCACAGACCTCCTGCTCAATACCATTTGGTGTTCACACCTTTTTGTAGTTAGTTCACACCTTTTTGTGGTTAAACTGGGTAGATCTACTTTAAATACTTGGTTAACACTTTTGGGTATTAAAATCTAAAAATAGACTGGGGATTACAATTTAATCTTCACAATAAAGGAAGAGCTATGTACATTCATTGTTACAATCAGGAGATAGCCAAATCCAATCTTCACAATTTCATGAAATCTACTTCTGGCCAAAAAGGATAATTCGTTTTTTCTAAACTCACTATTATATCCTCTCTCCCTCACTGCTTTTGCACAAGTTGTTTCCCATGCTTGCAAAAGACCTCCTATCAACATCCTTTTCTCTTTTTAAAAAAGGATTTAGTTCAAATACTGCCTCCTCTTGTGATGCCTCCTGAAAACCCCCTCCCCCCAACTCAGTTACTAGTACTTTTTTTTTTCCTCTTCAGCTGTTTTTCTACTTTAGATGTTAGTTGATATGTATCCCTATTTCCCTCATTCATCCTCCCAGTGGGATGAAGACAAGGACTCTGTTTTTGGTTCTGTATCACCAGGAATTAACACTGTGCCTTCCTTGCCCAAAACAAGTGCTCAAGAAATTTTGGTTGAATTGAATCGGTACCTACTACTCTCAAACCACAGTTATTTGGCTAAAGTGGGCAGAAAAGAGAAGATGGATGAAAAACTGAAATGCAATTTTTAATCCCACTTTTTGTTGGTCTGTTCAAGTTAGATTTAATGAAGAAGAGATGAGAATAAGGGAAAAAATAAACATTAAAAGCAGGCATAAAGGTTAATCATTGGATTTAAATAATGCTTATGGTTATTCTTAAAATTTTTAGAAAACATTGTTTAAAAGGACTGATGTTTTAAATAATTTTGTTAATGGGATTTTGTTTCTTCTTCTTCTTAATTTAAAGATATTTTATTTTCCCAATTACTTGTATCAATGATTTTCAACATGCATTTTCCAAAATTATAAGCTCCAAAGCATCTCTTTCCCTTCCTTTCTTCTCCCCACTTGGACATGGTAAGTGATTTGATCTGGGCCATACATATATTATCATGCAAAACACTTCCATATTGGTTATTATCAAAAAAGCACTTTCATACAAAACTGTAAATTCACTAATGTAAAAGATAGTATGCTTTGATCTGCATCTATCTGACTCAACAGTTCTTTCTCTAGAGGTGGATAGCATTCTCTGTAGTAAATCTCTCAAAATTGCCCCAAATCATTGCATTTCTGAGAGTAGTCAAGCTTTCACAGTTGATCATCATACAATATTGTTATTACTATGTACAGTGTTTCCCAGTAATGTGTATTTTGCTCTGCATCAGTTCATGCAAATCTTTCCTACTTCTGAAATCATATTGCTTATCATTTCTTAATGTAAAATACTATTCCATTATGAATACATACCACAGTTTGTTGAACCATTCCCCAACTGATGAAAATCCCCTCAATTTCCTATTTTTTTGCCACCACAAAAATAGCTTCAATAAATATTTTTATGCAAGTAGGTCCTTTCCCTTTGTTTTATAACCTCTTTGGGATACAGAACCAGTAGTGGCATTAACCAATCAAAGGGTATGCACAATTTTATAGACATTTAGGCATACTTTCAAATTGCCCATCAGAATGTTTGGATAAGTTCACAGCTCCACCAACAATGCATTTGTGTCCCAATTTTGCCATGTCCCTTCCAACATTTATCACTTTCCTTTACTGTCATATTGACCAATTTGAATATGTATTTCTCAAGTAAGAGTGATTTAGAACAGTTTTTCATATGATTATCGATAGCTTTAGTTTTTTCATATGAAAATTGCTTGATCATATCTTTTAGCCATTTGTCAAAATGGAGAATAGCTTATATTCTTATAAATTTCACTCAGTTCTTTATAGATTTGAGAAATTAGATCTTTATCAGAAAAATCTATTATAAAACATTATACAACTTTGTTGCTTCCCTTCTAATCTTGGTTATATTCATTTTGTTTGTTTAAAAGCTTTTTAATTTAATAGAATCAAAATTATAATGCTCTCTATTTTCTGTTTGGTCATAAATTCTTCCCTTTTCCAAAGATCAGTTAGGTAAACTATTCTATGTTCCCCTAATTGACTTATGCTAGCATTCTTTATATCTAAATAATATACTCATTTTGACTTTATCTTGGTATAGGGTTTTAGATATTGATCTATACCTAGTTTCTATCATAGTTTTCCAATTTTTCCCAGCAATTTTTTTTAGTGAATTTTTGTCCCCAAAGCTAGAGTCTTTTGTTTATCAAACACCAGATTACTTGGGTCATTAACCCTTGTATATTATGTATCTAATCTATTCCATTGATCTATCATTCTATTTCTTAGCTGGTACCAGACTGTTTTGATGATTACTGCTTTATAGTACAGTGTGAAATCTGGTACTGCTACACTGCCTTACTTCACATTTTCTTTTCATAAATTCCCTTGATATTCTTGAAATTTATTTCTTTTAGATGAATTTTTTTGTTATTTTTTCTAGTTCTATAAGACAATTATTTGGTAGTTTCATTGGTATTGTTAAAGGGAGATTTTAGAAGGAAATCATGTAATGCAGTAGTCATGCAAAGCTATGCAGAATGCAGAGACTGTGGAGAAGTAAGAGCAAACCCAAGAATCTGGAAGTTGAGAATGTTGGGAAACCAACTGCCAGGAGGGGAGTTGGATCCAGACTGGTGCAGAAGACAGCTCCAGGGCCCAGCTCTGACCTCCCGTGGACTTCTAACTTGTTCCAGTGAGAAAACCAGCAAGATCCTGAAGACTGTTCAAGGCTTTTACTCTACTGCTATTCTGGGAAGAATTAAATCTCTAGAGGTGTTGGTTGAACTGCTCAGTTTGCCTTTGGGAGGGCCTTACAGGGAGTGGGGGGGGTGTAACTTGATCACATCCTTCATCTTATTTCACTTCTATTCTGTTCCTATTCTCAGATTATCTCTTTTGTGGATAGAAGGATAGAAGATAGAAGGGGACACTAAGATAGAATAATCAACCGTGGGAAAGAGTAAGATTTATTAGTTTTTAGGGAATAATCCTCAACCCATATTTCTAACTCTCATCTTGTTTACAATTTCAATAAACTTGGTGACCCAAAGAAGCAGTCAGATTGATATCTACTGGCCTGAGGCAGGGAGCAGCCATTTTTGGAAGGAATCATCTTCCCAGACTGGGTCTAGCAAAACCCTACTCAACTATTATAAATCATTCTTTCAATGTGGCACTGAACATATCAATTAATTTAGGTAGAACTCTCATTTTTATTCTATTTGATCAACCTACCCATGAGCAATTAATATTTTTCCAATTGTTTAGATCTGACTTTATTTGTGTGAAAAGTGTTTTGTAGTTGTATTCATATAATTCCTTGGTTTGGCTTGGCAAGTAGATTCCCAGGTATTTTATATTGTCTTAACATTTTAAATGGATTTTTCCTTTTTATCTCTTGCTGCTGAACTCTGTTGGTAATATATAACAATGCTGATGATTTGTGTAGATTTATTTTGTATGCTGCCACTTTGCTAAAGTTATTATTTATTTCAATAATTTTTATTTGATTTTCCTGGATTCTCTAAGTATATCTTCATAACATCTGCAAAGAGTGATAGTTTAATTCTTTCTTTGCCTACTTTAATTCTTTCAGTTTCCTTTTCTTTTCATTTTATTGATATGATCAATTAAATGGATAGTTTCCCTAATATTAATACCTGCATTCCTAGAATAAATCCCAACCACATGAATTTCTGAGACTATAAGTTACGAGTTCCTGATCTGCACTGGTAGGGAGAGTTTCTGCATCTGCAGTTTCCTCCATCAATGAAATCACAGGATGAGACCAAATGCATGCAAATTACTGCTCGTGTTTCTGGTGGGTATAATTTGCCTCACTTTGGGAATAATGAATGAATCAAACATTTAAGTTAGTAAAAATAATGAAACAATCCCTACAAAACATAAAGAAATTTGTACTTTTCATCACTTTGATATGGCCAAATTGGACTGACTGAAAAGCAGAATTGGTATGATCTGCTATGCCATCTATAGATATTACATGAAAGGAATGCTGAAGGGGATGGCCTCTTGATATTTTGATGGCAAAATAATCCCTCACTAAGTAAAGCAAATGGATTTTTTCAATATCATCTGATTCCATTGTAACCATAAAGATATGTCCTATACGGGTTCAGAGCTAGAAGGAATCACAGGAACCAGCAATCTAACCCCTTTCTTTTTAATGATAAGGAAACTAAGGCCCAGGGGAATGAAATGGCTTGCCTAACACAATAAAATTTGTAAGTGGCAGAGCCAGGATTCAAACCCAGGTCTCTGACTCCAAAACCAGTGGTCTTTCCACTATACCACACCATATCCATAAGTATGGGGCTTATATAAAGGAACAAGCATTTCCTAAGAAAAAGTGGATGCTTTTCCACAGACATGATTAGGGAACTATAAACAAACACTCCATGTTTTGAGAGGTTATTTGAAAGTTGAGGGTACCTTTGAGAAGTAACTCTTTTAGAGCTAGATGGCACAGTGACTGGAACATTACATTTAGAGTTGGGAAGGCTTGAGTTCAAAGTCAGCCTGATTGGCTTTATAACACTGTAACTTATTTAATGTCTCTTTGACTTCATTTCCTTATTGGTAAAATCAATATAATAATAGCACCTTTCTCCAGGGTTGCTCTGAGGATAAATGAAACAATATTTGTAAAACACTTTGCAAACCTTAATGTGCCAGGTAAATGTTGGCTTTTATTATAAGAGAGTCTTTTCTTAGAAAATGTAAGTCTCTTGTAATGGTGATTCTCCAGGGAAGAAGGAAGCTTCAGAAGTCCTTATAGTCATTGGACAGAAAAGAATTGAATTTTGGGGAGTCAAGATGGCCAAGTGAGTCAGCATTTTTTTCTAAATTTCCCCTTACAACTCTTATACACCAGGCTAGAAAATGGATTAAACTGAATGCTAAATGGGAAAGACAAGAAAAAGTCACAGCAAATCATTTTTCTAACCAGGGCAGCTTAGAAAGACAGGGAGGTCCATGACCACTTGGGTAGGGGCTGGTCAGGAATGCAGTGAAGTGACAACAGTAGCAATGGTGGGAGAAAGAGCATTTTCAATGCCCAGGGATAGAAAGGGAACTGAGGCTGAGCACCAGAGCAGGATCCCAGGGAACTCCTAAACTAATATTAGGAATGAGAAGAACAAGTTCTATATGGAAGCTCTGTCATATCCAATTCTGGATCACAGATGAAGCACAGAGAGGAGCAGTCACAAAAAAATTGAGATGCAAGATAGTGGCCCAGACTTTTGGAAAGAAAATCATATGCCCTTGAAGGGTAGTTTGGTGGCTAAAGCTATCAGGATCAACTCCCTTTCTTTCTCACAGTCCTCAAGGTTGGCAAAATTCCTTGAGGCAAGAGAAGTTCAGTGATTAGGCGAGATTCAGAGATTAGGAGAACTAGATTTATAAACTTAACCTATTACAGACCAGCTGAATTCTGAACTAATTTCAGAGACAAAGAACTATGAGCAACAGGGCAAAATCACTTGTAAGAAGAATCAATAAGAAAATGAGGCAGAGTCAATTTTAATCTCAGTATCAAATGAGACAGTGCAGAGATGTAAAATCTGGGATAAATAAATAAAAATTGGGATACATAAAATATTATTTAAAAAAGAAAGATCGGGGTCGGCTGGGTAGCTCAGTGGATTGAGAGCCAGTCCTAGAGATGGGAGGTCCTAGGTTCAAATCTGGCCTCAGCGACTTCCCAGCTGTGTGACCCTGGGCAAGTCACTTGACCCCCATTGCCTAGCCCTTACCACTCTTCTGCCTTGGAGCCAATACACAGTATTGACTCCAAGATGAAAGGTAAGGGTTTAAAAAAAAAAAAGAAAGATCACATTCTAGAACCAGAATAAAATGGGAAATATCTGATAAAAATATATAAATAAAACATAGGTAACTGTATACTTTAAAGCTAAGTCAATATTCACCTTCAGGGATCTGTTTCTATTTGAGTTTGACTGGTATAGACCTTAAAATACAATATAAACTTTCGCTATCATAGCACTCTTTGACCTCATTAAAATGTTTCATATTGTCCTAAGGAACCTCTTTCTCCTTAAAGGAAATAAAGATAACTGAAATTGCTTGGATGACTGATGGACAGGTTTTAATGTTTAAAATTAAGCATAAGTATTGTTTATAGGGGCTTGTAGGCTACAAATGATGATTATCATGGACTGTTCTCACCACTTGATTTCTTTGTGTATAGTTGGTGGTAAGGATGGTCTACATGGAATTGAAAAAAAGAGAGCTGAAGAATGAGAATTCTATTAACATATTTCCAACCTTATCTAGGAGAAAGGGTGCTCTAATTCTGATGATTGATCCTACTTGTCTATATCTGCAATATCTGCAAGAGTGGAAAAGAATAACAATGAAGCTATTCTAGTTTAATGGAAGCATTCCTTAAGAACATCCAAATTTCCCAGCTCTAATTCTATGCTCATCACATTGCTGATCTAGTATTCGGTTTTCAGAATAAATTCACCCACCAGAAAGATAAACCCTGTGCAAACATCCAGGGTAGATTTATTTTGCTAGCTGTATCCCCCACTATATGTGAATGAATTTGCATCTTATTATATTGATTGGTCTACTATGAGTTAAGTCAGCATGAATTCATCCTCAAGAGTATGACTGTTCCTAAATAAACTGATAAAATAGAGATTTTGCCCCTGAAAAACAGTGGACCACTGTCTGCAATATGGCAGCTCCATTCCATGAAAACTTTATGAGGTCCACCTAAAGAGTAAGCCAGCCTGCCTGCCTGCCTTCCTTCATTTCCTTACTTCTACTGCCTTCCATTCCCTTTCTCTCTCATATCTCCTATCTTATCTTCAATAGTAAGTAGAATCTTAAGAAAGGTCATGTCATATTTTATGTGATTGCACATGTAAAATCTAGTTCAGATTGTTTATCATCTATGGGGAGGAATTGAGGGAGGGTGCAAAAGAGGGAGAGAATTTGAAACTAAAAATTTTTAAATGACTATTAAAATTATTTTCATACATAATTAGGATAAATAAAATATTATTTAAAAAAGAAAGATCATAGCAAGGTAGCAGTTCAAGTTAAACTCTTTTCCATTAATGCAAATTATGTTTTGTTATTCAACCTGCAAGATGGCAATTTATTGTCCAATAAGTTTAGAGACATAAAATGACAGCTGGAAGTACCTACCCAGTATAATTTATCATCCTCTTGCAATCAAAATTAACTTTGATTGGAAACATCATTTGAAATGATTCGAATATTCCTTTCTTTCCCAACATTTTTATATTTTCCAGCAAGAAATGGGCAGTAAATACCTTAATTGATGGGGACATTTTGAGTTTTCCTGGTGTTTACCATGCTATAGCCACTAGAGGCTGCTGTATGCCAGTCATGGAACAGTGAAGGGTACTTGTAGGAAAAAAGGTTCTTGGGACATCATTCTCTATTGGGTAGAATTAGAATCATGATAATTCCCATATGCATAGAATTAGAATCATGATAATTCCCATATGCACAATGCTTTTAAGATTTGCAAACCAGTTTCCCCACAAAAACCATGTCATGTTGGTACTGTATTATAATTTGAATTGTACAGGTGAAGAAATTGGTACTCAGAGAAACAAGTGATTTGCTTGTAGCTAATAAGTGTTAAGATTTGGGTGCATCTCTTCCTGGCCTTTAAGTTATGTGCCCCATGGAGAGTGTGATTCACAGGGTCAGGAAGAATCATACATGATTGAATGGCTGAACAACAACAACACAATAATCTAGAGATAACTCAAAACATTATGAGTTACTTTATTTCCATGATGAGAAGCATGGGCATACATAAATGGATTTTCTTTATATACTAAATAAATCAGAGATTAAGGAGATAAAAGCTCATTTTTTAGATATTCTGCAGTTACCTTAAACCTGACATATCTAAAATTGAGCTTGATTCCCCTGTTCTCAACCCATCCTTCCTCTAAATTTTCCTTTACCTCTGTATGGCACTGCTAGCCTTTAAGACAGCCCAATTTTTCAGTCTCAGCATCATCTGTAAACTCTTCTCTTTCCTTTACCCCCCACAGCCAAGGGATTTCCAAGTTCTGTCCACCCTACCTTTATAATATCGCTTGTATTTATATACTCACACAGACTCCATTCCAATTTAGTCCTTCATTACCTTTTGCTTGGAGTTTTACAGTGGCCTCCCAATTAGTCTTCATAACTTCAGCCCTGTAAGGATTGGGTAATGGGGGATAAGGGAAGGTAGTAACAGGAATGGAGGGTATGAAGGGACAGAAGGAATAAGGAAGGCTGATGAGATAAAGGGAGAGATAACCACTGGGCTGAGAGATGATCTGTGAAATTCTCTCCTTCCCTCACCCTTCAGACCCAAGAGACAGGTACCCTGAGCTGATGTCATGGCCAGGAATAAACAGGGGCAGTGCCTCAATGAGTAGGCTTCTGGGGAATAATAGAGTGCACTTGCCCTCAGGACTTGGCTGATGCCTGAGCTCAAGAAGCCTTTCTAGTCAGGAAGGCTGACTGTCCTTGTGGACTCTGTTGATTAGCCAAGGCTAGTCCAACACCCTCTCTTTTTTGTTCTATGATTTGAATCTGACAGCGAGTTTCTTCAATAGAAAGTTGTTTAATAGTTCAAATAATAAAAGGGAGGATAGGTTTGTGGGAAAAGAAGACCCCTTCAGGTTGTCTTTGGCTCAGCCTCAGCTTCTCTTTCTCCTTCCTCTCTAATCACTGTCACTATCCTAAACTAAACAGGTGTCAAGTGTCTTTCTTGGGAAAGTCAAGGAATGGGAAGGGTCTTCAGGGTGACCCCGTGAAGTTCAAGGGATCAGCACCCTTCAGCAACTGTTTTTGTTCTTTTCTTTAGTTGATGATCTAAAGATATCAGGACTCTCTCTTCAGGTCAAGGGAAATGGAGGCAAGGCTTTGTCACCTCAGGTTGGGATCTCGAGCTTGGATCTTAGCTCCTCACTCTCCAGAGTTCAGAGGGCAAAGACCTCTCTGTTCTCTTTCCCTCCCACAGGCCTCTTCTCCTTATTAAGAAGCCTTACTTTTTGCCAGACATTGTCCTAGCATTGGTGCTAAAAAACAAATCAAAGCAAGCAAAAAGAGAGAATATAGCATTCTAAGGGAGGTGAAAACATACAAAAGTGAATTACAAAATGCAATTAGGATGGAAGGCTCCCTAGAGGGGATCAGCGCTCTCTTCTAGATATTATTTTGTGTTACCTTACATATAAATTGCACTTGCATACTTTTATAAATATTGCTTCTCCTCCATATTGTTTAAGCTCCATCAAATATAGAATGAGCCTTGCCCATTGGAGCTTATTAAATATATTTTGAATTGGACACTGTTTTATATCACAAATACCAGTTTTAGATGAAAAAAATGCCACAAATTTATGAAAAGACTTTCCCTCCCCTTCATTCCTCCCTTCCTTTCTCTTTTTCTCTCTTTTCACTCCCTCTCTTCTTCTCTCACTCCCAGTGCTACTAGTTGCCAGGGTCTTTAAAGTTCTTCCTTTCCCAGATGCCTTATGAGTCAGTATTTTACCCAAACCCAAGCTTTCAGGAAGTGCTCTGGAGCCTCCCAGAAGCAGTACTGATTATTCAATATTCGGAACAATAATCTCAGTCTGCAAAGCAATCTCCTATTTTTCACACCCCAGGTTCAGCTGGCTAAGGCAAGGTATTGCATCAGCTGCAAATACTTCTGAGCTTCAGGCAGAGAAGAGGGACTTCTTGACCTCCCAATGCAATGTTCTGAAGCATGGATTTAATATAGGAAAAAGTGTATTCGTGACAAGACTACTTTAGATCAATTGATTATAAGGCCCAGACTTTTCCCCTTAGATTACAAAATGTGGAAACAAAAACCTCTCACTTGGAAAGTAAAAGCTTAAAAATGCTAATGTATCTAAAGCTATTTGGCAAGATGACATTTTTTTACAAAGTAAGGTCAACAAAATGAGTAGTTGGAACTGCAGATAAATGTGTTCACTAGAGAAGTCCAAGGTTAGTCAGAGATAGGAGGTTGTAATCTCAACTCTGTCTTTAACCAAATGGATGACCTTGAAAAATCCTTTGGCTTCTCTGACCATCGTTTTCCCCATCTGTAAATTCAAGTGGTTAGATGGATAATATGGTTTCAAAGATCTCTTCTCACTCTAAAATATTTATCATTCTATATTGTGGCTTTCATTAGAAGTTCCAATTGAGGGATTGGTCAAATAATAGTCACAAAATAACTAACGTTTATATAGCACTTGAAGTTGTACAAAGTGCTTCATAGCCATTATCTCATTTAGTCCTCATCTCAGCCTCCTGATGTAAATGCAATAAATGTTATGGCCCTCATTTTACAGTTGAGGAAACTGAGGATGTGGTCTGAAGTGACTTGCCAATGATCATACAACAAGTATTGTTACTGCTGTTATTCAGTTGTTTCAGTCATTGCAGACTCCTGGTAACCTCATTTGGGGTTTTCTTGGCAATGACACTGGAGTGGTTCACCATGTCCATCTCTGACTCATTCTACAACTGAGGAACTGTGGAAAACAGGGTTAAATAACTTGTTGAGGGTCAAACAGCTGGTAAGTGTCAGGCCATATTTGAACTCAAAGATGAGTCTTCCCCACTTCAGGTCCAGTGCTTTATCCACTATGCCATTCAGCTGCCCAGAACTGGCAAATTGAGAATTTCTTCCTTGTTCTAATGCCAACATCCCATCCATTTTACCATGGTTATTCAGGTACTGGACAGAGATAATCAGAAAGATATTTGGGTTAAGTGAGCTTTTAAGTGCCCTTCAAAAGCACTGAGCAGGTAGCTATGTGCTATGTCTACATATGTCCTTCTATGATCTACTCCAGATTCAGGGTGTTAGATACTGGCCATTGACCACTAGTTCCCAGTTCTGAGGACAGAAACCCTGAGGATTGTCTCAAGGGACCCTGGTAGCTATTGCACCCTGACTTTCTAGATTTAACTTTAAGGATGGAGGAAAGGAACAGCGAAGAGGAGAGGGAAGAGGGAAGAGCAAATTCTCCAGGGGCTACTGGGATAGGAAGAGGGCTTGTCCTTGTCGCTAGTCTTGGCTATTTAGTAGCCAAAGTAGCAGCTAAAAGGCATCTATAGTTACCCCTACTTCCTGAACTGAGCAACTAGAAAATAGTACTTCCTGTGTTGGTGGCCAGTAGAGATTGGCACCCAATGTCCAGTAAGTTTCTGACAAGTGTGCTTCCCTGTTCTACAACTCTAGCATGTAATACTTTTCTATTTCAAAATGCACTAACATGCTTTCCATGTTCCAGACTCTTAAAAACAAAAATACAAAAATGAATATGCCTGGCCTCAAGTAGCTAATTTTCCATAGTGGAAAGTAATATGTATACACATAAATATGAAAAGGTCAATACAAGGGAATTTGGTTGGTGTGGTATAAGCAGATGCATGGTTAAAGGGGGTAATCAGAAATGGTCTCAAGTATTCGGGACATTTGAGCTGAAGGTTAATATAGATTCTAAGAGGAAAAAAGTGAGAGAGAACATTTCAAGCAAAAAGTAACAGCCTGTGCTATGACATAAAGAAGGGAGGTGGAAAATGGTGGCCCAAACATGGTAAACACCAGGAAAGAATGTATGTTCTCTCATTTAGATTATTTGTTGACTCTTCCTTAGTAGAAAAAATATGTAGCTGCCAGAAAATTATTTGTTAAAAAAGGGAAAGCAGTATCTTGGTCAAGACAAGTTAAACTGTTTCATAGACTTTACATATCTCCTTCCCACAATGATGAAGTTTGACATGGCAAACTGCTTATCAAGGTCTATGTATTAGCCAGGGATCAAACATACAGTATCATTCACCTTGCAGGGACAGAATGAATATTAGTTGAATAAAAGTGACAGCTTTGTGCATGAAAATCAGTAATCCCTGACATCAGAATATGAGGACAGCTGACTCATATTTCCCAGGTCACTGTCCAAGACCAGTAATGACTTCACCATTTAGTAACCTGTGTTGACATTTAGTAACCTGTTCCTTTGAGCCACTTTCCTTTCTTGTTCTCATTAAGGATAAGTGGAAGCTTGTTTGGAGCATCATTCCAAATTTTTATCTAGAATGACTGGACTAATTCAAAGCTTCATCATTATATTTTATTCTTGAAGATCTCAAAGGATGAAGCCTTTACCACTTACTCCCCCTGGCTTGTTTCTTTCAGTATTTCACGACTTTTATAACTAAGGAGATTTTCCTTATGCTAATAGAATTCTTTCCATCTGATTTTAACCCTTAGACCCAAAGTGTCAGAAAAAAACATATCTTCCTCATGTTTTAAAATTATAATTAATTTGACAATCAGGGGGATGTTGGGTTGGATTTTTTAAATTCCATATCCTATCATTTTCTTAAAGCTTTTTGAGGTGATCCATATTTGGAAGGAAGGATTGAGGGCACCAAGCACAATGCCTTGCATGTAATAACAAATACTTATTTTATTGGATTAAAATAGTTACTTTCTCATTTCACAGAAATCTTAGTAAATGGCCAAATGTGCCAAGTGGTTCAGAACCAGCTTATCTGCAGCTCCCTTTCTAGCTGCATATATTTGGTGCTTTTAGTGAATCTTAAGTATTATATAATGTAGGTCAATCAATCTATCAACAAGAATTGACTGAGTATCTACTATTCACCAGACACCATGTAAAAGATAAAAAAAAAACAAAAATGAAAAAGTCTTTGTTCTCTAGTAGCTTATATCTATTAGGAAAAATAATATGTACACATATTTAGTATAAACAAAATAGAATCCAAATTAATACAAAGAAAACTTTGTTGGGGAAAGGATGCTTTGGGAACTAGGAAACAGGATAAGGAAAGCCTTCAAATAGGAGGTGATAATTGAGCTGAGCCCTGAAGTAAGGAATTCTAAAAGCTATAAATGAAGTATACATTCTGGATATAGGCAATAGTTTGTGCAATACCACAAAGTTGGGAGTTGACTTTTGTGTGTAAGGACTAGCAAGAAGGAAATTTGTCTAGAATACTGAGTTTGTGAAGGGGAGTAAAGCATAATAAATATGAAAAAGTTTATTGGATCCAGGTTTTTAAGGTCTTCAAATGTCACACAAAGAAATTTATATTTAGTTTAGCCACTGGAGTTTATTGAGCAGGGAAGTGACATGGTCAGTCCTGTACTTTAGCAATATCACTTTGTTAGCTGTGAAGAGGTTGTATTAGAAAGTGGGGAGACTTGAAATAGAGAGACTAATTAAGAGGTTATTGCAATAGTCTAGATAATAAGTGATAAGCACTTGGATTGTGGTATGGCCATATGGGCAGAGAAAGGATGGATAGACTAACATCATCAATGGCTCCCCTTGGTACATAATGCTGTCTCCATCAATCCAGAAAGAGATCACAGTGCAATCCTTTTTATTTCAGGTACAACAGAGCTCTTTATGCATTCACTGCAATTGCTGAAAACAGTCAAAAGTATAGAAAGGAAATTTTTTTTAAAATAATGATATCATTAAAGAGAACTCTGACTATCTTTTCATTACATCTAATAGTGTTTTCTAAATGTTTCTTATTGGGAACAAAGGCTGTCACCTCAAAGTCTGAGGTTATAGTAGGTTTTCTTCACTGGGAGTTTGCTGCTTCTCTCTCATTCTAATCTATTTTGAAGAGGCAAAGGGCAAAGTATCATCTGTATCCCCATGGAACAATAGGTAGCAAGCACACTGAATCACCTCTTCATTAAATGTAAACACAGCACTCATCTTTTAATTGAATTTTTATCTAATAACTTGGTGCTTTGGGATGGCTCAAGAACTTAATTTTCATGTTTATTATCTGTTAATTATGACAAAGTTCATGGTTATCTAGGCATATTCTATCTTCCACATCCTCCTCCTACATCTCCACCTTCTATTCTCCCATGAAGATCTTTCTTTTTTATTAACAAAAGTGAGTATTCCTTATGAAACATATACATTCAAGCTAGGGGAATAATTTGTACTTCTTACTAGTCTCTAGAGATTGGATTGATAGCTGAGTTGAACATTTTAGCAATGGTAAACAGCAGAGAAATTTTGGCTCAAAATGCACTAGCCAGAGTGTTCAGGGAAATGGCTGTTCTCTGAGAGGGAATAGAGAACAAGGAGAATGCATTTAAATGGTTGGTCCTGCACTAATGAGAAAACTACATGCCATTTGAACAATAGCTGACACCAATAAGACCTTCTGCAACAGTCTTATAATGGAACTCCCTAGGATAGATATAATGTGGAAAAATACTACCAAGCAGAGAACAAATGTTCTCTGAACATTTGATGATGAGAGAGGAAGAAGAAAAAACAAGGCATAACTCAACATAAGTCTGTAGTCCAGACGTCTAGACTTATTAAAAAATAAACTCAGATGGCAAAGGGGTAAGTAATTTTTTTTGTTTTTGTGACACTGAAATGTCTTCAAAATTTGTTGTTTAGTGGAATATGGAACATGACCCTTGGAACTTGGTAACTTTTTTTCTTCAGGAAAATGAGGAGATATTTGGAAAATGTGAGTAGAATTGGGAAAAATACACCTATGAACTTCTGAATTTTGTGTATCACACGAAAACCTTTCATTTCCCTTGGCCTAATTTTCTCCTTTGATTTCAGGAGAATTCCTTCTTCCTTCCCCTTAAACCCGAGTATTTTCAAATTCAGGCTTTTGGGGGGTGTACCTTTTAAGTTGAGTCCAGCAGGAGGGTTCCTTGACTCTGTCTTGTTGTTAGGTTTGATTTTCAGTTCCCTAGGAGCACTTAGTTTGTAATTGGTAAGGAAGGGTATTCAGAGGTCTGAAGTTTTGCTGCCTCTACACCACCATCTTAACCATAAAAACATCTCTAAAATGGGAAGTATAATGAATTAATTTTCACTGGACTGATTTGAGGCTAACATGAGATTATACTCCACATGTAAAGTTTTAACCATAAAGAGATAGAGAAATAAAGGAAGGAAGGAAGAAATAAAGGAAGGAAAGGAAGAGAAAATTAGACATTCTAAAAGGAAGCCTTAGAATTTCTAGATCACAACAAGATTCTATCCATGTGGGAGAACTTCTGGCATGAGAACTTTTTCTATTGATGCAAATTTTCAACTCTTCTGTAATCTATAATTTGGAAAATTATGTGCTTGTTCAAGACTACATATCTGGAATTTTTCACAGATAAGACTAGAATCCAAAGCTTTCTGACTCTGAGGACCACTTTCTATGTATAACATCCCACTTCTCAAAGTGCTATATAAATGCAAGCAATTGCTATTTTTCTATTTCAGCCAGAACTGCCCTCCTGACTGTAAAATGATCAGAAATAGAGTGTTTTAAATCCTGATTTCTAGAAGACAGAAACTTTGTATCCAAGAAATCATAGAATAAGCTAGAAGAATCTTGAATAAATACATATTTGTTTTTAATTTTAGCCTAACCCCAGCCTGGATCCCACAAAATACTCTCCTCCAATCCAGACATTATGATTATGTATACAGTTTCTCTTGCTAGCCTCTACATTCAGAAAGATCATTCATTGGACTTTAGGAGGTGGAGCAGCATAAGGCAAAGTATTTTCCCCAAATGAAATGCTAAAGTGGTGTTTTCTGAGTTGCAACACAAATTGATACCTTGGACAGATCCCAGTCGACTACAAACTCTCAGCAGCTTTCAAGAGTAAGGAATGTTTTCAGGAGTTGCTCTCCAAACAAATAAAATTCATTACTCATCTTTTTTCTATCTTTCTCAATGTGAAAGAATATTATTCTACTCTAACCAGGTTCTCTCTTTTGAATTTTAGTGAGATGAATTTTAAATTCTAGTCTGTTCAAATCATATAATGGCACCAAACACAGTATTTTGATCACAATGTGTGACATTCTGCAAACAGTAGTGTAAGTATGGATTGACTAGCTGATGAAATTGTTAGGATGATTTTAGGTATTTTCAGAATTTTCCCCTTAATTCAATGAATTCATTTTTTTTTAATAGGAGACATTTTTAAGACTATTAAAATATTTGGTGGAGTCAAGATGGTGACTTAGAGGCAGCGAAAGTTCAGACCTCTGAAAACCCTTCCTTACCGATTACAAATTAAATGCTCTTAGGGGACTGAAAATCAAACCTAACAACAAGACAGAGCCAAGGGACCCTCCTGCTGGACTCAACTTAAAAGGTACCCCCAAAAAGCCTGAATTAGAAAACACTTGGGTTTAAGGGGAAGAAAGAAGGAAGGTCCAAGGACCCATACCTCACCTAGAGCTCTGAACCTCCAGGAGTAGCTGGAACCTCTGGGTGGACAAGGGTGCTGGTTTCGAGGAAGTACCTTGTTGGCAAAGCTGTTCCAGACTCAGAGCATACAACAAAGACATTGGGGAAGCAGTTGGAGAAGAAGCGCAGAGCAGGCAGACTAGTTGCAACAGCAGAGACACTCCATATTTTAACCCCTCCCCCTCTCCTGAGGTGTTGGCCTCAGGGCACATCCAGCTCTACAAGTTCAAAGCAGCTGGACTTAATCTCATCAAAGTCTTCAGAGGGCAGGAAAGCTGAAACTCCAACACCCCTCCCACCCACAGACTGCACTGAAAGATTTGATGACTAAGCTCCAAGGGAGAAGGCTAACAGAAAAGCCCCAAACCACAGATCCAAAACATAATGAGAGGAGCAAGAGTGCAGGCAACAACAGGGAGAGAAAGAAGGAGGAAATATGAGCAAACAACAGAAAAAGAAAAAAGAAATTACAATTGACAGCTTCTATCCAGGCAATGAACAAAGAACAAATGTAACAAAGAAAGATGAAGAAACACCAAGCAAAAACACAGAAACTCCAGCGAATTGGACACAGGATCTGGAAGAACTCAAAATACAATTCAAAACACAATTAAGAGAGGCTGAAGACAACTGGGAAAAGAACTTAAAAAGCAAGATAAATCATCTGGAAACAGAGGCACTGGAACTAAAACAAGAATAGTATCTTGAAAGCCAAAATTAATCAGTTTGAAAATGAAATAAAGGAGATGAAAGATCAGAAAAAGAAGGATGACCAAAAAGCCAGGGAATTCAGTCTTTAAAAACCAGAATACAACAATTAGAAGTAAGCAACTTCACAAAGCAGCAGGAAATTATAAAACAAAATCAAAAGAATGAAAAAATTGAGGAAAATATGAAGCACCTAATTCACAAAACATAAGATTTAGAAAATCATTCCAGGAGAGAGAACTTAATAATCATTCATCTACCAGAAGACCATGGCCAAAGAAAAAGCCTGTACATCATCCTACAGGAAATTATCCAAGAAAACTGCCCCAATATTCTAGAACAAGAGGGAAAAGTGGAGATCAAAAGAATCCACAGATAACTTCCAGTAATTAACCCCCAACTGATAACACCCAGGAATGTTACAGCCAAATTCAAGAACTATCAGACCAAGAAAAAAATATTACAAGCTGCTAAGAAGAAGTCATTCAGATACCATGGAACCACAGTGAGGATAACACAGGATCTGGCTGCATCTACACTGAAGGATAGAAAGGCCTGGAATATGATATTCCAGGGAATATAAAAAGCAAGGGAACTAGGTCTATAACCAAGAATCAACTACCCAGCAAAACTGACTATATTCTTACAGGGGAAAGTATGGTCATTTAACAAAATGGAAGAATTCTAAGCATTTGTAAAGAAAAGACCAGACCTGAACAGAGAATTTGATGCCCAAACACAGAACTCAAGAAAATCATCAAAAGGTAATTAAGAAAAGGAGAAATAATAAAAATAAAACAAAACAAAACAAAAAACCAACTTTTTTAAGAGATCCAATAAGTTAAAATGATATGTATCCCTATAAGAACAGAGGACATTTGTAACTCTTAAAAATTGTTATTATCACCCAGATAGCTAGAAGAATTATACTTAGAGGGAACAATGACAAACTATATAGAATAAAATGCCAAGACATTATATGTCTTGGCATTTCATAAATATATATCTCATATATATTTATATACTATATATTATATATATTTATATTTTCAAATATATTTCATAAATATAGATATATCTATATATACATATATATACAACTAGAGCTAAAAAATGTGGTTAATACTAAAAGAAATAGGAAAAGAAACAAAAAGGGGTAAATTTATATGTCACAATGAAGCACATGGTGGGGGGGGAGAACATCAATACACTGGAAGGGTAAAGAGGTTGAAGACAGGAAATACTCAATTCTTATGCACATTGAAACTGACTAAAAGAGGGAAGAACAATCAAGTACTTTGAGGCAGAGAATTAATTTATGCCCTGTAGGGAAGCAGAAGGATAACAAATGGACTTGTGGGGAAGGAAGCAATACAAGGGAGGGAAAGGCTGGGGATATAGTTTAAAAAGACTGTAAAGAAAATAAGAGGGTAATAAGAAGGGAAGAGGGGTAGAAAGGGAAGTAAAATAAGGGTGGGATTTAGTGGGACTGATTAAAAACAAAACATTGGTATAGAAGGAAATAGTGAAAGAAGAAAGGGCAGGACTAGAGTGGAAATCAAAAGGTTGGGAAATAAACAGCTGGTAATCATAACTCTGAAAGTGAATGGAATGAACTCACCCATAAAACACAAGTGAATAGCAGAGTGGATTAGAAACCAAAACCCTACCATATGCTATCTACAAGAAACACACATGAGGAAGATAGACACACATAAGGCAAAAGTAAGAGGATGGAGCCAAATCTAATGGACATCAACGGATAAAAAGAAGACAGGAGTCTCAATCATGATATCTGACAAAGCCAAAGTAAAAATAGATCTAGTCAAAAGAGGTAGGAAAGGTAATTACATCCTGATAAGAGGCAATATAGATAATGAGGAAATATCAGTACTCAACATGTATGCACCAAATGGCATTGCATCCAAATTTCCAAAGGAGAAACTAGTGGAGCTCAAGGATGGTGTGTGGTAGTCTCTCGATGACCGAGAATGACAATTGTCTTTGTGTATTATCATCTATTGATGTACCCTCATGTGGCTTTGAAGTCGAAAGACTGAGGCGCAAAGTTTGTGGCACATGGGGCATGGGACGCCATTGTCGTCGCATGGGACGGTGCGGTTGTGGCCTCATGTTGGCGTTCATGCGCTGTGGCAAGACGTCGACCTCATTCATCTTCAAAGGTGGTGGCAGCATGGTTAATGTGGGTTCGCCAGCTGCATCTGTCAGAGGCAGCGAGTTCTAGTTGCTTTGGTGTAATGCCAGCCCACTTCAAGTTGGACTTAAGCTGATCCTTGAATCTTTTCTTTGGTCGGCCTTGTTTCCTGAGTCCAGCTGACAGTTGTGAATCTTGAAATTTCTCAGACTTGTGAATGTTAAAAAATTCCCCATTGGGGAATTCTCCATTGGAACAATTCCCTACTGGGAGCATTCCCCATTTGGAAAGTGAGAACTCTACTTAGATCAGAAATGGAAAGACCTCTACTCCACCTGTACTTAAGACTGCTTTAGGGAAGAAAACTTGCTGAACAATGAAAAATACTTACACACCCATACTTAAGCCATGCCTATTTTTAGAATTAATACAAAGGGGTGCTAAGTACCTATAAAGGTCAGGCAAACTTACATGGGACAAAGAGGTGAGAAACTTACTCAGAGATTTTAACCTACTCAGGTGTGGATTACTAAAAGGATTAGTCTACTCAGGTGTGAATTCAGAATGGGCTGTCCTTTGGAAAATGTCTACTGTGATTTGGTAGATGGAAGAACTTAGGGGAGGTGACATAGGAGAAAACCCCCTATATAAGAAAAGGACAGGTTGTTAGAAAGGGATCTCTGGAGCTCTCAAAAAACAGTCTCTAGAGAGACAGGCTCTAAGGAGGTTGTTGAGAGAAGGACAATCTCTAAGGAGGTCTCTCAAGGAAGGCTGACCCTGGCTGGAACTCTCTCTGGGGAGACTCTGTCTCCCTGAATCCTCACTTGAACAGATCTTATGGTGAGTGATAACTGACTGACTGATCTTTTCTTTTAGGGTTTAGGCCTGGGTTGGCCAGGGCTGCCTGGGCCGGCCTATTTTTTTCTCATTTATTTCCTTTCTCTCTCTCTCTCTCTCTCTCTCTCTCTCTCTCTCTCTCTCTCTCTCTCTCTCTCTCTCTCTCTCTCTCTCTCTTTCTTTGATTCCTCATTGTATTATTAATTAAATTCTCTATAAAACCCAGTTGACTTGGGTATATTCATAATTGGGAATATTTCCCTGGTGGCCACCTTATATTTGATTTAAAACAAGACACTGTAGTGAAAACATATTTTCTGGCATTCACAATTTACTCACCCACTCTTATATCTACTACAATTTATATCTTCCACTATTTTAATCACTACAGTTTATGACCTCAACCATTTTAACTCTTACAGTTTATGGCTCCCACTCTTTTAAATACACGCATTTCACCATAGAGTACCTGTCTTCGTATTCGCTGTGGGTCCATGCGGATGACGTGTCCAGACTATTATAGCTGGGTTTTAAGGACCATTACTTTGATGCTGGTGGAGTTGGCTCTGTCGAGGACTTCCTAGTTGGTGACTCGGTCCTGCCATTGGATCCTCACGATTGAACGGAGGGAGCGTTGGTGGAATTGTGCTTCATGTGCTTCTGGTACAGTGTCCATGTCTCGCAACCATACAGGAGCAATCTGAGGACCACTGCGTTATACACATTGAGCTTCGTGGCAGTGCTTACACCTCTGTGTTGGAGGACTTTGCAGTGCAGCCACCCGAGTGCCTGGCTGGCCTTTTGGATCCTGGCATTAATCTTGTGGTCTAGGGACCTGTGTTGGCGATGGTGCTGCCCAGGTACTTGAAAGTGTTGATGTTAGAATGTTGCATGCCATCATTTTGTAATGCATGGCTGGTTCGTTGGCCTCCCTGGTGCAGGTTGGAACAGCACCTCTGTTTTGCTGAGGCTGATAGTCAGGCCAAACAGTTTTGTTGCAGTAGAGAACCTGTCCACAATGGTTTGGAGATGATTTTCTTGGTGGGCCATGAGAGCACAGTCATCTGTAAATAGAGCTTCCAGGATGAGTCTCTCTGTCGTCTTTGTTTTTGCAGTCAGGCGGTGAAGGTCAAATAGAGAGCCATCCAGTCGGTATTTGATGTAGACGCCCAGGTCTAGATCCATCACAGCATGTTGTAATACTTGGGTGAAGCATAGGTTAAATAGTACTGGAGTAAGGACACAGCCTTGTTTCATGCCATTGGAGATGTTGAAGCGATTGAAAGTCTCTCCACCAGATAGGACTTCCCCTGTTATGTCGACATGAAAGAGCTGGATCAATTTGACGAATTTTGCTGGGCAACCGAGCTTGCTAAGGATCACCCACAATGCGTCTCTGTTCACTGTGTCGAACGCCTTTGTCAGGTCTATGAAGACAATGTAGAGACTCAGGTTCTGCTCAAGGCATTTTTCCTGCATTTGCCTCACCGTGAAGACCATGTCGATGGTGCTGCGATCTGGTCGGAAGCCACATTGTGATTCAGGCAGGTTCTGCTCTGAAACAGATGACAGGAGTCTGTTGAATATAATACGGGCAAGGATCTTTCCAGCAGTGGAGAGTAGTGAGATGCCTCTGTAGTTGTCACAGGCTGCTCGTGAGCCTTTGTTCTTGTATAGGGCTACGATGGAGGCATCTCTGAGTTCTGGGGGCATATCTTCCTCTTCCCATATGCTGGTCAGCACTATGTGGAATGCCTGGAGTGCCTTTCCATTTAAGACCTTGTACACCTTGGTTGGGATCCCATCTTTACTGGGTGCCTTGCCCGCACTCATTTGTTTAATGGCTTTTTGGACTTCCTCTATTGAAGGAGGGATGTCAAGTTGTTCAATGGTGCGGTTTTGGGGGATCTGGTGAAGGGCACTTTGGTCAACTGAAGAGTGTCGGATGAGAAGCTGACTGAAGTGTTCTTTCCACCTGTTGCTGATACCTTTTTTATCTTTTATGAGTATCACTGTCAGAGGATAGCAAGGGAGTGGTGGTGGGTTTTAATGGCCCATAGACCATCTTGAGGGCACTGAAAAATTGTTTGTAGTTTTTCATATCAGCAAAGTGCTGGATTTCTTCTGCCTTTTTCCCATCATCGGTCTTGCATCTTCCTTATCTCACGCTGCACCATGGCTTGGAGAGACTTGAATCTGTTCTTTTTAGGAGAAGAATTTGGGTTATTTTGCCACTCCATAAAAACTTTGTTCTTTTTGCTCAATAGGTCTTCAATAGCAGTGTTGTTCTCATCGAACCAGTCCTGGTGGTTGCGTTGTTTGGGGTCTAGGACTGCCTTTGATGTTTCCTTCACTGTGTCTCTGAACTGGTTCCATTTCTCTGTTGAGCTTCCAGTGAGTGGTCTCTTGGCAGACAGCTTGTCGTCCAGGCAGGACTGGAATGTTTGCAAATAAGATGGATCTCTAAGGGGACTCACGTTGTAAAATGCGTGAACTGTCTGGGCATGTTTTGGATGGCGAGGCTCAATGCGCATTTGAAGAGTCGCTCTAACCAATCGGTGGTCTGTCCAGCATTCAGCTCCTCTCATGGCTCTGATGATCTTTACATCCTGGATGTCTCACCGGCGTACAATGATGTAGTCAATGAGATGCCACTGTTTTGATCTTGGGTGCATCCACGTTGTTTTATATTGGTTCGCCATTCTGAACACCGTGTTCGTGATGGTGAGTTCGAACTCTGAGCATTTGCTGAGTAGCAATAGGCCATTGTTGTTCATTTTGCCCACGTCGTGTTTGCCGAGCACTCCTTTCCATCTTTCATGGTCCTGGCCAACGCGGGCATTGAAGTCTCCCAGTAGTATCAGCTTGTCATTTGTGGGCACTGAGTGCAGGACGGTACTCAGGTCAGAGTAGAACTGCTTGATGGTCTCCTCTGTGCTGGTCAGTGTTGGGGTATATGCACTGATGATTGTGGCATACCTGTCTTTGCTGAGAGGCAAACGGATCTTCATGAGCCTCTCGCTGATGCCCACAGGCAAGTCTGGCAACTGTTTGAGCAAACTGGTCTTGACGGCCAGGCCAACTCTGTGGATTCTGTCTTCATTTGAGGCTCTACCTTTCCAGAAGAAGGTGTATCCAGTGGTAGGTTCACTGAGTGATCCCTCGTCTGGTAAGCGTGTTTCGCTTAAGGCTGTGATGTCGATGTTATATCGCGCCAGTTCTTTACCGATTAGAGCTGTTCTTCTCTCAGGTCTTGGGGTATTCTCTCTATCAAGTAATGTCCTGATGTTCCATGCTCCTAAGTAGGAGTTTCTTTGTATTATGTTTTCTTTGGTTTCAACTGCTTAAAGGGATGACCAGCCAGCTGTGGTGTGCTGACCGGGTGTTTGTAGGGCAGGCAATGGTTGGGACACCTTTTCTAGTCCCCTCCCTTGATTAGGTTGAGCAGTGCTGTCCTGGAGAGGGCTGCTCAGTCTCCCAGGATGCTGCTGAACATCCCTGCTGCCCACAGGGCTGAGCAACCACTGGTCCGTGGGCCACCTATGTGTAGGATCGTGATTACAACTGCCAGTGGTCACCTCCACCTGTTGCGTCGCCACTCCCCCATCGCCGCAGGTCTTGAAGAGGGTGGATGGGGTTAGGAGAGATGAGTGTGCACAAAGACACTTGTGCTTGAAGGAGATTTAAGTGGTGTTCAGGGAGGGGTAGTATCTCTGGTATGGAGGGCTTGTTGTACCCTCTTAGGGCACTCTCCAGACTCTGACCCCCACCTGACTCCCAGCTCTCACTTGTGGCTCCCAGTAGCTGCTAGCATGTGGCAGCGGCCACACCCCGGGCAATGGCTTCGACTGACCGGCTAAAACCTTGTGAGGGTAGCCATCAGTTTGTAGACCCCTGGTGAACTAGGGCTTTGATCACCCAGCATGTGAAGACTGCTTCGGCGGAACAGGCAGAAGAAACCAATAAGAAGGTTCAACAACTGAGATGGTGACACAGCAAAGCACTGTGGAGTGCTTAGGGCGTGTTGGAGCACAAAAGACAACATGGCCATTCAATGCAGCTGAGGAAGTCTCCAGGTATAATGACTATTATACCACTGGACCCAGGCTTCCAACGCCGAGAGAGTGGGACTGTCTCTGTGCATCGACACTTCCACTTAAATCTCCTTCACACACAAGTATCAAGGATGGAATAGACAGAAAAACTATACTAGTGGGAGACCTGAACCTTCCCCTATCAGAACTAGATAAATCAAACCAAAAAATAAATAAGGAAGAGATAAGAGAAGTGAATGAAATCTTGGAAAAATTAGAGTTAGTAGGTATCTGGAGAAAAATAAGTAGGGACAAAAAGGAATACACCTTCTTTTCAGCAGCAAATGGTACATTCACAAAGATTGACCATGTACTAGGGTATAAAAACATTGAAAACAAGTACAAAAGAGCAGAAATAATAAATGCAATCTTCTCAGACCACAATGCAATGAAAATAACATTTAGTATGGGTACATGGAGAGGTAAATAAAAACTTAATTGGAAATTAAACAATATAATTCTCCAAAATTGGCTAGTTAAAGAACAAATCATAGAAACAATAATTTCATTGAAGAAAATGACAATGATGAGGCATCCTTTCAAAATCTATGGGATGCAGTCAAAGCAGTACTCAGGGGGTAATTTATATCCTTGAGTTCATATATTAACAAATTGGGGAGGGCAGAGGTCAATGAATTGGGCATGCAAATTAAAAAACTAGAAAGTGAACAAATTAAAAATCCTCAGATGAAGACTAAATTGGAGATAGAGATCCTAAAAATCAAAGGAGAAATTTATAAAGTTGAAAGTCAAAGAACTATTGACTTAATAAATAAGACTAGAAGCTGGAACTTTGAAAAAACAAATAAAATAGACAAAGTATGGTCTATCTAATTAAAAAGGAAATAATAAAACCAAACTGACAGTATCCAAAATGAAAAGGAAGACCTTACCTCCAATGAAGAGGAAATTAAGGCAATCATTAAAAATTATTATGCCCGATTATATGGCAATAAATATGGCAATCTAGGTGATATGTATGAATATTTACAAAAATATAAATTACATAGACTAACAGAGGAAGAAATAGTCTACCTAAACAACCCCATATCAGAAAAAGAAATTGAACAAGCCATCAAACAACTCCATAAGAATAAAATCCCCAGGTCCAAATGGATTCACAAATGAATTCTATCAAACTTCAAAGAACAACTGATCCCAATATTATGCAAACTATTTGACAGAATAAGCAAAGAAGGAGTTCTTCCAAATTTCTTTTTTGACACAAATATGGTACTGATCCCAAAGCCAGGCAGGTCAAAAACAGAGAGAAAACTATAGACCAATCTCCTTAATGAATATAGATGCAAAAATCTTAAACAGAATACTAGCAAAAAGACTCCAGCAAGTGACCACAATGGTTATTCATTATGACCAGGTAGGATTTATAACAGAATGCAAGGATGGTTCAATATCAGGAAAACCATCCACATAATTGACCATATTAACAAGCAAACCAACAAAAATCACATGATTATCTCAATAGATGCAGAAAAAGTCTTTGACAAAATACAAAACCCATTCCTATTGAAAACACTAAAAAGCATAGGAATAGAAGGGCCTTTCCTAAAAGTAATAAATAATATATATCTAAAACCATCAGCCAACATTATCTGCAATGGGAATAATCTAGAAGTATTCCCAATAAGATGAGGAGTGAAACAAGGATGCCCATTGTCACCTCTATTATTTAACATGTACTAGAAACACTAGCAGTAGTAATTAGAGAAGAAAAAGAAATTGAAGGTATTTTAACAGGCACTGAGGAGACCAAGTTATCACTCTTTTCAGATGATATGATGGTCTACTTAAAGAATCATAGACAATCAACTAAAGAGCTAGTTGAAATAATCAACAACTATAGCAAAGTTGCAGGATACAAAATAAACCCACATAAGTCATCAGCTTTTCTATATATTTGCAACATATCTCAGCAGCAAGAATTAGAAAGAAAAATTCCATTTGGAATCACTCTTGACAATATAAAATACTTAGGAATCTATCTGCTGAGAAAAACAGAGGAACTATATGAATACAACTACAAAATACTCTCCATACAATTAAAACTAGATCTAAACAATTGGAAAAACATTGATTGCTCATGGGTAGAACAAGCTAACATAATAAAAATGACAATCCTACCCAAATTAATTTACTTATTTAGTGCCATACCCATTGAAATACCAAAAAAAAAAACTTTTTACTGAATTAGAAAAAAACCACAATAAAGTTCATTTGGAAGAACAAAAGATCAAGGATATCCAGGGAAATCATGAAACAGAATGTGAAGGAAGGTGGCCTTGCAGTCCCAGATCTCAAACTGTACTATAAAGCAGTGGTCATCAAAACAATTTGGTACTGGCTAAGAGACAGAAAGGAGGATCAGGGCAATAGACTTGGGGTAAGTGACTTCAGCACGACAGTGTATGATAAGCCCAAGGATCCCAATTTCTGGGACCAAAATCCACTACTTGATAAAAACTGCTGGGAAAATTGGAAGACAGTGTGGGAGAGATTAGGTTTAGATCAACATCTCACACCCTACATCAAGATAAACTCAGAATGTGTGAATGACTTGAATATAAAGAAGGAAACTATAAGAAAATTAGGTGAATACAGAATAGTATAAATGTCAGATCTTTGGGAAAGGAAAGATTTTAAAACCAAGCAAGAGCTAGAAAAAAAATCACAAATTGTAAAATAAATAATTTTGATTATATCAAACTAAAAAGTTTTTGTACAAACAAACCAATGCAACCAAAATTAGAATGGAAGCAACAAATTGGGAAACAATCTTCTTTACAAAAACTTCTGACAAAGATCTGCTTACTCAAATTTATTAAGAGCTAAATCAATTGCATAAAAAATCAAGCCATCCTCCAATTGATAAATGGGCAAGGGACATGAATAGACAATTTTCAGTTAAAGAAATCAAAACTATAAATAAGCACATGAAAAAATGTTCTAAATCTTTTATAATCAGAGAGATGCAAATCAAAACAACTCTGATGTGTCATCTCACACCTAGCAGATTGGCTAACATAACAACCATGGAAAACAGACCACAGAAATGAATGCTGGAGGGAATGTGGCAAAGTTAGGACATTAATTCATTGCTGGTGGAGTTGTGAATTAATCCAACCATTCTGGAGGACAATTTGGAACTATGCCCAAAGGGCGCTAAAAGACTGTCTGCCCTTTGATCCAGTCATAGCACTGCTGGGTTTGTACCCCAAAGAGATAATAAGGAAAAAGACTTGTACAAGAATATTCATTAGCTGTGCACTTTGTGGTTCATTCATTAGCTTTGCTCTTTCCATGTGAAAATGAGGGAATGCCCTTCAATTGGGGAATGGCTAAACAAATTGCATAAGTTGATGATGGAATACTATAAAGTGAAGGAATTCCATAGGAATTCGAATGACCTCCAGGAACTGATGCAGAGCGAAAGGAGCAGAACCAGGAGAACATTGTAAACAGAGACTGATACACTGTGGTACAGTCAAATGTAATGGACTTCTCCATTAGTGGCAATGCAGTGATTCTGAACAACTTGGAGGGATCTACGAGAAAGAACACTATCCATATTCAGAGGAAAAACTGTGGGAGTAGAAACACAGAAAAAAAACAACTGCTTGATTACATGGGTTGAGGGATATGATTGGGAATATAGACTCTAAATGAACATCGTAGGGCAAACATCAACAACATAGAAATAGGTTTTGATCAAGGACACTTGTAATACCCAGTGGAATTGCATGTCAGCTATGGGAAGCGTGGGGGGGAGGGAAGGGAGGGAAGGAATATGATTCCTGGTACCAAGGAATAATGTTCTAAATTGACTAAATAAATAAATAAATAAAATTTTTTTAAAGCTATTAAAATACTTAAGGTTTTTCAAGAAGCTTAACAACTAAAGGACTGGTAAAGACTTTTGTCTAGAGCTTCATCATTTTAAAATAATTAGAACTCTAAGGAACATTCATGGTCAAAGATTAATATATCCAAAGATAGACAAGAGTTAAGAAACCATCTAGTTTAATTCCTATTTTTCTAAATGAAGAAAATGAAGTTCACATAGCCAGTACTTTTAAGAACCTTAATTTGAACCCTAGCTAAAAAAAAAAAACCTAGAGGGCTTTCTTCACTGTATTACTTCATTTCTGTCTCTCCGTGTCCCCCTCTCACCAAGCCATTTTCATTCTCACCTTCAGCATTTTTCTGATACTGGTCCTCTTGTCTGAGATACTCTTTATTTTACCCCCTCTCTATTCAAATCCTGTGATCCCTACCCAAAATAAAACTTGTAATCTACATCCTACATGATACTTTCTCCAACTAACCTTGGTTGGCAGTGATATTTCTGAATTCCCATAGCACTCTTATTGTACTATATAATTTAGCATTTGATTATCTATTGCCTTTAAATTTTCCTATCTCATACACACACATATACTTGTATTCTTCATATTACCAATAGATACTGAATGCATAGTAGGTACCTAATAAATGCTTGCACGTTAAGCCCAGGTATAGCCAGCACTCCCTCCCCATCCCCAAAGTGACATATGTAAGCCCTGGGAGCACAATTGATGCCATTTTCAATGTCAAATCAGAGTTTAATTTTTTTCCAAAGAGAATATATTTTAGAGATATAGCCAATATTCAGACCATTACAACAATTTCAATTTATTAATCATAAAGGATGAACCTACCTTGTGAAAAATCTTTCCTATTTCAGATATACTGTTTGCTCTAATTTCACTTAGGTAAGGGGTAGAAATGTGAGGGATTTTTATAAAAGGTTGGACTGGATTATTTAAGAATTAGGTCACTAGGAATTTAATTGATTCCAAAGAGATTTATTTTAACAATTTATTTTTAAAATATAGAAAGAGTGAAAATAAGAAAATCAGAGAGAGAATAGAGTAAAATATCTAGCCTACAACTTAGTATATTGCTCTGGCCCTGGCTCAACCCAGGTAGGGTTAATTAGTCCTTAGTCAGAGGGGCCTCAGTCTTGAGGTGAGGACCTGGGGATGCAGGAAGTGTCTCTCAAGAGGTTAGGTCTCTCCTGAGGCTAGTCCCTTCAGAAAATCCAGGAAAGGAGTCAGCCTTTTTCACTCACCATGTGTCAGTCCAAAGGGAGAGATTTAAGAACAGTCACACCAAGTCCAAAGTCTCAGGTCCAATAAGCAGATTCCTCTGTCTCCAACTTAAACTCAGAACTCCAGAAGAACTCCTCATAGGAAGTTGTAACTCCTTTATAAAGACACTTCTTTTGCGTAACTTCCTGTGCCATCCTCCCCCTGACATGTACCAATTACAGCTAAAGCTTTGTTTAGGACTGCCCAGGGGATAGTCAGTCTATTGTGCTTCATCATCCACTATCGCACATGGGGGTCACAGACCTCACCATACTCAAGTCTGAGTTGGGTGTATAAGTTTTTGTTGATTAAATCTAAAAATGGGCAGGGGAGAGTTATTTTCACTTTCACAATCAGGGGAGAGTTAATTTAATCTTCACACTTATTAACTGAAGATGGAACAATTTAATTTTTGCAAATAATGGCTGAGTGTTTTATGTGGCTGATGAGGTCATTCAAATTCCATAACAATCATTCAAAGAAAAAGTATTGAGTAAGAGCTTCTTAGGTACCAAGAGGCACAGTGCTAATCCCTGGAGCTAGAGACAAAGTATGTGCCCTAAGGCAGGTGATGTTAGGTGTTATTTGGAAGAGAGAGTCCATTTTTTCTGTTTCTCTTTCCTTGGATTGGATTGGAAGTCAATGAGCATCATGTGAATAAAAGATATGATCCATAGCTGGTGCTCATTGAAAGAGTAAGTTAGGGTGCCTTTCCCTTTATTATACTCATGCAGGAACTCTTCAAAAGAGCATAGAATGTGTTCTGGAGCCAGGCACTCAAAATATGTTTGTGTCCTGAGGCATCCTGTGGAAAAAGTCTTCCTGACATCTTGAAACACTCCAGGGTTCCCTAGCTAGACTTTTAACTTGTTCATAACTACTTAAGAAAATATAAACAAGAAAAATATATTGAACCAACCCAATGGACATTCTGGCTCTATATTCTGGAACCCAAACATTCTGATTTTCCTTTGCTGAGATTAATCTAAAGTATTTTGAATTGTGAGATTTCTAATATGTCTTAGCACCTGGAGTTATAATTTTGCTGGGCAAGATTGCTTGCTTGACCTTTCTCTGACAAATAGTGTTAGCTTAGTGATATCAGAGAATGAAAAAGCAAGGTAGAGAAAATTGTTAGAGATATCCCCTTCTGTGTCAAAAACAGTGCATTGCAGGTCTGTTAGGGTTTTATTTTAAAAACTGATTGGCAAGTGGAAATTTTCCAGCTAGTCAACTTTTCCCAAATACATACATAAATTCCCAGAGATTCACTATTGGTAATATACAGAGTCCTCAGAGGCCCCAGGTATGGCCTTTCATCAACATGAAACAGGAATGGAAACAACAGACACTATTCTCACTGAATCACAACTCTGCATTGTCGGTCTAGAGACTTCCTCTCAAAACCTATTGAAGAGGATAGGATTCTCATTGTTCTTGAGCTTCAAGTAATTCCCCATTGCCAACTCCTAATTCAGACACAGTGACTACTAATGTTTCATAACTTAAAGGAGTTTCTCATAACCCTAGGCAACACTGCCCACTTATTCTGGAGCTCACAAAGCATCACAGTTATCTTTTATATTCTGAAATATTGATTGACTTATGAAGGAATGAGGAATACATCTCCTATTAATTAATGAGGCCAGAGAATTATGTGTGAAATGTTGTATACCTTGCCAGATGATTTATTGATTGTTTTGTTTATGGTTTGTTTTTTCTCCTTGTTATAAGGATAGGCCTTTTATTTTTGGTGAAAGAGGGATGTATCCAGAAATAACTGTGATGTAACAACCAAGGGAAGTAATTAAGCTTTTTAAAAATCCTGCTTCCTCAAGTCTTCAAGTATATATTCCCTTGGAGAGCATTATTCATTTTAAGGGGGGAATAAAAAGGATAAAGGCTCAAGAATTGGTCAGTCATTCAGTCAGGAAACATTAAACACCAATGTGTCAGGAACTATGCTCATCAGTGGAGAACAGGCTAAATAAATAATACATATTTTTAATTTGTAAGTTTATACATTTCAGAATTTGAGAGGGAAAATATAAGTAGCATTAAACTATTCTCATGTATCCTCTACTTATTGTGTGATTATGTCTCCATGGAGCATAGTTTCATAAATGGTTTTTAAAATATATATATATATATGTAATGCTGGTGTCTTCCAGAATGTAAAGGGAGAGTTAAGCTCACAGACAGGGAAGATATTTATCATGTGAGTGCATATGGCACAATCCTCAATATCAGCAATTCTGTCACAAACCCTGTTGTTGATTCAGGCCTTTGGATCTGTTTCTATTCTCCCAAGTGGATTTGTTGATCTCTCTTTTCCTGGGAGTTCATTTATTCCCTTTTCCAGGTGGCTCATATTTATTATAAGCTAATTTGGGCATTCTGCCACCATCTCTTTTTTCTCTATTTTCCTTCTTTACAAAATTAATACACATAATTAGCATATGAAAAGCCCTACTTTCACAAAGAAGTAAAGTGTGATTTTTAAAGAGGAAAGAAACCTAGAAATCAGAGATGGTGACATATCTGAGATGTTTACTAAGACTGATATGCCTGGATCATAAAAATATAGAAAAAATTAAAGTCTAAAAGTACTGAAAACAACACAGAACATATAAATATGTCAAGAGAAAAAGATAATAATAGATGACTCATATTTATTCAGCACTTTGTTGTTGTTGTCATTGCATTGTTGTTGAGGCAGCTAGGTGATTCAGTGGTTACAGTGCCCAGGCTAGAGTAAAGACTCATTTTCCTGGATTCAAATCTGGCCTCAAACCCTTATTAGATATGTAATTCTGGCAAATCACTTAACCCAGTTTCCCTTCGTTTACTCGTCTCTAAAAATATGAGCTTGCTCATATTTAACATTTCAAGGTTTGCAATGTGCTTTACATGCATCATATCTCTTGATCCTTACAATAACCCTGTGAGGTAAATGCTATCATTATCCCCATTGGACAGAGACTGAAACTCAAAGAGGACTTTCCCAGGGGCTTAAGGTTCCTAAAACTGCATTCAAACCAAAGTCTTTCTGGATTCACTTACATTCTCTTCACTATGTCCTGCTCTCTCCTACATAAGTGAGACATATATGGATTTTATTTTCTGTTATGAAATAGAATGACTTTATGTCTTTAGCACAGAGTATATACTAAGTATATAGTATGTGCTTAAATGGTACTGACATTATTATTTTTGTTGGATGATGATTTATTTAGCATTTGTGATGATAGTAAAAGTCCATAAGCAATAAATACTATATAATATTATATGATCCTTAAATAAATACATGCCTCTGTAAATCCAGTTATTTGCCTGTTAATGGTGAAGCATCTGTAACAGACACTTTCTCTTTGGGGGTTTCTTTCTGCAGCTCCATGCCCTTGCTCATAAAGAGGCAGCATTTCATAGTGCAAAGAATACTGCATTAAAATTTAGGAACTTGTGGTTTTAGTCTTGAATGTATCATCAATTTTCTGTGTCACCTTATTTTTCTGGGCTTCTGTTTCTTCTATAAAATGAGAATAGTAATATCTACTTTTCTTTTGTTTTTCCGTAAGGGAGTTCATGTTGGTCTGTGTTATATTTGTTGATGATGCTGTTCCTTTAGCATTTCTGCAGCCTTACTTGCTTGTGGTCACCCCCACTTTAGGTCAGGGGACAAAAGAAAGTTCATTAGCATCTTCCACTATCCATATCTCCATCAATAAGGCAACTTTTCATCAGTCACAGCACTCCAGAGGCAACTGCTGTCTAGGATGTCACAATGGGTGAACTTATCTTGCCAACAGATGTTAAGAATTGCATGTAGGTGAAAGGACAGTCCAAACTGTGTTTCCATTTTGCATACTAAATGTGTCCATCAATCAGAATCATACAAGCAGTATAATCCATTTTGATTCCAACCCTGCAAGAATTTTAATGTATTCACTATGGTGGCTGACATCAGAAAAAATAATATTCTGTATTCCAGTGTGATGATGAATATATGAAACTTTATGTAAGAATTCTGGTGCCTATGGCAAATTCAGTTGGAGGTGGAGGGATGTATGAGAAGAGCTTAATATGCTTCTGTTGCCTCTGTTGCAAGGTCAATGATCTTTATTCTCTCATTCCCAAAAGAGTAGAGATAGATGGAGCAGTGGGGAAAATTAGAACCCCAGGGATGGGGTAAAATGATAATAGGACTATTTCTGGATCTGGGTAAAGAAACAAGGTAATAAAACATGTGAGATGGACCTAGTTGGCCAGAAGAGCCTCTATGGGGGAGAAAGTATTACAGTTACAATGTCTTCATTGAAACTCTTGTTATTTGCTCTACTTCCAGGTCTGTAAACAAGATTTTTACATGTAAAATCAGAATCATGTGATCTAAAATCTAGTCTAGGACCTGTCTTCAAACAAGATAAATTTGAAACAATGTCAGATAATGTTTTGTGGCTTCTTCTGGAAGTCTGATAGAGCTTTATAGACCCCCTTCTTCCGAGTAATGTTTTACAAGCATCTATTAGGAGTTTTTGTGTATCAGACATGCTAAGCATTGAGGATACCCCCCCAAGGGTGAAAAATATGTCTGTGCTTTTAGGAATTCACATTCCAACAAGCAAAACAACATGCAATCAACAGTATATCCACAAGATTTTTACAGCACCGATGGAAGGAAATAGAAGGAAGACAGGAGCAGCTGGGGGCAAGAACCAGGAAAAGGTTTCATGCAGAAAATGGGACTTGAAATCAGTCTTATACTCTATGTATGCTCATAACTATAAAAATGTAAACTCATGTATCTACTCTAAAACTGTTATTTACACCCATAGTCTTTTCACATTAGAGGAAATAGGGACTGAGTCTATCATTTCATTGACAAAGGATATTCTTAGATAAGAACATTTCTACCAATGCAGAATCACCTAACCTGAAACTTATAGTTTTAGTTGCCTGACACACTGAGATTAAGTGATTTGACCTATCTCACACATATCTAGTTTGTGAAGAAGGATCACATTCCATACAATATGCATCAAATTAGAAATGCCAAAAGAAGCATAAAAGGATCCTTCTAACCTGTCATTATAAAATTAGCCCTTCTAAAAATTAAGTAAAATGAAATTTAAAAAAATTAGAGTAATGCTTAAAATGATTGAAGAAAATGCTAAATTTTAGTTAGAGATAGGTGAAAATGAAGATGTAATATTTTCCCACTCAAAATTACAGATTCTTTGGAAATCTATCCACACACTCCTTTAGAGTCCATGGATTCCACATTTGGTTGTCTATTTTTTTTTTAGCTTTTAAGGAAACTGGATTCTAAGAGGCTGTTATAAAGAGTCGTTGCATTAATGGATTGCCAGTGCAAAAGAAGAGACCAATTGTGAAGAGCTTTACAAAGATTAGTTTGACTATAATATTATTTATAGGAAGAGGAGTAAAGTATAGTAAAGTTGGAAAGATAGATGAGTGCCAAGTGTTGTAAAGGGATTTAAATGCCAAAAAGAGTTTAGATTTGATCTTGATCTTGGAGGAGATAGTGATCCACTGGCATTTATTGGGTATTGTAAAATGGAAATTTGAACCCCAGACTTCAATCCCCAAAAGTCCTTGGTACTTCCCAGAATTCCCTATAATCTCACCTGAGTCTCCACCTGGGTGAGATCACAATTTAGTATTTAATGGGCTCTCTGCCTCCCAAGAGTCTCTTCTATGCTCACACACCACTCTCTCTTCCTCTACTCGGACATTGCAAGATGTAGTGAGTAAAATGTGAATGGGCTAATCAGCCCTAGCCCTAATCAAACCTATGGCTAGGTTTATTGTTTTGTATCCTTGATTTCTAATAATCTTTAATAAACCTCATAAAATATAATATTTTTATTACTAGAAACTAATTTAATTTTTACAGTTTGGGAGAGATATATCCAGATCTGTACTTTAGTAAATCATTTTTGTAGCTATTTAGAGAGAGTTGAAGCAGGGAAACCAATTAGTATGGTGTTGTAGTCATCTAGGAAAGAAATGGTGAGGACCTGAACTATGTTAGCAGCTGTGTAAGAATCATCACTAGAATATAGTTATGAAAGCAAATGTTTTTTGACAACAATAGATAAGAATGATGGTATTCTTAACATGAATTTGACCAATAAATTCATAGCTACAAAGAAGAGGGCAGGAAGAGAGAAGAGAGTGCACAATACTAATTATCTGTTTGGAGCTCCTGTATGTTGTTGCTGACCCCAACCCTGTCAGAGAACTGAAATGTTCCTCAGGTTCAAAATACAGAATTGCAGGGTCACCTTTGGTTTTAGTTCCTTGTTCTGCTTACTGAGCGTCAGGCTTACTGACCTCAGTCTGCAGGTTGAAATTCTAACCATGATATGAAATCAGAGCTACAAGGATGCTTTGGGCTTCTCTTTGTGCCCCTCATCCAGTTGATAGCCACAAGCCTTTCCTGATCTGGTTCTGCAACCTAGCTCTGTTTGTGGTATATAACTCTGTAAGTTTCAGTCCAGATCCTGTGTTAGAAGACTCTACAAGGGATTTTTAGTATTGATTCTAAGTCAAAGCTATGGGCTTTTTTACAAAAGTGAATGAGAGGACAAGAAGTATAAGCTCAAGTGTAGATGACTTTTTCAAGAAGTTTGACAGAAAAAAAAGAGATATTCGATGATAACTAATAGGGATGGTCAGATCAACTAAGGGTTTTGCTTGTTTTTTTTTTTTTTTAAAACCCTTACCTTCCGTCTTGGAGTCAATACTGTGTATTGGCTCCAAGGCAGAAGAGTGGTAAGGGTAGGCAATGGGGGTCAAGTGACTTGCCCAGGGTCACACAGCTAGGAAGTGGCTGAGGCCGGATTTGAACCTAGGACCTCCCATCTCTAGGCCTGGCTCTCAATCCACTGAGCTACCCAGCTGCCCCCTTGCTTGTTTTTTTTTAACCGATGTTTACTTTTAATAATCATCCAAAGTATCCAATCAGTTCAAAACAAAGGTATTGACTAAAATAACACAGTAAGAAAAATCCTGGAAAGTTCCCTCCATAAATCTGTTTCACATTCTCCTACAAATATAAACCACATCAGTGGGAAGAGTGAAAACATATAGGTATCAAACATGGGGGCATAACTATAGGGAATATGTACGAGTAGAGCATACACGTGAATGGAGAATTCATGCTCATAGTGCATCCGCATCCCTATTGCTTCTTTAAATTAAAAAATATTTCCTAACTATATGTAATAATTTTCAATATATGTTTGCTAAAATTATAAAGAACCAAATTGTAAGATAGTAAGCAATTTTATCCAGGTTATACGTGTATGATCATACAAAACACATTTCTATATCCATCATTATTGTGAGAGAATACTACTATTTCAAAATCTCCAAATAAAAACATGAAACTAAATTGAAAAATAGTATCATGTGATCTGTATTCTGATTCCAATACTTCTTTCTCTGGGGGTGGATAGCATTCTTTGTCCTAGTGTTCATCATTGTCCTGGATCATTGGATTGTTGAGAATAGCCACATCTTCCACAGTTGCTCATTGTACATTATTGCTGTTCCTGGTTTTGTTTACTTCAGTCTGAATCAGTTCATGTGTTTTTCCAGCTTTTTCTGAAATCATCCTGCTTATTATTTCTTATAGCACATTAGTATTCCATTATAATCATATGCCACAATATGATCATCCATTGCTCAGCTGATCAAAGTTTTTTTAATCATAAAGGAGCTATATACATATTTTTAAACAACAGGAAAAGAATAAGGAGATAGGGAGATATTATAGATTAGAGGCAGGATGGGGAAGATAATAGAGGCAATCTGCTGGACCAATATGAAGGGGATTGATAGGATCCAGGATGCATGGAGAGGGATTTGGCTTGGCAAGAAGAGGTAATATCTCTTTATCAGAGATGAGAGAAGGATGAAATAGGAATCCTTATGCTACATTGGCACATCAGATGGCAACTCCTGTGGGTCCAAGTGGCATAGATGCAGGGAGGATAGTAAAAAAATGTAAGTCCTTCCCCTTAAAAGAAGGATTATAGTTAATAATTTCCCAATTTAATCAAGTGACAAACAGTCATGAGCATTTGGGCAAAGTCAGAGAAAGTTAAACAACTAGAATAAAGCAGAATAAAGAATCTAGAAGCTGTGCTCCACTGAAGACTTCCCTCTTTTCCCATTGGTAGACATAGGGAAGTCTTCAGTGGAGCAGAGCTTCTAGATTCCCTCCCACAGGAGAGAAGACAATAGAGGGAGACTTGGCACAGAGCCATAAGGAAGAACGTAAGCATTAGAAGGAAAATGGGGAGAGGGGAAGTACTTTCCATGGCCCCCACTCTCCCTTGGCCCACTTGGTGAGATTTGAATCACAGGCTAGGAAAAAGGGAGGGAAACCCATGGCAACTACTTCTCCAGGGTCTGCCAAGTGATAACTAACTTACTTATATCTATGACAGCTTAGATCTAATGAAGTACTGAATTATATAAGCCATTAGAGTGGCTATTTCCCTTATGTAAAATGATTTTGTTTCTTTCTTATTTGTTTTTTATAATTTTATTCTTGTACCACAGAATCTTGGGAAAACTGGGGCAGATGCTTTTACTGAACTTACAGACTTGAGAATCACTAGATAGCACTAAGGAGGTCAAGGCCACAAAATGCTTCTGTTCCTTTTTGTCACTTTCAATCCATTCTGCTATTTCTAAGCAGGTAAAAGGTATGCTAGAGAAAATAGATTACCAATGTGCGTTCTACCTCTGTGCCTTTTGATAGCATATGTGAAAATGTCCTGTAAACTGTAAGCGATCACTCACAGTAAGGAATTATTATTGTAATGCTTACATAGCAGATGTTTGTCTACCTCTTCACTTTCTGGGCCAGTTCACTCACTCCAACTTGCCCTCACACCTGCAAATGAGGTTAAGTGTCACAGTGCTCTGAAGGCTCTGGGTTATTGTTCTGCCCTGAAATAGATCTCAGTTCTCTATCAAGTCCTTCTTACAGTCTGTGTCCTCTCACTGATGGAAAATGATTTCTTTACATATATAGTTTATCAGATTTTTATGCACATTGTCTCTTTCAGTAACCAAACTGACTCATGAAAAAGGGACAAAGCTTTTCACCATTTTAAAGGTTGATTTATTCCTTTTTTATATGACAGTTCCATTTCTGCCCCCAAATTTAATTTTCTGTTCCCTTAAGCAACAAACTACTCAAGTACAAGAGTCGGGACCTATATAATGATCTCATTATCATCAATCATCATCATTATTTTTATCATTATTTTATTTCCTTTCTCCACTCTTTCATTCTGCTTTTACAACCAAAATGTGGAAACACTTTCTGCCCTCTTACCTGCTCCTTCTGTCTTCTCAACTCTCTTCTTAAGAGTTTTCATCTCTTTTTATGTCCTAACCAAACACTGAATGGTTTCCAAAATTTAAGGAATTGGAAATTAAGTGAGATAGTATCCAGGGCCTATCAATATAATGCAGAGCTAGATGCTGAGACTGAGTAAACAGACCTGCACCTAGACTTGAACCATACAAGAAGGTAGGAAGCATATCCAGCTAATTGGTGAGCATTGGAAATATCAGTGACAGTGATAATGACAACAAGCACACCCATTTTCCAGAGTTATTGTGAGGGTCAAAGGAGATATATTTGTAAAGTGCTTAACACAGTGCTTGGGACAGAGTAAATGATGAACATATACTTTCTGGCTGAGTTAGACCTAGGATTATTTTATAGTGGAATCCTATGCATTCTATTGAGTAGAATCTTGGATTATATTTCTGGGTAATTTTTTATAGTTTCCTAAAATATGATAGTCAGAATTTTTGTTTCATCATGTATTTTCTGGAAGGCCAATAATTCTTGTACTCTCTCTTTGAACATTGCTTTTAAGGTCAATAATTTTTAACTTTTATCTCCCAGTTGAGTTCTTTTGACTCTTCTCTAGGAATCTTTGTGGTATCATTATATTTTAGTTGTCTCTCCACTATTCCTTTTTTTTCAGTGTATTTAATGATTTACCATTTCACAATTTCTGTTTTAAGCCATTCATTCTCCCTTTGAGTTTATTTTTGCACCTTATCTTTCCTTTGGTTCTTTTTTAGGCCTTTCAATCATTTTTAGTATTCTTGTAGCCATTCCATTTCCTGTTCTAAGATACTAGTTGTAATATTGCAGAATTATTATTTTCATCTAGAGAGTTCTCCTGACATTTTTTTACTCCATGCTATTTCTACATCGTATTAACAGCTTTGCTTTATTCATTTCCTCAACGTCTTTTGGTTTTTCCAAAGGGATTTCTTTATTTTCTCTTACTTTAGTAGTGATTTAAAATTTTTATTGGGCACATTTCTAGCTATTTTCAAGGGAGAAAGGGGTGCTAGTCTTATAACAATTTTTCACTCCAACATATTGCCAGAATTTCCCAAAGGATTGTTTTTGCAAGTCGTTGCCACATAGAAATACTTCTAAAAATCTGATATTTTCTCTTGGTTTAGAATCATATAATCATAGGTTTAGATGTAAACAAAACCTTATAGATTGTATAGTTCAACTCCAGCCAAAATTCTGTACCCCAATTAAACAATCCCCAACAAGTGCCCATCCATCCTCTTTTTGAAGACATCTTTTATTCCCCATTACATTTTTGAAAAACTAATTTAAAAAGATTTCTCCTAATTTTAAGTTATCTATGTTCACTGTCATTTTTACCCATTATTCTTAGTTTTTCCACATAAAAAGTCTAATGTGTAGCTAGGTACCACAGTGGATAGAGTATTTCTCTTGGACTCAAGAAGATCTGAATTCAGATCCAGCCTAGGTGTGTGACCCCAGGCAAATCACTTAAACTCAGTCCATATGTTTCCTCAACTATAAAATGAAGATATTAATAGCACCTACCTCTCAGTGTTATTGTGAATGACATAATATGATTTAATAATTGTAAAGTGCTTGCCATAGTTCCTAGGATATAAGTGCTATATAAACATTAGCTATCATTAATATTATTAAAATATGGCAACCAAAACTATACACAAAATACTAGATTTTAATGAAAGACATTGAAATGGCATAGTTAGGAAATAGAATGCCATGTGCAAGAAATAGTAAGGCCAGTGTCACTGGATTATAGAATATATGAATGGAACTAAAGTTTAAGAAGATTGGAAAGGTAAGAAAGGACCAAGTTGCGAAGGACTTTAAAAGCAAAGCGATTTTATTTTTTATTCTAGAGGTAACAGGAAGCCACTGGGATGTATTGAATAGAATGGAGATAAGTTGGTCAAATTTTCACTTTAAGAAGATCAATTCGATAGCTGAGTGGAAGATGAAATAAAGAAGGGACAAATAAGAGATAGGAAGACCAATAAATAGCGAGGCACTGAAAATCTTCAGTTGTGTGATGTGACAAGTTCCTGAACTAGGGTGGGGGTTTTGAGTGTTTTATATACACGAGATAATGTGAAGACAGAAACTCCTAGTCTTGGTAATAGATTGGACATATGGAGGAGTAACGATCAACACTTGGGTTGTGAGCTTGGATGACTGGGAGGAAATGGTACACTCGATGATAGTAGCAAAGTTCAGAAGCTTTTGTTTTGTTTTGGACAGAAAGATGAGTTCTGTTTGAGAAACTGAATTTGAGATATCTACAGGACATTTAGTTTGAGACTTAAGAAACAGTTAGTGATACAATGATAGGAGTCAAGAGAGAGGTTAGGAATTTCTCCATGGATCTCAGAAACATTTGATTAGTATACAGAGATAATAACTGAATCCATGGGACATAATGAGATCACCAAACAAGATGATATAAAAAGAGAAGAGAAGGTAGAGCCCCAGGTCAGAGTGTTGGATTATTCCCTCATTTTCTAAACAAATCTGCCTTTTAAAAAATAATTGTGTATATAAATTTTACCCCAATGTATGTCATATTTGTCCCTACTAATTCTCTATTAACTTTATATTGCTTTTCTCTGTTTTAAGAGAGTGTGGCTCCTAATCCTTCATTTTCCTTCTTAATAAGATTTTTTAAAAAGTTGATATTTTAGACCTGCTCTGCTTTTGGTTGCTATAACTTTAGAATTATGAAATGTCAAGTTTCTGCCAATCAAGACACATTTAAAGCTTTGATCTCCTACTTACTGTGGATAAAGTGCTGGGCTTGGAGTAAGAAAGTCTTGAGTTCAAATATAACCCCAATTTTTGCTGTAGTTTCTTTCTTTCTTCTGTTTGGATTTATAGTGAAAATGTCAAGATAGGTATTTACTAGTACTTCTGATAGTATGTCTGCTACTTGTCAATGAACAAGGATTTCACATTTCATTGACACTAATGCCTTAGCTGAAGCTTATAGACTGGTTGAATTTCTGCATTAAGAACATATCCTGCCTATTTTCTGCCACTCTATGGATTGCATAGGACTGAGTTGACTTTTGTATTTTTCTTTCTTTTATGGGTTACCATCGCCAAAGAATTCATCACAAAGTAATGAATTCTTTCCTGCCTCTGCTTCAAAATCATTAAGTATAAAATTATATGTTGAATTAATTTAGGTATCATTGAATTAATTATTTGCAGAATTTCTCTACCTCTTCATCCTCTGTAATACATGTTGCTGTGTTACTGTCATGGGGATCTTTTTTGCAAATATGTATATATCATTTGCTAGTGGTTAGCATCTTGTACTTTTGTAGTATAGCCTTTGAAAAATCAGAAGCTTCAGAGTGTAGTAATGCACATTTGCAATCCTAGCTAGAGGAGAACCTAGGGCTGGCATAACACTTGATTTTTGGGGGTGCTCAGCTACAATGGGCTATCTGGAAATGGATCTGCACTAAATTTACTGATAATTTGGTTAGCCTCTAGAAGTTGAGGGAAGGGGGGCAATATTGCCTAAAGAAGGGGTAACCAAACCAGGTTGTAAATTAAGCAGATCAAACTTCTGTGTCAATCAGAGTGGGCCTGGGCCTATGTGTGTGCCTGCCCATCCCTCATAGGCAAGATGAGGAGACCCAATGTTTAAAAACAAACAAAGAGGGTCCAGCTAGATAGCCCAGTGCCAGGCCTAAAGACTGAAGGTCCTGGGTTCAAAGATGGCCTCAGACATTTCCTAGCTGTGTAATCCTAGGCAAGTCACTTAAGCCCAATTGTTTAGCCCTCACCACTCTTCTGCCTCAGAACTGATACTTGCTATAGATTCTAAGTCAGAAGGTAGGAGTTTAAAACAAAGAAAAAAAATAAACCTCATCATAGTTGTCTTCTTTCTGTAATGAAACATTATAGTAAATCTTCGTAGATGTTTAAAGAATGTATAGTAAGAGACTTAGCTAAGCAAAGTCATCTTAGGGTAGTAAAGCATTTAAGGATACAAATAAGCGGACAAATAAGCCAAAAAATGGAAAAGATGCAAACATTTTAAAATAATTTGTATATTATCAAGGATAATAGAGCTCCATGGATTCTAACTTCACAGTTCCAGATGTGATGAGGACATTTATGAAGTGTCTGAATGTGGGGGAGACAGCCAAATTTGTAGAAAAATCTTTGACCTAATTGAAACTTTATAAAGGCAATTTATAGGAAAATACTAATCCTTGATCTATTTCTCTTTTCCTATCTATACAAAGTACCTATAATGATAAACAACATATGCATTGAGTATGCTCACTTATGTGATTAGTAGAGAAGAGAATTTAAATATAAAATTATTTCTTTTTACACGAACGTATAATTTATCCCTTCCGCTGTCTTCTTCATTGAATAAAAAGCCTTCATAGATATTCATAGTACAATAAAAACAATCTCTGCATTAGTAGATGCCTGAAGATGTGCTTCTCTCTGCATTTAAAGTTAATCATATCTCTGGCAGAAGGCAAATGGTGTGTTCCATCTTTACTTCTCTAGATTTATGGTTTATCATTACATTGACCAGAGATAAAGTCTTTCAAAGTTGTTTTTTATCTTTTTATTGCTATTATACAAATTGTTCTCCCAATTTTGTTTGCTTTGTAACAGTTCATAGAGGTCTTCTAAGTTTCCTTTAAAATCATGTATTTCCTTACTCCTTATAGCACAATAATATTCCAATACATTCATAAACCATAACTTGTTTAGCCATTCCCCAATAGGAGGACAGTAGTTTTGCTTTTTAATTGGACTATTATGAAAAGAGCCTCCATAAATTTTTTTTGTACATTATAGATCCTTTTCTTCTTTCTTTGATTTCTGGAATTTCATCTTGGATTGCTAAGGCTAGTGTGCACAATTTAATAACTTTGAGAATAACATAATTCTAATTTGCTTTCCAGCATGACCTGACCAATTTATAGCTCCACCAACAATACATCAATGTTTCTATTTTACTCAGCCCATCCAACATTTGTTCTTATCTCCACCTCTGCCAGTCTGATGGGTATGAGGTAGGTCATCAAAGTTGATTTAATAAGCATTGATAGAAAATAGAAGTAAAATTAGAGCTGACACATCTTTCCATTATTGATTACTGTTCCTTCTCCACTAAGTAGTTCTCTTTGGACTATTGATACTTGCTATCTTATCTACAGATATACCTTCAGAACTTCTTGGCCATGTGGTCCAATCTATCAGTGTGTGCTCTAGACCATTGTTCCTTGTTATATGGACCAGCTGCTTTACCCACCAAATCTTTCTTTGCCATCTTTTCTCCCATTATATCCTCTGGACCACTGGATACTGCTATCTTCCTTTTCTTTTTGCTTTCTGGACCATCAGAACTTGAACACTAGTTCTTGTCATCTACCCTATATTTATACTCTACTATATGTATTATATCTCCCACTAGATTGAAAACTCCTTAATAGCAGAGACTGTCTCATTTCTGTATCTGTAATCTAAATACTTAGCACAGTGGTTTGAACACAGCAAGTACTTATCAAATGCTTTTCTTTGCTTCTTTCCTTTTCTTCTTCCTTCCTTTCTTTTTTCTTTTCTTTTTTCCTCTCTTCTTTGCTTCTCCCTTCCTTTCTTCTCTTCTTTCCACCATCCATTTCTTGCTCCCCCTTCTCTCTTCCCTCTCTCCCTTTCTTGTTTCCTTTCTTCCTCTTTTTTTGTCCCTAACAAAGTCTTAATTTTTTTTTACCATTTATCAAGTGTCTTCATTTTATTCTTCTTGAAAATATTCATACCAGATCTTGACACTCATATTTGCCCTCAGTTCCCTGCCTCACTTCCATCCTATAGGTGCATATATGTATATTATATATCTTTTTAAAATTCAAATTAGTCAATAAGTCACATATTAAACCACATCATCATCTTCAGGAATTTTCCTCTTATTTTTTTATTTCCTGTACAGTTAGTTATCTGGTGTGTACTTCTCCCAGACTGTCAAATAAATGTCAGGAAAGAAAGCCTAAAGGAGTCAGAAACTCTGTGGATTTGACTTGCTTTTTATATACTATCTGTACAGCAAGTACTATATGCATGGGGATACATCCAATAAATACTGTTTGATTATGACAAGGATAAAGTTGAGTAGGAAGGGAAAGGAGGGAAAAGCAATAGGGCCAGGCTTAGGACTCTAAGCTCTCAAATAATTTATACTCTAGAGAGCCAAGTTAAAGGATACCCTCTATAGAATACAATGTGCTTATTCTTTGGAACTAGCTTTTCATTCTAGGATTTGCTGAGAAAAGCTTCTATATTGTGGAATATATTAAAATCTCATCTACTGAGCCAAGAGGAAGGAGAACACAATCCACTTGAAAAAAAAGGCGGGAGTTAGTGGCTTGAGGACAGGAAATTAATTGTGGGTAAAATATTTGACTTAGTGCCTTAGATAAGTCACTTTACCTTATTATTCACTCTTCATAACCTTGGGAAATATTACAACTCCTTATGTAGAAGGCTAATGTCAAGGTTCATGCATACAAAATGTTTTCACGATTAATTCTAAATGTTGTAAAACATGGTCATGAAAATGCTAGCTCTTCATTTGAATCTAGAACTAGTAGTTCTTTCTTATCTCCTATTTCCATTTTCTCTGCAGTCATAACCTGGATAGAATCTCTTACTGCTACTTCTAATATCTCAAAGCACCACTGACTCTTTCATCTCCCTTAGAATAACTCCTAGATTGTGTTGCCTTTCATTGTAGCCTAGCCAATTATTAATCAGACTCTTTTTCCTTTTTCTTCACAAACTGCCTTCATAGTCCTTATACTTGAAGAGGCCTCCCACATGTTATCCCTTACCTCTTTTATCTTACTCAGCTTCCAACCCTTTTCCGCATTTCAAAATTTAATTTAAAACACAAGCCCCTTTGAGGAGCCCTTCCTGACAGGCTGGAAAGGATAATGGTATCTACTTCAAAATGTGCTTTCCATATCTCTAACCCCTTATAAGAAAATGTATTTGATAAAGGAGTGCATGACTATGTTTACTGGAATAATGATAGATTAATAAAAGTAATTAGTATTATTATAAGCCTTATTCTTTTCAGAATATCTTCATGGAACCACTCTAATATCTTTGCCAAGAAAATCCCATGAATAATCGGTCCATGAGGTCTTGAAGAGTCTCACACATGACTGACTGACTAAACAAGGAATGTCCCTTCCTCTTCTAACAATGCTACGATTATCTGCTTGGCTGTTTATATCAGCTAATTAGAGCACAGGGCTAAAAAAAGGTCAAGGTCTATTCCCCTACTGAGTCTTCATTCTATTCTGAAATCATTGACTACACTTCTAACCGCAGTCACTCATTTTACTACCATATTCCATTGTCCAGGCACCAGAAAAACTAAATAACACAAATCCATCATGACTGCTGAGGAAAAAGTTAAAATAGAGTAAATGCACATCTGCTCATATGTTCATGTAAGAATCCCACATATGACCATATAAAATTCTGAGACCTGATCATTCCTCTCCACCTTTCTCTAGGTATTTTCTTGTAGATTGTTAGCCTTTGAACTTCACATGATAACTTAGCATCAATCTGCATAAAACCAACTGACCTTAGTATCTGGATGATTTATATTAGGAGTTTTCATCTTTTTATCCTATATGTAAAAGGCATTCTGATAGAATGGAAGCTCTAGGAAGATGGCTCAGTTTCACTTTTGTCTTTCTTCCCAACACTTAGCACACAGTCTTTGGCACATGGGAAGAGTTTCATAAATGGTTATTGATTGATTTGTCTTTATCCTCAGTATTTGATTATGTCTGTCTTTGCTGAACTGCAATTTCCTCAATAGTTTTTTATTTTTAATTCAAGTGATAATAATATTATCTGAGAACAATTTTGGGGGGAAGGGGACAGTTAAAAGTTTTTACTCTTTTCACTGCATCTCTCATAGTTTGCTTTTCCTTCCTCTTTCTACCTAGCTCTAGACCAGGGATTCAAAGCCCTTTCATTACTTATGACCTTTGACTTTCACAAATACTTCCCATGTATCCTATTCAATATGAAAGAACATAAATTCTAGAGTGTACCATGCATATGTAAGAGAGACATAAATTAAACTCATTTATTTTAAGAGCATAACATAATTATTTAGAAAATATTCACAGCATCCTCCTTACAAGCTTCTTGTACTAATGAATATTTGCCTAAACTAGGTTGCCTGATCTTTGTCCACATAACAGCAGTTCTCTCTAATATGAGACTCTCAGGATTTGAAAGGTGTCATAGAGTCCCTTTGGTCTGATCAGAATAGGTATCCCCTCTACACTATTTCTGAGAATAATCTCCCATTCAACTTCTTATTGAAGACCTCCAGTAAGGTGGGATGCAGAATGCTGGTCAAGCAATTCAGACTGAAAAGGAACTATGAAAAAGGTGAGAGGAAGGAAAGGAGAGAGCAGTGGTCAGGGAGGAGAAAGAATATACTCTGTTGCTGTAGGATTGGTGTACTTAAAATTAGTCTTTCCTTTTGTTTTCCTGTCAGACCATACCTTCATTTCCCATTTTGCCTAATATAAGAGGTAAGCCTCTCGTTAGAAAAGGATCGTGTTAAATTCATGACCATTGCTCTATGAGGACAACAAATTCAAGCATGGGACTTGGGTCAGGGGATCTGGGCCTGAATCTCAACTCTGCCATATCTATGTGACTTTGGGCATGTCACTGTTACTAAGGGCTTAAATTTCCTCACCATTTTATCAGGGAATCAGGCTAGATGCTTTCTTTTTATTTACTCATTCATTTATTTTTAAACCCTTACCTTCTGTCTTGCCCAGGTCTTAAGCGTCTTGCCCAGGGTCACATAGCTTAGGAAGTGGCTTGTAGCCAAGCGATGAAGTGAGGGGATAGATTGGTTTTCCTCTCTTCCCTGGTAAACCCCACTCTGGTTGCTTTCAGATTCACATATTTTCCCTCAGAGTCTTGGTTGAAACAAATATATGACAGACAGCTTCTTTCTCTCTGAGGAGAGAATGTAACTTTCCTCCCTCCAAACTCCCAATCTTCTTTCTTGAACACTATGAAGCAGGCACTGAGTTTAGTAAATGGCTATTTATTCTAAAGAAACGTATGAAAGGTAGGGCAAATGAATTGTGGGATGAGGTATTTGGGAAGGTGGAAATAGGAAGTCCCTAATAATAACAATTGAACCCTTGCTCCCCCAAAATCCTGCAGGGTCAGGCTTTGCCTGCCTGACCCCCTGGGGTCAATTGTGAGAGTTGTACTGACTCCTAGCTATCCTAGCTATTATCAAGTTCAAGGACTATTTAGAAGGATTTAGAGGAATTCTTCTTGTGATGAATAGCTTTCTGGCAAAGTCCTATCCACTGTGGCTTATCTTCACTGGATACTGGGATCAGGCTTCACAGGAGGATGCTCCAGGCTCAGAGGTTTGCTCAGATAAACCTCCCTGGTGGGCTTCCCAAAGAGACGTGAGTTCAACTGTTTGTATCTTCTCATTTTCTCTGTTCCTTCTCCAGAATTCTCTCTCCTTCACGCCCTTCCCCCACTCAAGTTGGTCTTCCTGCATGATGAATCTGCTTGTCTTCTTCCTCTGGCAGATTAAGTCTGTTTCCTCTCTTACAGTCTAAATTCAGATTTGAACCCAAGTCTTCTCAACTCTAGGACTGGCACTCTATCCATTGTGATCACTAGATGCTCTAGACTAGATGATTTGTAAAATCCCTTCCAAATTATATCCTCCATAGGTAGACATTATTATACATAGTAGAAAGATTGATAGACGGAGCAAGAAAGATTTGTATTTGATTATTGCTTCTGACTCTTACTATTTAAATGACCCCTCCTAAGTCATATCATTTCTCTGATCCTCAAGTTCCTCCACTGAAGAAATGAAATTCATTTAAGCATTAAATGAGCATTTATTAAAATGCTTACTATGTGTCTGAAATTTTGGTAGGCTGAAGATTCATAGACAAAAATGAAACAGTCCCTGTCTTCAAGTCTGTTCTCTTTATTTTATCCCTAAGGAGATTTTTAAAAAGAGGTAAAATAAGGTAATGCATAAAGGTGCTCTATAAATATTATAGGACTATGGAAATGAAAGCTTTTATTATTGATTGATTAACTCACCAAGATGAATGATTATAGAATGGTTTATTTTCTAGGAAGACAAATTGTTTTCTATTCTCCTTGAAAGTCAATGCCTCAAGATTTTTTCTTCATCTCACCTTTCCCTCTTAATGATTGGTAGTACTTTTCCCCCTAGAAGTAGCTCAAGGCTAGTCTAACACTGATAAACACCACATTTACAGAAATGTCTTTCCAGATCACTGACTATTCAGGAGACTATTCCTGGTTGATGACTAAGAACTCCAAACTTTTAAAATGAGAGGGTACTTTAAATTCAATTTTTACTTTAAAAATGTCATAATCCTGGGTATTTGTTTACAGAATTTGTCCAAAGACTCCAAAAGACACGACTCTAAGAATACCTTGTTACCAAGTGTGCAAAAAGTGGTGAGAAGTTACCAAAAGTATCCATTCCTTGCTCATTACTGCTATAGTATGACCCAAATTACACCATGGATAAACTAGTGATGCCTGAAGAATTTTCATTTTTCTAGTTTCTGATTTTGTGGCCTCTATATATGCAATCTTCATTCTCTCTTTGGATTCATCAGGGGTCCCTACCACTTCCTTAATTAACTTCTGCCTTGTCACCTCTCTGTAAGGAATTTAAAAATGTCAAAGGTTAAAAACCCAAATTCATTGATCATGGACAAGTTTTCAAAAGAGGGAAAAAGCAACAGATTCCCAATATGACTTCTTGATAGAACAAATGAGAAGGTTGGATTAGATATCTGTAGTTTTCCTTCCATCCTTAACAATCTCTTCAGCTATATTGTATCTCACTGAGAAAATCCAACTGTTGGAGATGCTGTTTAATGGATAAATTTTCAGTAACTAGAAAAATGGCGTGTTATATTCCAATAACCTAAGTCATAGCCTCCTTCAATCTTCAAGTAGAAAGGAAAGAAATGAACATTTATTAAAAGCCTACTATGTATTAAATATGGTGCTAAATATTTTACAAATATTACCTCATTTGATCATCATAACAACCCTGTGAGATATGCAATATTTTGATTCCCATTTTATAGATGGGGAAACTAAGGCAAACAGGTTTAAATGACTTGCCAAGGGTCACAAGGCTAGTAAGTGGGTGAAGTCAGATTTGAAGTCTTCCAGGCCCAGTGCTCTATCTACTGTGTCACCTAGCTGCCTGCAGAATAGGAATAAAATATTTCATAAACTATTATTAGTATTTAAAAAGATATAATGAAAACATTGTACTTAAAAGTTTATTAACCTTGAATTAACATAAACAAAATGATGCTGCAGCTTAAGGAGTATTCATCTCTATATAACAACCATCAGAATAGTAAATTGCCTAATGTAAAAGAAAACAATGCTAAAAAGTCAAAGCTCTACTGAATATAATGTCTAATCTTGACTTGTGTACTAATATAAACATGTTTCCCCTTTCTCAGTAGAGAAGTGGTGGATTTTGGGCATGGAATGAAGCATACACTGCCAAATATGATAAATATATTTCTATATGTGGGTTTGTTTTTCCTAATTTCTCTCTTATGAGGGAAAGTTTTGTAGGGAAAAGGGTTATTGGGGAGTCACAGTAATATAAAAAAATTGATAGAGTAAACTTCCAATGTTGCATTCATTCATTCATCAAGAATTTATTACATACTTATGTACCATTTCTATTCTGGTGTAATTTTTAAAAGATCATCTTAAGTGGCTCGGATATTTATTATTCTAACAGCAAATTTAATTTAAAAAGAAGTCAATTTGACAGCAAGAATATTTAATGCCAAATTTTATAATAGGATGAAAAATACCATTCTATTTTGGATGAGTATGTGGAAATGTGAAACTCAAAGGGAATTAACCTCTCTCAGGGTGATTTTGGCCAAAGTTGTAACTTTTGCTTTGAGTTAGCATAAATACCTAAGCCCCTAGGCTCTATAATTTATGCATTAAAATGGGGAGCATAAAATTCTAATTTAGACTCAGTGGATTTTTTCCTAAAAAGTGGATTTAAGCAAGACACCTAACCTCTGGACCCCAGGGCGTCACTCCTCCCCACGTGATCACTTAGTATATTGCTGTATCATTTGCACCTCACTTAGTTCTCTTTAAGAACTTGTAATGGAGCACGATAACTCCTAAAGACTTTAAGGAAGTTAGCAGGTCATTAGCCAAGACTCAGGAAAACCACAGGAAAAAAAAAGAGGATTACATTGGTCTATGGGCAAAATACATACTCAGCCCATTACTCTACTTGATGGTCTGTTCAGAAGACAAAAGACTTTAATGTACAAAGAGGTCTATCTTCAGCTTTTCTAAACATTGAATTTCCAAGGGAAAATTGAGAAGGAAGAAACCAGAGTCTAAATGCTTCAGGAATTGGTAATGGAATTTTTCATCTCTAGCCTGCCAGGCTGGGGTCTGACCATGCTATTTGAAGGCTGTTCAAGTGGCATATTAGGTGCAAATTGGTGGTTTCAGTCCCACTCTGAAATCACCAGCTGCAGCTCCCCTGGAGACTTAAGAGCCTTGAGGACTGAGGGACTGTGTTGGGGTGAGGAAACAGTGATTACTTCTGCTCTGCCTAAAAGTCTCTTGCCTAGGGGTGAACTGTATTTTCCAGAACTATCATTCTGTGTCTTTCATGAGCACTGATGTCACTAAAAATGGCCTAGGTAAAATTTTTCTGGGTGGTAGATGATCATTCAATGCTCAGTCTCTGACAGGAGCACGCCTAAGGCTGTTCTCTGACTCCAGCTTCCCCTGCCTCTCTTCCTACAGGCAAGCATCTCACAAAGTGATGGAGCCAAAGGGCTTTTAGAAATCAATCCTGAATCCCTTTCTTATTCTTATTCTTATGCTGGTAATCACTTTTTTATATATATATAAAAGGAAGTGCTTCCTTTTATATATATATATATATATATATATATATATATATATAGAGAGAGAGAGAGAGAGAGAGAGAGAGAGAGAGAGAGAGAGAGAGAGAGAGAGAGAGAGAGAGAGAGAGAGAGAGAGAGAGACTAGATCCCACACTCTGATTTTAGTCCTCCCTGACTAAAATCAGAGTGTGGGATCTAGTCTCTATCTTTATAAGGGGAGGGAGGAGTGAACTAGGACTGATGATTTATCTCGAGCAAATGTCAAAGTGCAGAGGAAATAGGAAAAAGAGGCGAGATTATCCATAAGGCAAGGAGCTGGGACCAGCTTGCTCAGGATGACAGGGCTGTTGTCCTAGGTGCTGAATGCTTTCTGTACTTCCACTCCCAAGAATTGGTTAGCTCCTTCATTGTTCCAACCTGTCACTTTGGAAAGTTCTGGAACATTAATTCCCTTATCTGGGGCATTTTGCCATAGGGGCAGGGAACCATACCTTGGTTCTCATAAACCACCTGACCTGAGCACACTGGCCCCACTTAGTCCTCCAATCAGTTCAAGGTCAGTTCTGGGGGTGTGGTAGTGAAACCAGCTTAACACTGCTTTCTCTGAGATGCTGCTCATTTACCCACTCCATAATTAATTTAGCTCTCTTCCTGTTAATACCCTTTTCTACTTTACCCTTTCCCAGTACCATCTAAAGCAGAGTTTCTTAATCTGGGATCCATGGTCACTCTGAGAGGCCTATGGATACTATTTTTGAAGGGAGTCCATGAACTTGCAATGGGAAAAATTACACCTTTATTTTCATTAAATAAAAGTGGACTTGGGTAAATTCCTTTTTTTCAGCCTTAGTATGTAAAATGAAGATAATAAAGAAAATGTACCTCAGAGAATTACAAACAACATAATATATGTAAAGTGCTTCACAAAATTTAGAGAATTATAAAAATATTATTTGCTTATTTTGTTGTTTAATCATTTCAACCATCTTTGACTCTTCATGTTTATTTGAAGTTTGCTTGATAAAGATGCTGGAGTGCTTTGCCATTTCCTACTTCAGCTCATTTAAAGATGAGGACTTGTCCAGGATAATACAGCTAGTACGGGTATGAGGCCAAGTTTGAACACAGGCCTTCCTGAATTAAAGTGCAGTACTTGTGCACTGTGTCTACTAGCAGCCCAATATAAATGCTACTTATTATTTTTGTGTTTTGGGTTAACATTCCACAACTACTCAATTCTTTCCTGGGGGTTTGGTTTATCAATTATAGAACAGGCTTCTCTAGATGTGTTTAGGGCACTGCCAAGTCCTTTGAGTTTTAAGCAGTAGCTAGTGGTTCTCTGGCTAATAGTTTTGTTATTTAACTATATAAGTTTATGGCTAAGCATTGTGGGGTATCTAATCCCAGTTTGTAGTTTAGCTATTGTGTGGTCAGCATTATTAAAGTCATTTTAATTATTTATTTTAGTATTAACTAGGGCATATTACAGGTTAGTTAAATATTAACTTTATTTAGGGTATAGCTTAAACACGCTTTATGCTGGAATCTGTTAATTTGGGTTAATCTTATGACTTTGGTGGCTGGCATGAAATGAAGTGTAGGTCTAATTAAAATGAACAGTAAAGCTAGGACCAAACCTTTTGTTTTTAGGACTATATTATAGACCATTTTCAGTGCTTTGCTTTAAATTTAAGCTACATTAACTGGTAAAATAATAAATTTTATGGTTCTGTATACGTCAAAACCTTAATTTGTATAATTTGCCAGTATTGATTGAATTTAATTTTGAAAAAAATTTAACATTTAAAAATTAAATTTTTTTTAAATTTAAAATTTATGAAAAAAAACATAGTATCTTATAGTATGTTGAATCATTCCCCTTAAGTACTGAAAAAAATTCTTTCTCATGTATCAAAGAGGACAATACCCTTTGTTGGACTTTGGCTTCAACCTCTTCAGATCATGTTGAGGAGGAGACAATGATTTTATCTAGACACAAGTCAAGTTTGACTATAGCCCTGACTCCATTTTTGTGCTTCTCATTTTACTAGAGAGAAAAGTCCAGGCAGGGTTTAACAATGGAGAAATCTCATTTCTTAATTAAGGCTTCTAGAGAAACTAAAAGGAGGTTGGTTTGCTGTTTGAATATGCTTCCATTCCTGCCATCTCTTGCTTCAGAGTCCAAAGCATTTCCCAATCTATAATGACTGCTTCTCAACTTCCTCTGGAGATATGTAGGAAAGTTTAGCTTCCACATGACAGAACTTCAGATCCATAAAGAAATCCAATGTGTCTTTCCTTAGTCTTCTCTCCTTTAGTCTCGATAGCCTCAGTTCCTCTTGAAGGACAGCCTAGATTGTCCACTTACTGATGGCTAATGCTATTTCTCATACAACCCACTGTAGGAAAAAGAATAAGCACTCATGTGGGACCTACTAGGTGCCACAAACTCTGCAAAGCAATTTTAACACATATTTTTGTTAGGTAGATTCTATTATTATAATCCTCATTTTATAGTTGAGAAAACAGGAGCAAAAATTGAGTCATTACCCATAGTCAAACAGTTAATAAATATCTGAGGTTGAATTTAAACTCGGCTCTTTCTGACTTCAAGCCCAGGCAGTGAAGTATGGGGCATATACTAGATGCTCAGCAAATAAAGGATAAAGTATGAATTTTTCTAAATCGTAATGTACTTCTCCAGGGTAGAGTTCTATTTTATCCATCTTAACCTCTCTGTACATTGAGCAGCAGAAAAAAATGTGGATTTGGCATTCAAAGCCCTCATCCATTCACTTAGTTAACTATATGACTTAGAAATATCAGTTTTCTGGGTCTCCATTTGTTCATCTATAAAATGAACGGCCTGAGATAAATAATTTCTAAGATCTCTTCCAGTTTTAAATCTATGCTCTTTATATTAAAGAACAAATTTGTAACTGTAACATGCTTTTAGAAAGGTAAAGGGACAGAATCTACAACAGTAGACACTGCACAGATCTAGAAGGCACAAGATCTGGATTTAATCTTGTCTGAATAGCCATGAGAATTTGGGCAGGCTTTTTAAGTTTTCTGGCCTCAAGTGCCTTGTCTACACAATTAGGGGGTAGAACTAAACCAACTATAAGGTTTCTATCAACTCTGATATGCTACAATTCTATGTAAGCTTGTCCCAAAGTCTTAACATGCTTTCAATAAATAGGAAATCCATTATACAAGAAAGATAAGGGTTTGGCTCTTTTTTAAAAAAACATTATTTTATTTTGTCATTTCCAAACATTATTCATTGGAAACAAAGATCATTTTCTTTTCCTCCCCCACCCCCCATAGCCAACGCATGATTCCACTGGGTATCACATGTGTTCTTGACTAAAACCCATTTCCCTGTTGTTGGTATTTGCATTAGAGTGTTCATTTAGAGTCTCTCCTCAGTCATATTCCCGTCCACCCTTGTAGTCAAGCAGTTGCTTTTCATCGGTGTTTTTACTCCCACAGTTTATCCTCTGCTTGTGGATAGTGTTTTTTAGATCCCTGCAGATTGTTCAGGGACATTGCATTGTCCCTAATGGAGAAGACCATTACCTTCGATTGTACCACAGTGTATCAGTCTCTGTGTATAATGATTTCCTGGTTCTGCTCCTTTCGCTCTGCATCACTTCCTGGAGGTTGTTCCAGACTCCATGGAATTCCTCCACTTTATTATTCCTTTGAGCACAATAGTATTTCATCACCAACATATACCACAATTTGTTCAGCCATTCCCCAATTGAAGGGCATCCCCTCATTTTCCAATTTTTGGCCACCACAAAGAGTGCAGCTATGAATATTCTTGTACAAGTCTTTTTCCTTATTATCTCTTTGGGGTACAAACCCAGCAGTGCTATGGCTGGATCAAAGGGCAGACAGGCTTTTATCTCCCTTTGGGCATAGCTCCAAATTGCCCTCCAGAATGGTTAGATCAATTCACAACTCCGCCATCAATAAATTAGTGTCCCTACTTTGCCACATTCCCTCAGCATTCATTACTTTCCTTTGCTGTCATGTTGAACAATCTGCTAGGTGTGAGGTGATACCTCAAAATTGTTTTGATTTGCATCTCTCTGATTATAAGAGATCTAGAACACTTTTTCATGTGCTTATTAATAGTCTTGATTTCTTTAACTGAAAATTGCCTATTCATGTCCCTTGCCCATTTTTCAATTGGAGAATGGCTTGATTTTTTGTACAACTGGTTTAGCTCTTTATAGATTTGAGTAATTAGACCTTTGTCAGAGGTTTTTGTTATGAAGATTGTTTCCCAATTTGTTGCTTTCCTTCTAATTTTAGTTATATTGGTTTTGTTTGTACAAAACCTTTTTAATTTGATGTAGTCAAAATTATTTATTTTGCATTTTGTGACTCTAAGTCTTGCTTGGTTTTAAAATCTTTCCCTTCCCAAAGGTCTGACATGTATACTATTCTGTGTTCACCCAATTTACTTATAGTTTCCTTCTTTATATTCAAGTCATTCGCCCATTCTGAGTTTATCTTGGTGTGGGGTGTGAGGTGTTGATCCAAACCTAATCTCTCCCACACTGTCTTCCAATTTTCCCAGCAGTTTTTATCAAAAAATGGATTTTTGTCCCAAAAGCTGGGTTCTCTGGGTTTGTCATATACTGTCCTGCTGAGGTCACTTACCCCGAGTCTATTCCACTGATCCTCCTTTCTGACCCTTAGCCAGTACCAAATTGTTTTGATGATCGCTGCTTTATAATATAGTCTGAGATCTGGGACTGCAAGGCCCCCTTCCTTTGTATTTTTTTCCCATTATTTCCCTGGATATCCTTGATCTTTTGTTGTTCCAAATGAATTTTGTTATGTTTTTTTCTAAATCAGTGAAGAAGTATTTTGGTAGTTCAATGGGTATGGCACTAAATAGATAGATAAGTTTGGGTAGGATGGTCATTTTAATTATATTGGCTCGTCCTACCCATGAGCAATTAATGTTTTTCCAATTGTTCATGTCTAGTTTTACTTGTGTGGAGAGTGTTTTGTAGTTGTGTTCATATAGCTCCTGTGTTTGTCTCGGGAGATAGATTCCTAAGTATATTATTTTGTCTAAGGTGATTTTGAATGGGATTTCTCTTTCTAGTTCTTGCTGCTGAGTTGTGTTGCAAATATATAGAAATGCTGATGACTTATTTGGGTTTATTTTTTATCCTGCAACTTTGCTAAAGTTGTTGATTATTTCGATTAGCTTTTTGGTTGAATCTCTAGGATTCTTTAAGTAGACCATCATGTCATCCGCAAAGAGTGATAACTTGGTCTCCTCCTTGCCTATTTTAATGCCTTTAATTTCTTTTTCTTCTCTAATTGCTACTGCTAGTGTTTCTAGTACAATGTCAAATAATAGAGGTGATAATGGGCATCCTTGTTTCAGTCCTGATCTTATTGGGAATGCATCTAGTTTATCCCCATTGCAGATGATGTTAGCTGATGGTTTTAGACATAAACTGTTTATTATTTTTAGGAATGACCCTTCTATTCCTATGCTTTCTAGTGTTTTCAATAGGAATGGGTGTTGTATTTTATCAAAGGCTTTTTCTGCGTCTATTGAAATAATCATGTGATTTTTGTTGGTTTGCTTGTTGATGTGGTCAATAAGGGTTTGGCTCTTTTAAAAATGTTGGTTATTAGAAATAAGAAACCTGTGTTTAAATATTATAAATATCCATAGATACATAAATTTTGTTCATTAAACATTAAAAAGTTAAAAGGGGGGCAACTGGGTGACTCAGTGGATTGAGAAGCAGCCCTAGAGATGAAGGTCCTGGATTAAATCTGACCTCAGACACTTCCTAGCTGGGTGACCCTGAACAAGTCACTTGACCCCCATTGCCTAGCCCTTATCTCTCTTCTACCTTGCAACCAATACACAGTATTGATTCTACAATGGAAGGTAAGGGTTTAAAAAGTTAAAAGAAAATAGCTGAAAGAAGTTTATTTTCCCAAATATGCAAAGCTTTGATGCAATTATAAACTCAATGTTTTAAAATGCCAGTTGAAAAAAGGTTAAAGGAGGTGAACAATTTAGATATGAAGAAACTCAGGAAATTAGCACATAGGAAAATGGGCACCCTCGCTAGAAATGCAAAGTTTGGCACAACCATTTAACTATCTGACTAGCCAAGATTAGATAAAAAGGTAAAATTCAATTTTTAAAAATTGGACTAATGAGGGAAGAGGGACTTACATACCTTGCTGGTAGTATTGTAAATGAGGTAAATGGGTTCAATATTTTGGGAGAGCTGTCCAGCAGTATGCTAATTAGAGCCATATAATTATTCATAATAATAATATTCATATTGTACTTTAGAAATATTAATTCATTTTATCCAACCAACAACTCTAAAAGATAGGTGCTGTTATAATCCCTTGTTATATATTAGGAAACTAAATCTAAGAGCCAGCGGTTAAGTGACTTTCTCAGAGTCACTCAGCTAGTTAAATGTCTGAAGCAGAAACTGAAATCAAGTTTTCCTCAATCCTGATCCAGTACTGTAGCCACCTGAGCAACCTACCTGGTAATTCTATTTGGGGACATATAATCCCCATGGAAATAATCTTAAAGAAGGGAAAGTAATTTATACAAAAATGTCTTTAGCTGTATTATTTTAAAAAATTAAAAAACTAGAAATGACCCAAAATCAGGTAGAGGCTAAGCCAAAGGTTTAGAGAAGTCATCATTCCCAAATAAAGTCCAAATCAGATTTAAAAGTAATTGAGAAATATTTAACAAAATAAATAACAAAGCAAAACATAGGTAATATTAATATGTGGTTTCTAAATCAATATATGACCCACACGGATCCTTCTGTGTCTATTTGAGCTTGGCACCACTTAGCTAAGCAATCCACAGAAGGTTCACATGCTCTGTGACACAACTTGGGGCCACTTGGAATTAGCTATGTGTTATAATGTTATAGGAAAACACAAAAGAGTATGTGAGTCCTGTTTACTAAACTATGTAAGTGTTTAGATGTAGACATGGCAGAGAATTTGTGTCAGTGTCAATAGTTAGAATTGAACATTCATTATAACTGCCCTCCCCCATTTTTGTAAGGTTGCTTAAGCTAATTAAAAACAGACTTGAACAAATGAAAGATTGATTGAAATCATGGTGATTATCACTCTTCTCCGGTCCTGTCAGGCTAATGCTGAGAATACCAGCTGTGCTGTGGGCAAAATGAAAGTAAGAATAATCATCTCTCAGTTGAGATTTACAACAAAGTTAAATACTGGAATGAATTCCAAGAGTTCCATAGTTTGATGTAATCTCCTTCTAGAGATCTTCAAAAACAGGATGGAATCTCATGTGCCTATGAAAGTATAGCTCCTATTTAATAGGATGCAGACAATGAACTAAGAAGATACCTGTGAAGACCCCTTTCCCCCTTTGATTCTATCAATATTGTCAGGCTAAGCCTGAAAATGTATTCTGACTAGGAACTTCTTAAAGATGACTACTTTGTATAATCACACCCTGTGACATAACCTACCTTGAAACCTTGAGTCAGGAAACTAATCAAATATTGGACTTTTTTGTTGACATTAAATTACATGTGTTAAACATTGTAGTCATTTCCCCCCTTTCTCTAGAAGAAGCAACCTGTCTACTTCGTTCTCAGCTACTTGAAAATTGTATATTCAAAGATGAAATGAACTGTCCATTTTAATGGAACTGAGATAAGAGAATGGTCCAGAAATTTTAAAGAACACTTGCATAAAATAGAAGCTTGATTCTTGAACTTGGCTAGAGAAATAAGCCAACATTTGGGGAATGAAACATAACATTAGATTTAGTTATTTATTAAGGACCTAATGTATATAAGGCAACTATGGTAGGGGCTGGGGCTCATATAAAGATGGAATAAATCATAAGCATCAACCTAATATGGATTGGATACAAGTGACACAGGCACAAATAAATATAATAAAAAAATTTCTCAAGGGCATCAGACATATGCAAAATATTTTCTATGTATGATCCAAGCTGGAGTGTGGATAAGTGGAGAAAACCAGAAAGGCTACATGCAGGAAATGGCATTTTCATAGGTATTACAATATGGGTAAAAGTTCAATTAGTCAACTAGCATTTATTAAGCAACTTTTTTATGTGCCAGGCACTGTGCTAAGTACTAGAGTTACAAAGAAAGGCAAAAACCAGTCCCTACCATCAAGGACTTCACAGTCTTTTGGAAGAGCTCACAGTTAAATCCAAGAATAAAGGGAAAGAGGTTATGTTAGAGAACATGTTAGGAACAAAAAAGTAACAAAGTCATGGAGGCATGAAAGTATGGGAAATAGCAATAGTCTAGTTTGATCCAATCATAGAGTAAATGGAGGAAAATAATGCTAGGTAATATTGTAAAAGGGTAGTGTCATATTGTGGAGGACCTTGATTTCCATGGAAGAAAAGGACTTTGATTTTTACTCATTAGGCAATGGTGAGCCATTGATGATATTTGAGCAAAGGAGTAACAGATATCTATAAAAGGATTGTAGCAGTGTGAGAAGATTGAATACTGAGAGAGAATGAAGGTGGAGACTTTTAGAAGGCTATTGCAATGGGATAGGAAGGTGGTAACAAATGCCTGCTTTAGAGGATGAATGTGAGGTATTATTAAAATAAACTCAATGTAACTTGATATATGATTAGATTTGATAAATGTGTGAGTAAATGGTAGTAATGCAGAAGAATTCAGGAAGGGGAGCAGACTCAGGAGGAAAGAGCATAAGCTCAGTTTTAAATATGCTGAGTTTGAGATGCCATTACAAAATCTAAGTAGAGAAATGCTGAAGGTAGTTAGAGTTATAGGATATAATCTGGAAGGCAGGTTAGGAGTGGAGATAAAGATCTGGGGATCATTTGTGAATGAAATGAGACAGAGAAGAAAAGAGAGTCTTAAGGCTTTGGGGCTACACTAAAGGTTATTTGAGAGGATGAGATTCTGGGAAAAGAAGATAAAGATCCATAAGACAAGTCAGGGAATGGTGGACTGTTGTGTCCCTGAATTTGAGTATTCAGGGAATAGAGATGGTTAATAGCATCATGCTTCAGAGAAATCAAGAAAGATGAGGAATGAGAAAGCAGGCTATTTAATTTGCCAATTAGGATATGAAATAATGATCCTTGAATAAGTTTCAGAAAAATATTGGCATGGAAAATAGAGTATAAGGGCTTGAGGAGGTGGTAAGTGGTAAGGATGAGAAGCCAAAGAGTATATAGATATTTTTTCCAGAACCTGATAAGGAAGAGGAGATGAGTGGATGGAATAGTCATTATATGGCTTTTGAATAACTTTGCTCTGAATATTTCGAATGCTTCCCCAACAGAGTATTACAGTTCTTTCCTTGGGAGATTAGTAGGGGGAGAAGAGAAGTTGGGATGGGAAGGGCACCAAATAGCCCTGGTACTACCGAGATTAAGTGTAGGAAAATACCATTACTGCTTAAGAGAAAAAGGATCTGAGAAGGATGGGTTCAAAAGAGCTGGTTTTGTAAGAACTTGGAGAAAGGGAAAGCTGGGGGAAAGTTAGGAATAAAATACCATCAAGTTGCTTTGAATGAGCATTTCCAAAACTCAAAGGTAGGAAAAGGTTTCCTCTTCCTAACTCTTGATTCCTAATAACAACAACAGAAATTTTCTCCCTTTCTCCTTTTCATCTGTGTTTTTAAGGATAAGCTGTTTGTGGTGCTGGGTTTCTGTTTTTGCTTTTTAAAAATGCTGTCATTTTCCCTGGAAAAAATGGGAAAGGATGGAAGAAGAGAGAAGAGAGTGCAGTTAAGCAGTTGACTTGATTTAGAGGTCTGGGAGTTAGGGACTCGTTTGCTTTCTGGCTGAATCCCTTCTGGGGGTTTCAGGGGTTCAAGGAAGGGTTTGCTGTCTTGAACCAGCATTCTGCCTGAGTTGCTGGGCTCCAGTGCCCAAGGTAGGTGGCCTTACTGATTTGGGATCTGTTGGAAGATTCCTGGGGCATGGCCTGAGCTCTTTGCTATGGCTCCTAACTGACATCTGGCCACCCATGACCTTCCCAGGAAAGCTTCTTGAAGATGAGAACTACCTTCCTGACCAGCTAGATATGGCATGCTCCAAAAGACAAAACAGAACCATGTAGGGCACAGATGTGTTCTTTGCTCCATTGTTTCTAAGAGGGTTTGGGGAGGCTAAAAGTTTAGGCAAAGTCATTATGGAAAGAATGTGTGCCTGGGAATTGAAGCTTTTAATGAAAAAGGCAGTGGGCAACCAGGGTCAATATTTGCCTTCCAAAGTCAACACATCACTAGCAAACACTGAGAAAAATTTGGGGGGTGGGGAGGTGGGAGGAGGCAGGTGGGCAGGAAAAGGAGGGGATACAGAGGTTTTCAAAAGGGAGAAGGTTAATGGCACTTCTGCCTTTCCCAGGAGCCGAGCCTACTCATCTATCTCTATTTGTTATTTATGAATGTGATAAATGAATCTGCTTCCCCCAGAGCTGGATTCGGCAGCCTTTGCACTGTCCCATTAATGGATCTGCGCCATAACCTTGAAATGAAGCCCGCTAAGGGCACAGCAGAGATCAATGCTTCGAATCCAGCTAGCTACCCACAACCTTGATTGAAACCACTGCTGCACTGTTAAGCTTTTCATCTCTTTAAAAAAATGAAAAACTAGTTTGTGAATAAATGAGGACAATAGTGACTGTCCCAGGAATGCTTTATATATCTGAAGCAAGCCATTAACAACATGAGCAATTAAACAAAATGAAAGGGGGTGATGAAAATACAAGATAATAATTAAATTGTACCATCAACAGAGCAGTGAGAAGCAGAATTACAGGTCCCTTGTAACTCTTGCTACTTAATCAAATTTATGCCACAACTGTTCTTTGAGTTTATTATATGGAAAAGCAGATAGAGAGCTGGCCAGCGTGAAGAAGACCCAGGTTCAAATGAATGGGAGGAAAGTCAAAACAAGATTGTGAAACAGGAAAGATAAAGAATGATAGATAATTGAGGTGATGGAAGGGCTAGGACAAATCCTAGTGCATTAGATGAGTGGAGGAGAGTGGGAGAAGCAAATTTTGAGGGGAAATTCTAGAGGTCTGTGAATTTTAGGATGAGAAATCTGGAATGTATTCAATAATCAATGAGGATTTCTGAGGAATGGAAATGCCCTGAAAAGAAGTGTGCTTTAGAAAGATTAATCTAGTAGTGGTGCGAAGATATATAGGGAGATCAATTAAGCATTTGTTAAGGCTTACTATGTGCTACACACACTATTCTAAGCACTGAGGATGCTATTATATATTCAAAAGGTATGTATTCTAATGGAAGAAGACAATATATAGAGATTGGAAAGGGGAAAGTAAAAAGGGGTAGGCTACTGTTGAGCAAGAGAAAAATGGAAAAAGTGGATTATTTCTGGGTACTCTCCTCAATTACTGACCTAGATTATTAGTGGTATTGCTAGTAATAATAATAATTATTATTACTAATAATAGCTAGCATTTATATAGTGCTTTAAGCTTTATAAGATGCTGATTAAATGTGAGGAACCAGCTGGGATCCTATTATAATTCAGATAAGAGATGATAACAGCCAGAACTGGAGTGGTTGGCAGTGCTTTTGGAGAGGAATGATTTGGCAGTGAGAAATATTATGGAAATAGAATTGACATGACTCAACAGTCAATTAGATGGGGAGGATGAGAAAGAGAGGAGTAAAAGATGGCTCAGAGTTTTTAAGAATGAGTGAGTCAGAGAATGATTGTGCCATAAGCATAAATGGGGAAATCAGGATGAACAATTTTTGTGGATAATATAAGGTCAGCTTTGGATATGTAGAATTTGCAGCTTCAGTGGAATATCCAGGTGGGCATGTCTAGGAGACAACTGGAAATATGAATCTGGAGCTCACAATAGTAGAGATACATTTTGGAGACATTTCATAGAAGTGCTACTTGGAACTATAGGAAAGGATAGTGTTGACAAAGGAGAAGATTTTGGGGTGGCACAGTAGGTAGAGTGTTGGACCTCAAGTCAGGAAGACTTGAGTTCAAATATGACCTCAGATAATCACTAGTTCTATGACTCTTGGCCTCAGATTTCCTCATAAAAATAGATAATGACATATGCCATTTGAGGTTGTCAAGAGAATAAAATGAGATAATATTTATAAAATGCTTTGCAAATCTTAAAGCAGAACATAACTATTATTTATTAAGGAGATCCCTAAGAGAATGCTGATGTGGAAGAGGGGAAGAATCAAGGCCAGATCAAGTGACCAAGAAAACAAAATAAGTGAAACAGAAGAAAACCAAGGTATTCAGTCATGGAAGCTGAGGGAATAGAACATGTTCAAAATAAGTGGGAGAGGAGACCTCTCAACTTCATTAGATACAGGATGAAAGTGAGCAACAAGGAGGAGTAAGGGCTGACTCAGAGTTTTCAACCACAGGTGAGTGGGATAATGGTGGTTGACAAAACTGAATGAGATAGCTAAGGAAATGGATGAGCGAGTCAGGATTCAAAAAAATCATGACAAGCTAGATATTGAGACAAAGCTAATAAGGTAGAATTTTAGTGAGAAAAACTCATAATCTTATGTGAGGGCTCAAGAACCAGCTTCTAAAGAATAAGGTTATAGGATATTAGCTAGTTTGCTAATGTGATAAAGATTTATAACTGCAAACTCAATGGGAGGAAGACAAGAAAACTAATGCCATTTACAGCTATGATAAGAAGCTTAATACTTGGGCTTGTAGAGGTGATAGCATTACTGTATTCTGCCACATGAGAAGAGTATGTCATAGTTTTAGGAAAGACAATGATGGGTGACGGGATGTTTGGAGGAAGACAGTCAAGATGGCGTAGGGCCTCTTGTTCATGCCATATGAGGATTGGAGATGGGTAGTATGAAAAAGAAGATTTATCATGTCATCAGAGTTGATTTTACATATCTGATAACTGCCATTTGGAAGGATTTGACTCATTCTGTTTGGCCTCAGACGACAAAAGTGAGGCCAATGGCTAGAAATTGCAAAGAGACAAATTTTTGATTTCATATAAAGACAAATGTCCTAACAATTGGAGCTATTCAAAAGTAGAATGGATTGGCTCGGTAGAGAATGACTTGACCCTTTACCAAGGGTCTTCATGCAAATCCTGGATGTTGTAGGTAGGTTGTAGAAGGGCTGTATTCAAATACTAGATGGAGAGCCTGGTCTCTGGGACCCCTTCTGAAATTAAGATGTAGTGATGCTATGAAATGCGGTGAAGGAAGATGAGACTTAAGAAAAGGTCTTTCTGTTTGGTAACCTTTTAAGAAAAGAAGTCAATAAGATTGTGGGGACTACAGCTAGATTATAAGGGGTTGAGAAAAAATGAGGCCAGTGGAAGCATTGTGTATCAGGCACTATTCAGAAGTGTGGCAGTGAAGGGAGGAGAGTTACAGACTGGTGGAGGGAATAGCTAAGTCAATGAAAGGTTATTTTTAAATGATAAAGAAATGTTAAGAGCTTGAATATATGGAAGGAATAGAGTCAGGAGAAGGAACAGTCACTTATGAAGTACCTACTATGTGCCAGATATTGTGTTCAACCCTTTACATTAGATTCTCACAGAACCTTATGAGGTAGTTGCTATTATTATTGTGCCCATTTCACAGTTGAAGAAGCTGAGACAGAGGTTAAGTGGCTTGCCTCGTGTTACAAAGCAAGTGTATGAATTGGAATTTGACCTCAAATTTTCCTTACTCTAAGCATGGCCATCTTTGCCCACTCTACAACCAATCTGCCCTTAGAGAAAGTGAGATCAAATGAAGTTGCCAGAAAGTATTACTAGGACTTTCTTAGTTTGGTGAATGCCCTTGAATTTCTGAAATAAGCAACTTTGCTTTCATAATTAATCCCATAAACTCTTACGGTATTTAATAATACAGCATATGAATAAACTAATCTCTCTTCTCCTTTCTTAATAAACCACACCTATACCCACATCTCTTTAAAACATGGGGAGCTATTTATAGAATACACAAGATGAAAATGAATATTGATTATTTCAGGGAAATTTCAGTTTCATACAATTTTGAAAAATACTGAAATAACTTCTATGGATGGGAAATCTATTTTAAAATAATACATGTGGAAAAATCGAGTTAATTATAGTAGGAATGAAATTGGATTATACCTGAATTGTATCCAGCTTCCAAAGGTGCTATTCCAGAAAAATAGTCCTACGCTTCCAACTTAACTCATGAGACTGATGCTAGAGATGATTGCAAAATCCCAAGAGTTCAGAGTCAGGGGAGATGGTGAATTCTGGTAAGATGGAAAGAATAGAACGGGTTTCTTCTGTCTCCTCTCAGCCATGTAAGATGTGAAGCACAGGTGGATTTTGAGTGATCCCTAATATAGAAGAGGAGCAAGGAGAGAGGCAAGGGGGGAGAGTGTTCCCACTGGTAATGAGTCTTCCCAGCTGCCTGTCCAGGTCAAATTAATCTTAGTTTTGTTTTTCTCTTTGGTATCTGCTCTTCAGGTTTTCTGAATCTGGTGGTGCAACTGATCCTTCGCATTTTAAGTTCTATAGTAGGACTGACTGCAGCAATCTTGGGATATGCTATGCAAATCAGTCAGTGATTCAATAAGCATTGACTTTCTATATGCCAGGCACTGGGCTAAGTACTAGGAATACAAAACAAACAGCAGTCCCTGTTCTCAAGGAATTCAACCCCACACTCCCCATGTACACACACTAGGAAAACAAAAACTAAATCCATGTAACAAATATACTCAAGCAAAACAAAAATTTCCATATTGGTCATGTGAAAAAATGTGTCTCATTCTGTACCTTAATCCATCAAAACTCTGTTAGGAAATAGGTAGCACTCTTCATCAATGTGTTCTTTGGAATCACGGTCAATCCTTGCATCAATCAGGTTTTTTAAATCTCTCAAAATTGTGCATTTTTATCATATTAATATTTTAATACAAACTGTTCTCCTTACTTAACTCTGCCACAAGTTTATAAAAGTCTCTCCAAGTTTCTCTGAAACTTTGCCTTTCATCATTTCTTCCTGAATAATATTATTTCATTACATTTAGCCATTCACTAATTAATGGGTATCCATTTTGTTTTCAGTTATGCCAAAAAAAAATCCCAGCTAATAGAAATATATTTGTGCATATGGGTCCTTTTCCTTTTCTCTGATCTCTTTAGTGATATAGACCTAATAGTGATATTAATGGGTCAAAGGATACACAGAATTTAGTAACTTTGGGGAGCAAAGTTTTAAATTGCTTTTCAGACTAGTCATGCAATTTTATAGTTCTATTTGCAGTGCATCAATGTATTTGTTTTCCCATAGCCTTCTAACATTTACATTTTTCTTTTTTATCAACTTTTCCAATCTTGTAGGTATAAGCTTAGAACCAAAGAAATATTTGCATAGGCATTTCTCTACTTAATAGTGTTTGGGAACATTTTGGTATGTGTGTGGAACGCTTGAAATTCTTCCCTTGAGAACTACCTATTCATATCTTTTTATCATACATCATTAGAGTAATGGCTCTTATTCATAAATTTGAAACAGTTCCTTATAAATCTTGGAAAAAAGATCTTATCAGAGAAATTTGATGCAAATATATTCCCCAGTTACTGTTTCTCTTCTAGTCTTTGCTGCCACCAATATTTTTGTGTAAGATTTGTATGCAATCAAAATTATTTTCAGTGATCCTGTGTCCCTTTGGGGATAGATCTCCAGAGGGAAACTCTTCCCCTATCTAGATATCTGAAAAGTAATTTCTTTCTTGCCCCTCTAATTTTTTATGATTTGACCTTTTTATCCCTGTTATTCAATTCATATATGTGAAATACTGACATTAATTTATTACCTATGGTACCTTTCAGCAAAATGTGATTTCCATGTTTAACTCTTTACAGTGAAGATAATGGAATTGGTATGTGCTCTGAATCAATGCTCTATGCTTGATTCAATCAGCTTCTGTTCCCTTGCCTTTCTCTTCCCATCCACCCTTACCTCCTATCTTTTTAAAATCCATTTCATAGTTCACTGTTTTAGTTTAGTGTTTGTTTTGTTTCCTAAAAATATTCTCCATGTTATTTCCCCCTTTTCTTGCTTCCTGTTCCTGCCCATTTTCTTGTTGTGCATGTGTGTGTGTTTGTATTTTACTCTCCTTTGACTAATACTGATATGTATTGTTCAGGGGATGTTTTCTTCCCTACCTCCTCTTTGTGTGTGTAAACATCTACTTATGCTCCCCAGTTAAATGATATGATACATTTCCCCCTCCTAATTCCTTCTCTTTTCTTCAATGGTATATCCTTGTGCCTTGCTGTTCCCATTTTTAAAGATCAACAAAGTATAACAAAATCAATCGCACACCCTTTGTCACCCTATATGATCCCTGATGACATTACATTTCTGAGGGGACTCTTGTATTACTCTCCTCCTTATTAGAATGGAAATATTCTATCCTCATATAATCCCTTCTGATTACTCACTTATATTTACCTTATTTTTCTCTTTACTCCCAGGTCTGTATTTTGGAGATTTTACTCAACTCTGCTCTTTTAATAAGAAATGTTTGGAAGTCCTCTGTTTAATTCAAGGTCCATTCCCCTCCTCTCCTATCATAGGACTCTACTCAGTTTTGCTGGGTTAGTTATTCTTGATTATAACATCATATCTCCTGTGTTTTTGAGTATCATCTTGCATTTTTCCCATTTCCTTATCATCATAGCTCCTACATTTTATTCCTCATACATAATAAGATTCTTTATCATATATCTCAATTAAAATTTTTGCCAACTGACTATATATGAGAAATTTACCTTTTCCTTCCAGCCTCATATCTCAGTGAGGATAACCTTTACCATTTTCTAATAAGGTAATAATGTACCTACTATACAGGGTTTTTGTTAGGATAAAATGATTTAATATGTGTAAAATACTTTTCAAAAAATAAAGTGCTATATAAATGATATTATAAGGATAAAACACACATATGTTTATATATGTATTATAGTGACTTGTTTTGCTTCATAGGAAACCCTGATCCAGAAGCAGAGTTTATATGAAGCATCACATGGCTTCATTTTTTGTGAACCTAGAGTTGCACAAAATGGAGAATCAATAGTTGACATATATATAATATACATACCTGTATGTATATGTCCAGCATATAACTATATAGAGGGGGTGGATTAGACCTTCTTTTTAAATTTGTAGGATTTGATCCCAACTAGGGGATACATAATTAATTAATTTAGAATATTTTCCATGATTCCATGATTCATGTCCTTTCCTTCCCATCCTCCCACCCCCTTCCATAGCCTAGGAGCAATTCCACTGGGTTTTATATGTATATGATAAAGAATGCCATTAATCATATTCAAATCTTATTAATTAACCCTCCCACATTAGAGAAAAACTATAGCTAAGAATAACTAGCATTTATATAACATTTTAAATTATTCAAAGTACTTTTAAAATATTTTATTTTATCTTCACAAAAACTCTGGGAGGTAGGTACTATTATTTTCTCAACCTTACAGATGGGGAAACTGAAGCAGACAGTGGATATGTGACTTGCTCAGTGTTAAAACAGAGAGTAAATTCCAAGCCCTGAATTGAACTAAGATCTTCCTGACATATTATATCACTGCCTCACCTAGTTACCTCAAGATCAAACCACTTAGGTTAAAAGCAATAGGAGTCTAGAAAAACAGTTTAGATGCTTGGGCACTGTCAGGGCTTGGTGGTGGTGGTATTATGGCGCTTTTCTGAGGATCCAGTAGTAAATGTTTGGCAACTATCTCTCAAAAAAGGCACAATTTAAAGTTATTCTATATTATTATCATTATCTCCATCACTTTCTTAAACTTAGACAATCAACAAAACAATAAATCAAGCCTGATTTCTAGCCAATTTTCTGTAATGTGAATGTTCACAGTGAAAATGTAACAATCAGTTTTCATAAGCCAGTTTGTTCTGGCTCCAGCACATCCCTGCCTTTCTCCATTGTTTTCCTTCCATGCATATCATAAAGATTTTCTTTGGAGATAGAGCCAAAAATTATTCATAGTAGGTCCTGCCAAATGAGATGAAAAAAGGAGTGCCTTGAAAAGTCAAGTGATGCCCACATGCCAAGGGCAGGTTCTGAAAAAGAAGAAATCGTTTCTCTCTTTCATTATACAGCCAAACTTCCCATAGTATATTAGTAGTTCAAGGAAATGCTATAGATAAATTACAGTTTGCTATCAGCAAAAATCTCTTTTGATAATTTTATGCTGAATAGAGAAAAATATTTGGAAATAGTTGAATGATTAGACTCAGAGAGTTATGATTAATAGATTGAATTCCACTAAAAGTGAGGCTTCTAACAGATTACTCTAAACATTTATCCATGACCCTATAATACTGAACATTTTTATAAGTGATTTGGATGAAAACATAGATATTTTTGCTAACATGTTTCAAATATGAAGAAAACCTGAGAATAGGAATATCACAGGCTCATAGATATAAAATTGGAAGGAACCTCAAGAGTCATTAACAACAACAGCCTCATTTAATAGATGAAGAAATGAGAGACCAAGGGAAATTAAAGTGACTTGTTTGAGAGGACTTGTTCAAGAATTTCATCAGCAGAATTTGAACCCAGATCCTCTGATTCCAGAAATAGGGGATATCTAGCATGTTGGGTAATAGACCTAAGATCTAAAAATATCACAATTGAATGGAAAGGTGTACTGAAACTGACAAGATAATATTTGACAGGGAAAATGTTCACACTGGTTAAAACAATTCAACTGCATAAATACTGGGAAGGGAAAAGCATGGTTATATAATTATAAGTGTGAAAAAAGACAATAGTTTTAATAGAAAACAAGTTAACTGAGTCATATGAGTCAAGCTAACTGAATCAATATGACAAATGTATATGGTAGCTAAAAGATCTAATCCAAGCTTAGACTACATCAAAATACATAGTGACCATAAAGAGGTCCACCATGCACTGTTCTGATCAGACCCTATCTGGAAGATTGTTTTGGTATCTGGGTACCATATTTTATTTATTTTTTATTTAAATTTTTCTCAATTACACATAAATAAAAATTTTTTTTGTGTGTGTATTAACTTGTGTGCTGTATATGATTTTTTTTATTTTATTTAATATATTTTATTTGATCATTTCCAAGCATTATTCGTTAAAGACATAGATCATTTTCTTTTCCTCCCCCCACCCCCCATAGCCGACGCGTAAGTCCACTGGGCATTAGATGTTTTCTTGATTTGAACCCATTGCTTTGTTGTTAGTATTTGCATTAGAGTGTTCATTTAAAGTCTATCCTCTGTCATGTCCCCTCAACCTCTGTATTCAGGCAGTTGCTTTTTCTCGGTGTTTCCACTCCCATAGTTTATCCTTTGCTTATGAATGGTGTTTTTTTTTCTCCTGGATCCCTGAAAGTTGTTCAGGGACATTACACCGCCCCTAATGTAGAAGTCCATTACGTTCGATTATACCACAGTGTATTAGTCTCTGTGTACAATGTTCTCCTGGTTCTGCTCCTCTCGCTCTGCATCACTTCCTGGAGGTTGTTCCAGTCTCCATGGAACTTCTCCACTTTATTATTCCTTTGAGCACAATAGTATTCCATCACCAACATATACCACAGTTTGTTCAGCCATTCCCCAATTGATGGGCATCCCCTCGTTTTCCAGTTTTGGGCCACCACAAAGAGCGCAGCTATGAATATTCTTGTACAAGTCTTTGTGTCCATTATCTCTTTGGGGTACAGACCCAGCAGTGCTATGGCTGGGTCAAAGGGTAGATATTCTTTTGTCGCCCTTTGGGCATAGTTCCAAATTGCCCTCCAGAATGGTTGGATCAGTTCACAGCTCCACCAGCAATGAATTAATGTCCCTACTTTGCCACATCCCCTCCAGCATTCATTACTTTCCTTTGCTGTTATGTTAGCCAATCTGCTAGGTGTGAGGTGATACCTCAGAGTTGTTTTGATTTGCATCTCTCTGATTATAAGAGATGTAGAACACTTCTTCATGTGCTTGTTAATAGTTTTGATTTCTTTATCTGAGAACTGCCTATCCATTTCCCTTGCCCATTTATCAATTGGAGAATGGCTTGATTTTTTGTACAATTGATTTAGCTCATTATAAATATGAGTAATTAAACCTTTGTCAGAGGTTTCTATGAAGATTTTTTCCCAATTTGTTGTTTTCCTTCTGATTTTAGTTATATTGGTTTTGTTTGTACAAAAGCTTTTTAGTTTGATGTAGTCAAAATTATTTATTTTACATTTTGTGATTCTTTCTATATCTTGCTTGGTTTTAAAGCCTTTCCCCTCCCAAAGGTCTGACATGTATACTATTCTGTGTTTACCCAATTTACTTATGGTTTCCTTCTTTATGTTTAAGTCACTCACCCATTTTGAATTTATCTTGGTGTAGGGTGTGAGGTGTTGATCTATTCCTAGTCTCTCCCACACTGTCTTCCAATTTTCCCAGCAGTTTTTATCGAATAGTGGATTTTTGTCCCAAAAGCTGGGATCTTTGGGTTTATCGTATACTGTCTTGCTGAGGTCGTTTTCCCCCAGTCTATTCCACTGATCTTCCTTTCTGTTTCTTAGCCAGTACCAAATTGTTTTGATGACTGCTGCTTTGTAATATAGTTTGAGGTCTGGGACTGCAAGGCCCCCATCATATGTGTTTTTTTTCATTATTTCCCTGGATATCCTTGATCTTTTGTTCTTCCAAATGAACTTTGTTATGGTTTTTTCTAAATCAGTAAAGAAGTATTTTGGTAGTTCAATGGGTATGGCACTAAATAGATAAATAAGTTTGGGTAGGATGGTCATTTTTATTATATTGGCTCGTCCTATCCATGAGCAGTTAATGTTTTTCCAATTGTTCAAGTCTAGTTTTAGTTGTGTGGCGAGTGTTTTGTAGTTGTGTTCATATAGTTCCTGTGTTTGTCTTGGGAGATAGATTCCTAGGTATTTTATTTTGTCTAAGGTGATTTTGAATGGGATTTCTCTTTCTAGTTCTTGCTGCTGAGCTGTGTTGGAGATATATAGAAAAGCTGATGATTTATGTGGGTTTATTTTGTATCCTGCAACTTTGCTAAAGTTGTTGATTATTTCAATTAGCTTTTTGGTTGAATCTCTAGGATTCTTTAAGTAGACCATCATGTCATCCGCAAAGAGTGATAACTTGGTCTCCTCCTTGCCTATTCTGATGCCTTCAATTTCTTTATCTTCTCTAATTGCTACTGCTAGTGTTTCTAGTACAATGTCAAATAGTAGAGGTGATAATGGGCATCCTTGTTTCACTCCTGATCTTATTGGGAATGCATCTAGTTTATCCCCATTGCAGATGATATTAGCTGTTGGTTTTAGATATATACTGTTTATTATTTTTAGGAATGAACCTTCTATTCCTATGCTTTCTAGTGTTTTTAATAGGAATGGGTGTTGTATTTTATCAAAGGCTTTTTCTGCATCTATTGAGATAATCATGTGGTTCTTGCTAGTTTGCTTGTTGATGTGGTCAATTATGTGGATGGTTTTCCTAATGTTGAACCAGCCCTGCATCCCTGGTATGAATCCTACTTGATCATGGTGAATGATCCTTCTGATCACTTGCTGGAGTCTTTTTGCTAGTATCCTATTTAAAATTTTTGCATCTATATTCATTAGGGAGATTGGTCTATAGTTTTCTTTCTCTGTTTTTGACCTGCCTGGTTTTGGAATCAGTACCATGTTTGTGTCGTAAAAGGAGTTTGGTAGAACTCCCTCTTTGCTTATTATGTCAAATAGTTTGTATAGTATTGGGGTTAACTGTTCTCTGAATGTTTGATAGAATTCACAGGTGAATCCATCAGGCCCTGGGGATTTTTTCTTAGGAAGTTCTTTGATGGCTTGATGGATTTCAATTTCTGATATGGGATTATTTAAGAATTCTATTTCCTCTTCTGTTAGTCTAGGCAGTTTGTATTTTTGTATATATTCATCCATTTCTCCTAAATTGGTGTATTTATTGCCATATAATTGGGCAAAGTAATTTCTAATGATTGCCTTAATTTCCTCCTCATTGGAGGTGCTGTCCCCCTTTTCATCTTTAATGCTGTGAATTTGCTTTTCTTCCTTCCTTTTTTTAATTAGATTGACCAGTACTTTGTCTATTTTGTTTGTTTTTTCAAAGTACCAGCTTCTTGTCTTATTTATTAAATCAATAGTTCTATCACTTTCGATTTTATTAATTTCTCCCTTAATTTTTAGGATTTCTAATTTGGTTTTCTGCTGGGGGTTTTTAATTTGATCGCTTTCGAGTTTTTTCAATTGCATTTCCAATTGATTGATCTCTGCTCTCCCTTGTTTGTTAATATGAGCTTTCAGGGATATGAATTTGCCTCTGATTACCGCTTTGGCTGCATCCCAAAAGGTTTGAATGGATGTTTCGCCATTGTCATTTTCCTTGATGAAATTATTAATTGTTTCTATGATTTCTTCTTTAGCTAAACGGTTTTGGAGTATCATATTGTTTAATTTCCAATTGGTTTTAGATTTGGTTTTCCATGTACCATTACTAATCATTATTTTTATTGCCTTGTGATCTGAGAAGGCTGCATTCATTATTTCTGCTTTTTTGCATTTGTGTGCTATGTTTCTGTGACCTAATGTATGGTCAATTTTTGTGAATGTGCCATGTGGTGCTGAGAAGAAGGTGTATTCCTTTTTATCCCTATTTATTTTTCTCCATATGTCTATTAATTCTAATTTTTCTAAGATTTCATTCACTTCTTTTACCTCTTTCTTATTTATTTTTTGATTTGATTTATCTAAATTTGATAATGGTTGGTTTAAGTCTCCCACTAGTATGGTTTTATTGTCTATTTCTTCCTTCAATTCTCCTAGTTTCTCCATTAGAAATTTGGGTGCTATATTATTTGGTGCATACATGTTGATTAATGATATTTCCTCATTGTCTAGAGTCCCTTTTAACAAAATATAATTACCTTCCCTATCCCTTTTGATCAGGTCTATTTTTGCATTGGCTTTATCAGATATCATGATTACCACTCCTGCCTTCTTTCTATCAGTTGAGGCCCAGAAGGTCTTACTCCATCCTTTAATTCTGACCTTGTGGGTGTCAACCCGCCTCATGTGTGTTTCTTGAAGACAACATATGGTAGGGTTTTGGATTCTAATCCATTCAGCTATTCGTCTACGTTTTATGGGTGAGTTCATCCCATTCACGTTCAAAGTTATGATTGTCATTTGTGGACTCCCTGGCATTTTGATTGCCTTCCCTAATTCTAACCTTTTCTTCTTCGGCTCTACCTTTTAGTCCAGTGATTTACTTTGAATCAGTCCCCCTTGTCCCCTCCCTTGATGTTTCCCTTTTTAGTCCCTCCCTTTTTGTTCCCTCCCCCTCCCCCCTCTCTTTCCCTCCCTTTTTGTTCTCCCTCTCCCCTTCCCCCCCTTGGTTTTCCCTTCTCCTTACCCTTGTTGGGTAAGATAGAATTCAAGATCCCAATGGATCTGGATGTTTTTCCCTCTCAGAGTTGATTTCCCTGAGATTGAGGTTTAAGTAAACCCCCCCCCCCTCTCTTCCTCTCCTTCTTATAGGAGTTTTCTTCCCCTCCCCTTCCCCTGTGAATCTTTGTGTGAGAACCATTATTCTATTTGGTCTTTCTTTACCCCCTATTTATACATTACATTTTCCCCACATATTAGTATACATAGGTTGATATAAATGTAGTCCTTATAGAAGAGAGTTTGAGTAAAAGAAGATAACATTTTTCCCCTTTCCTTAATATTTACCTTTTCAGGTATTCCTTGCTCTTTGATTTTCGGTATCAAACTTTCCACAGAGCTCTGGTCTTTTCTTTGCAAAAAGTTGGAAGTCTTCTATTTTGTTGAATGCCCATACTTTCCCTTGGAAGTATATAGTCAGTTTTGCTGGGTAGCTGATTCTTGGTTGGAGACCCAGCTCTCTTGCCTTTCTGAAGATCATGTTCCATGCCTTACGATCATTCAGCGTAGAACTTGCAAGGTCTTGTGTGACCCTGATTGGCATTCCTTTATATCTAAATTGTCTTTTTCTGGCTTCCTGTAGGATTTTTTCTTTTGTTTGATAGCTTTGGAATTTGGCAATTACATTCCTGGGAGTTGTCTTTTGGGGGTTTAGTGTAGAAGGTGTTCTGTGAGCTCTGTCAGTGGCTGTATTGCCCCCTTGTTCTAGAATCTCTGGGCAATTTTCTTTGATTATATCTTGTATCACCATGTCCAGTTTGGTGTTTATTTCTGGCTTTTCTGGGAGTCCAATTATTCTTAAATTTTCTCTTCTCCCCCTGTTTTCCAGATCTATCACCTTGTCGGTGAGATATTTTATGTTCTCTTCTAATTTCTTGGTGTTTTTGGCTTTGCTTTATTAGTTCTTGCTTTAAAGCCTGGTTTTCTTTTACAGTTTGGTCAAACTGGTTTTGTAGATGCGTGAATTTCTTTTGCATCATTTCCCACTTTTCCTCCCAGAGGGCTTCCATCTTTTTGGTCCTTTCTGATTCAAATTCTTCATGGGTTTGTGGAGAGTTTCTATTTCCTTTGGAAGATTTTGGAGAATTTTCTTGTATATCTTCTTCTATCTGCTCTGTATTTTGTATTTTGGCTCCATAGAATGTGTCCAGAGTCGCCCCTTTCTTCTTATTTTTCTTGGTATTTTGGGGCTTCTGTGCTTCTGTGGAGTTTGTCATCTCTGAACGTGGAGGATTGGCTTTTCTTGTCTTTGTCTGGTGATCAGAGGCTTTAGTCCTGGGCAGATGTTGGTTCTATGAGCGTTCCCTGGGTTAAACTGAATATGCCTCACTGGAACTGGAATGGAAGGGTCGGACCACGAGGCCACACTCTCCCCCTGGCTCGATTTCCGGAAGTTGCCTTCAGAATCCCTGGCCGTGAGGCTGTTTCGTTGGCCTGCGGGGGGATGGGCTGCCGCTTCCCCAAGCTCCGAGAGCACAGACTTTCACTGAGACTTGGATAGCAGGATCCAGCCCGTGAGGCTGTCTTGCCCGCCCTGAGGGTTGCTGTTGTTTTGACCAGCTCTTTGCAGCGGAGGCCCCAGGCAGTAACTTTCACCCGGACCGACCCGCTCTTTGACCAACCGGCTCTTTGCAGCGGAAGCCCCAGGCAGTAACTTTCACCCGGACTGGGACTTGGGTAGAAGACCCTGAGGGTTGTTGTTCCTCAGACCCTGCTCTCTGAGCCCGGCGCGGCTGCCGCTTCCGGGAGCCTTGGACTCTGCGCTCCTACCCCTGAGGTCCGAGGGATCTCGGGTTCTGGCTTTTAAGGGGAGCCGTACCTTTTGAACCGGGTCCAGGTCCAGGAGGAGGGTTCCCAGGGTCTGTGCTGTTGATCATTTTGAATTTCGGCGCCTTAGGAGCTTCTAGTTTGAGATCGGTCGGGAAGGGTTTTCCGGAGATCTGAACTTCAGCTTTCTCTAAGCCACCATCTTAACTGGAAGTCATAAATAAAAATTTTTAACATTTTTAAAGTTTTGAATTCTAAATTCTCTCCAACTTTCCCTCTTCCCACCTTAAAAATGCAAGCAATTTGATAAATATTGGGACAGCTAGATGGCTCAGTGGATTGAGAGCCATGGGAAAAGTCACATCACCTCGCTGAGCCTCAGTTTCATCTGTAAAATGGGGATAATAATACCTACAGTACCTGTCTCACAGAGTTTTTGAGATGTTCAAATGAGATCATCTATGCAGAGTGCTTTGCAAACCTTTTTGTGAGTTTATTTTTGCTTTTTCCCTGCTTACATGCCAATATTATTTTTCACCTGTAAGATTACATAGCCCTGAAATTTGCATCCCCTTAGTCCCTTCTGCCATCCAAGCCCCTTTGACTGGAGGATAGAGCATAGACCTCCATGTCCTCTCTTTCCTTCCCAACCTTTCCTTCTCCCCAACACATCAGGTAATATGATGTAGTACATACATGTGTTATAAACACATATTTTCATGTTTTTCATTTTGTGAAAGAAGGCACATATTGATTACACTAGAGAAAACTCCATAGAGGAAATAAAGTGAAGAATGGTATGTTACAATCTGCACTCATATTCCATCAGTTCCTTCTATGGATCATCTTTTTTGTCATGAGTTTCTTGAAGCTGTCCTGATAATTGTCATTCAGAGTTGATCATCAGAATATTATTGCTGTTGCTGGGTACAATGTTCTCCCAGTTCTGCTCACTTCACTTTGCATCAGGTAATATGTCTTTCTGGGTTTTGTATGATCATGCCATTCTTTATTTCTTATGGAATAATACTATTCCAATACAAATATATACTTGTTCAGTCATTCCTCAATTGATGGACATCACTTCAGTTTTCAGTTCTTTTCCACCACAAAAAGTGCTGCTATAAATATTTTTGTACATGTACATCCTTTCCCCCTATCTTTGATCACTTTAGGATACAGATCTAGGGTACAGACTACTTTTGGGTCAAAGGGTATAACTACTTTTATGGCCCTTTGGGCATGGTTTCAAATTGATCTCCAGAATGGTTGTATCCATTCACAATTCTTCCAACACTATTTTAGTGTCCCAATTTCCCCACATCCCCTCCAACATGTATCCTTTCCCTTTTCTGTTATAATAGGCAGTCTGATAGGTAGAAAGTGGTACCTTAGAGTTGTTTTAATTTGCATTTCTCTAATAAATAGTAATTTGAAGCATTTTTCATGAGATTAAAGATAGTTTTAATTTCTTCATCTAAGAATTGCCTACTCATATCCTTTGACCATTTGTCTATTGGAAAATTCTTTGTAATCCTATAAATTTGACTCAATTCCTTACATGTTTGAAAAATGAGGTCTTTGTCATAGACACATACATTTTCCCCCTTTTTCTTGTTTTCCTCCCTCCTTCCTGTAAATCTGTGGTGCATTGATTTTGTTTGTGCAAAACTTTTTTATTTTGATGTAACTAAAGTTATCTATTATACATCTCAGAATTCCCTCTATGCCTTATTTGTACATAATTTTTTCCCTTATCCATAGATCAGATTGGTAAACTATTCCATACTCTTCAGATGTGTTTATGTTACTATATTTCAATATGCTTAAAAGTATTACCCTATATTTATACATTTATAAATCCATTTTGACTTTACTAGGTATATGATGTGAGGTGTTGGTCTATGCCTAATTTCTGCCATGCTGCTTTCCAGTTTTCCCAAAAGTTATTCTCAAGAAGCTTGGATCTTTTAGTCTGTCAAATATTAGTCCACTGTGGTCATTTACTACTACATGTTGGGTCCCTAATCTATTCCATTGATCTACTATTCAATTTATTGGTCAGTACCCAATTGTTTTGATGGTTTCTGCTTTATAATAAAGTTTGAGATTTGGCATAGCTAAGCAACTTTCCTTCATTTTAAAATTTGATTTCCTCAATATTTTTGGCCTTTTGTTCTTTCAGATGAATTTATTATCATTCTTTCTAGTTCTATTAAATAATTTTGGGTAGTTGAATTGGTATAACACTGAAAAGGTAAATTAATTTGGGTAAGATGCCATTTTTATTATACACACACACACACACATACATATATATATATATATATTTTTTTAACTCTTACCTTATGTCTTGGAATCAATACTGTGTATTGGTTCCAAGGCAGAAGAGTGGTAAGGGTAGGCAGTGGGGGTTAAGTGACTTTCCCAGGGTCACACAGCTGGGAAGTGTCCAAGGCCATATTAGAACCTAGGTCCTTCCTTGTCTCTAGACTTGGCTCTCAATCCACTGAGCAATCCAGCTGCCCCCCCCCCCCATTTTTATTATATTGACTTAACCTAGCAATAAGCAATTAATGTTTTTCTAATTATTTAGATCTGATTTATGTGTGTGAAAAGTCTTTTATCATGATCACATAGTTCATGGGTTGTCTTGGCAGATATGCTTTGCAAACTTTAAAAGCACAATAAGGATATTTATAAACCTTAAATCATCATATAAATGTGAACTAGTATTATAGAAATGCCATTTATTTATTATCTTGTAAATTGTTCATTGAAAACATTGTCCTTCTGGCATTTATTGCATTGTAATGTCATGTCAATTAGCATCATGCTTTATACAATTCATTGGGTCGTGGAATTATACCTGGATCGAACCTTAACAATAATCTAATTTCTCCATCCATTTCACAGATAAGGACACCAAGGCACAATGATGAGAAGTTTCTTATAGCTTTACATATATATGTATATATTTGTTAAGTGGTGCCTCCTCTAATGGGGGGGGGGTCAAGAGAAAGGTAGGTCACTGGGTATTTTAATGTAATAAACAAATAAATCAAGAAATATAAATTTTTTTAAAAGTAAGTTTGAGGGCTAAGATCCAAGTCTAGTTTTTTTTTTCTAATTCCAAATCTAGTTTCTTTTCCATTGTATACTAGACTGACATCTTTTTTCCTATTCTCCTAATCTCATCTCCCCTTTCTCTTTTGTCCCTTCACTACTAACAAACTTAGGAAGGGTTTGACTGTGGAGATGTAAGTTGCTATTATAGACATCAATAAATACTACTACATGAAAACAAGCAAAGTCCCAGGAATGCTATAACAGATGGTATTCCCTTCTCCCCAAGTCCATTATTTTATTTTAATGGATGCCTCACATAGGGAATTTGCAAGCATCACTTTATTTTTTTCCTTTAAATGATCTAAGTTCCAAAATGATAGTCACATTTTACATAGGGGGATACAGAGACTCAGTCTTAGTCCAAAAATGCCCTCAAAGGGGCTGTCTGGGCAACAAGAGAAAAGGCATATAAGGTACAAATATTCTCAAAATTAGCTGCTCACGCCCAGTGTTCTGGCTGCCTGTAAGCAGTTTTAAAGGCAGAAAACCTTCTATCCAAACACCAGACTGCAGCTAAAAGTAGACCTCTTGCCCTTGCTGAATATTGGCTGGGAAAGAAATTGAGTTTCAAGAGAGAGAATACTCAGCAACCAAGAAGCTGCTCCTCTAGGCTGGCAAAGGACCAGAAACAGAAAAGTGCAGGACAGGAAGGGAAATGTTTATCTATTGCCATGTATCATATAGAAACTTTGATCTTGGAGTTGACAAGAGACAGCACAACTCAAGAAAATTTGCCTGGTGGGGGGGGTGTTGTAGAAATATTCAGCTGGACAAATAGTGCTAACATTCATGCTTGGGAAAGGGGGTGTACTATTCAATTTGCACATCTCTTCCTCAGACTGGAGCCTGGAGAGATGCTTTAGAAAGCAAATACCCAGATTCCTGCTGCTTCCATTTCTTTGTGTATGAAGGAATGAGTCACAGACAGATTTATATAATAGCCAGATTCACATGGATTTGGTGTTTTGAGGCTATGAGATAGATAGGGCCGTTATTAACTTAGGATAAGAACTAGACCTGTGATTTGTATAGAGACTTTGCAGATCAGAAAACTTCATCTAGTAATGCAAGTTTTTATATTCATAATAACTTAACATCTGGGACTATTTGCCCAAAGTCTTAAAGTCAGAGGTGGATTTTTTCTGGCTAAAGACCAACTCTCTATTCAGTTTACCATAGTGCTTTCCTCCTCACTTGGTAGAGGAAGCTGAGGCTCTGAAAAGTCATAACTTGCTCAAAGACATTTAGCTGAAAAGTAGAAGAGCCTAGGACAGCTAAGCAATACAGTAGACAGAGTGCTGGCCTGAAGTGAGGAACATTCATCCTGTTGTGTTCAAATGTGGCTTCAAATACTTATTAGCTATGTGACCCTGGGCAAGTCACTTAACCATCTTTGCTTTAGTTTCCTCATCTGCAAAATGAGCTGAAGAAAAAAATGGCAAACTACTCCAGTATCTCTACTAAGAAACCCCCAGATAGAGTCATAAAGAGTTGGGCATGACTGAAAAAATGATTGAACTAGGTCTTCTTGACTTCAGTTTCCATGTTCTTTCTACTAAGTCACATGATTTTAAATTGGAGGAACGGGTACTTTTTGTTTAGGTTAGAGAGGTGGGTGGGTGAAGTCTTGAATTGTTTGACTGAGGGCTTATATGGGAGCAGAAAGTCCCTTTCCCTTTTGTTTGGGAGACCTGAGCCAAAATCTAATGTTCCGAAAGAAAACATCAAGTGGAAACATGAGCCAAAGAGAATAATTTGTGAGTATCCCCCAGGATTGAACTCAGTGTATGTTAACTTGATTTGTTTAACAGTAATTTACATAGTCTTAAATAGCTATGGAAAAGGAAAGATTTATCTTTCTTGTTATTGATGGGCTGGTACTTATACTGACAGTTGGCTTTGGTTGACCTACTTCTGAAGGGGCTGGCATAGCTGAAAATCTTATAGAATCAATGCTCCTTCTAACAATATTCAGAATATTTATTCATCTTTGTCAAGGCAGAGCCAAGATGGCAGAATAGAAGTAAGGAAAGTTCAAAACCACCATGAGAATTTTCTCCAACCAATCTTAAAATAATGTCAAAAAACAAATACAGGAGTGAACAAGAAGACAGAGTGATGCAACATTCATGCAGAGAACAACTTGAAAGGTAGGCAGAGGTTGTCTGATTCTCTAGGGTGAGAGGAAAATACAGCCAGCATACAATAAGGAGTAAGGAAAAAGCTGACAGCAAGCCCATTCCCCTCATTTACTGTTTCAGATTCTTAACCTGGGCCCAAGACAACATCCAGACCCTGAGACCCTGGATGATTCTGGAAGAGTTCAAAAAGAATTTCGAAAATTAATTCACAGAAGCAGACAAAAATGGGGAAGAGGAATGAAAGCAATTCCAGAAGAAACAAGCCAAAAGAAAAAGAAGGCTCAAAGGTTGATAAAAGAAAATAATTTCTTAAAAATTAGAATTGAATTACTAGAAGCTAAAGACTTCATGAGACATCAAGAAACAGTAAAATAAAATCAAAAGAATGAAAAAAGCATAAGAAAACATAAATCATCTAATTGAAAAATCAATGGACCTGGAAAATAAATAGAGGAGAGACAATCTAACAATTATTGGACTACCTGAAAGTCATGATAAAAAATAAAAGCCTGGACTTCATAACATAAAAAAATTATCAAAGAAAACTGCCCTGATATTCTTGAACAAGAGAGTAAAATAGAAATTCAAAGACTCTACAGATCACTCCCAGAAAGAAATCCCCAAATGACAACTCTCTTATAACAGCTAAACTGAAGAGATTCCCAATCAAGGAGAAAATACTGCAAGCAACCAGAGAGAATAATTCAGATATCATGTAGCTACAGTCAGAATAATATAGGACTTAATAGCCTCCACATTAAAGGATTGGAAGGCATGGAAAGATCAAGATTTACAACCCAGAATCACCTAACCAGCAAAATTGAATATATTCCTTCAAGGGGGAAATGGTTATTCAATTAAAAAGAAGATTTCCAAACATTTCTGATGCAAAGACTGGACCTAAGTAGGAAATTTGATGTCCAAATGCAAGACCCAAGAAAAACTTAAAAAGGTAAATAAGAAAGAGAAAATTTAATGGATTCAGGAAGGTCAGATGGTATATATTACTATATAGAAAGAGGATATTTGTAATTTTTAAAAATTTTATCAGTAGTAAAGCACATAGAAGGAGTATGTATAGATAGAGGGCATGGAAGTAAACTGGTAAGGATAACATTATATGCAAAAAAAATCTAGAGGTGAAAAAGAGAAAGGCGCCAAGAGAAAAGGAAAAAGAAAGATGAAATGGGATAAATTATCTCACGTAAAGAGGTATGAAAAAATGATTACAGTGAGTGAAGGATGAGGGTGATAATAGACAGTGCTTAAACCTGTCTCAGAGAGGAAATAAGAGCCATATTCATTGGGGGTATAGAATCCTATCTTACCATATAGATAAGTAGAAGGGGAATAAGACAAGGTCAAGGGCTTGGTATTAGGAAGGAGAGAGGGAGGTGGTGGGGTGAAAAAAGCAAAACACTAGTGAGAAGGGACAGAGTAAAAGGGAAAAGTGCAGGATCAAAAGGGAAAAATAAGATGGAGGGGAATGCACAGTGTGTAATAATAATTGTGAATGTGAATGGGAGGAACTCACCCACAAAACAGAGACAGATAGCAGAGTAGATTTAAAACCATAATCCTACTATATATTGTTTACAAGAAATACATTTGAGGCAGGGTGACACACACAGAGTAAAGGTAAGAGACTTGCAGAGAATTTATTGTGTATCATCTGCATTTTTAAAAAAAAGCAGGAGTAGCAATCATGATATCAGACAAAACTAAAGCAAAGATCAATCTGGTTAAAAGAGATATGGAAGTATGAAGATGGGATTAACTCTCCCCTGCCCATTTTTAAATTTAATCACCAGAAGTGTATACACACCACTTATCCTTAAGTGGGGAATGTCTGTAGCCTATCAGAACCCACTGACTGCCCCCTGGGCAGTCCTAAGAAAATGTATAGACTATAATTGATCAATGTAAAGTGGGAAGAAGGCATAGGAAGTGACAGAAGAAATAGTCTTTAAAAGTGCCAAGAACTTCCTGTGAAAGGGTCTTGTGCCTTCAACTTGAAGCTGGAGGACCTTGGAATGCTTCTATTTTCTATTAGAGCTACTAAGTGGGTGAGTGAAAAAGGCTGATTCTTTTCCCTGGCTTGCTCTAGAAATACTAGCCTCCAGAGAAGTCCCTTGCCTTGGAGGAGGCCTTGTGGCTAGAATCCTTGTTTAATTTACTTCTGGGCCCCCTTTGCTGAGCCTCTTAAGCCCTGTGTCTGGTTTGGACCAGGCCAGAGTAAATATCTACATTCTCTGATTTTCTTACTTTCATTCTTTCTCCTTTTATAAATAAATTAACATAAAAATAATTTGGAATTGAGTTGTAATTCCTGGTGACCACACTTTCATAAATTTAGTCAAAACCTTTTATTTTCCCCCTTACATTAAAAAATTACTTCTTGCTAAAAGGTACTACAAACAATGAAGTAATATCGATAACAAACACATATGCACCAAATGGTATAGCCGTTATATTTTAAAGGAGAAATTAAATTAAATTTTGGGAGAAAACAAACAGTAAAACTCCTTAGTAGGGGACCTCGACTTTCCCTTTCAGTTCTAGATAAATCAAACCAAAAAAGAAACAAGAAAGAAGTAAAGGAAGTGAATGAAATCTTAGAAAAGTTAGAACTAATAGATCTCTGGTGAGAACTGTGAGATTTAAAATGGTTGAGGTCTTAAACTGTAGTGACTAAAATAGTGGAAGATATAAATTGTGATAGATATAAGAGAGGGTGAGTAAATTTGACCGCAGAAATATGTTTCACTACAGTGTCTTGGGTTTTAAAATCAAATATAAGGTGGTCGCCAGGGAAATATTCCCAATTATTCAAATACCCAAGTCAATTGGGTTTTATAGAGATTTTAATTAACAATACAATGAGTAATCAAAGAAAGAGAGAGAGAGTAAGAAAGGAATAAGTATGAAGGGCCTAAAGCCAATATGGCCTAGACCTGAGTCTTAAGAGAGAAATCAGTCAGTTTTTTAATACTCACCACAAGATCTGACTAAACAAGGATTCTAGTAACACCAGGCCAGCATCCATCCTCAAAGAGTCTTCCAGCTAGAAATTATTTCAAAGGGCCTCTCTCAAGAGCCTCCAGAGCTCCTACCCCAGAGGGACAGAGCCCCTCAGAGGATCTCAAGGAGCTCTCCTTCAGAATGAGAGTCAGAAATCGAGATGATCTGAATGAGATCCAAGCTCTTATTTTTAAGGGCAAAATTTCCTCTGTCACCTCCCCTAAGTCCTTACATCTACCAATCACTGTAGATGTTTCTAAAGGACTGCCCATTTTGAATTCACAGCTGAGTAGTTTTAATCTCTTTAGTAAGTCAGAAAAAATGCTGCTGTGTCGACAAATTTCATTAAGAAAAAACCTCTGAATAAGTTATCACCCTTTTAGGTTTAAGTAGTTTACAAGTTGCCCCACCTATATGGGTACCTAGCATCCCATTGTATCAATTTTAAAAACAGGCATGACTCAAAGAACTTCCTGTCCTTTCCATAAGCATGGGTCAAAGCACTTTCATTGTTCTGAAGGAGTTTTCTGTCCTAAAGCAGTCTTAAGTAGGGTGGAGTAGGGATATTCCCAAGGCAAGGCGTTTTCACACTTAAGTAGAATTCTCACTATCTGCTAGGGAATTTTTTTAAGTAGAAGATTCTCCAATGGGGAAATTTCCAACATTCATAAGTCTAAGAAATTTTAAGGTTTACAGAACTAAACCTTCTTTTCAGCAATAATTGGCTCCTAAACAAAAAATTGACCATGTATTAGGGCATAAAAATATCACAATCAAATGCAGAAAAGAAGAAATAATGAATGCATCCTTTTCAGATCATAATACAGTAAAAATGACAATCAACAAAGCTCCATGGAAAGACAAATCAAAAATTAATTGGAAACTAAATAATTTAATGCTAAAAGACTGGTGAGTCAAAGAACAAATTATAGAAATAACCAATAATTTTATTCAAGAGAATGACATTGAGGATACAATATATCAAAATTTATGGGATACAGCCACAGCAGTACTTTGGGGAAAATTTCTATCTCTAAAAGCTTATGTTGATAAAAATAGAGAAAATACAGAACAATGAATTGGGAATATAATTTTAAAAATTAGAAAAAGAAAATATTTAAAATCCTCACTTTAAGACTAAATTGGAAATCCAAAACATTAAAGGAGAAGTTAATAAAATTGAAAGTCAGAGAACCATTGAAGTAACAAATAAGACTAGGATATGGTTTTATAGAAAATAAAAACAAAAAATAGAGTGTTGGTTAATATTATTTTAAAAAGGAAAGAAGAAAATAAAATAATCAGTAGCAAAAATTAAAAGGGTAAATCACCACCAATGGAGAGAAAATTAAACCAATCATTAGCAAGTATTTTGTCCAATTATATGCCAATATAAATCTGAAAATCTAAATGAAATATGTGAATATTTACAAAAATACAAATTGCTCAGATTAACAAAAGAAGAAATAGAATACTTAAATAATTCCATCTCAGAAAAGTAATTGAACCAACCATCAATGAACTCCCTAAGAAAAAATCCCCAGAGCCAGATGGTTTCACAAGCAAATTTGACCAACCATTTAAAGAACAATTAATCTCAATACTACATAAACTATTTGAGGAAATGGGCAAAGAAGGAATCCTACAAAATTCTTTCTATGAAACAAATATAGTACTGTTACCTTTGCCAGGAAGAGCAAAAACAGAGAAAGAAAATTAGAGACCAGTTTCATTAATGAAAATAGATAGAAAAATGTTAATATACGAGCAAGGTGACTACAATAAAATAGAACATGGATTAATCATTATGATTAGGTGAGATTTATACCAGAATATAAAGCTGGTTTAATATTAGGAAAACCATCATCATAACTGAGCATATCAATAACTAAACCAACAGAAATCACGTGATTATCTCTAGACGTGGGGAAAACCTTCAACAAAATACAAAACTCATTCCTATCAAAAACACTAGAAAGCATAGGAATAAATGAGTCATTCTTTAAAATGATGAGTAGTTATTTAGAAAAAAACCTTCAGTAAGTATCTGAAATGATTATGTTAGAAGCCTTCCTAATAAGATCAGGAGTGAAACAAGGATGTCCATTATCACTACTATTATTTAAAATTGTATTAGAAATGATAGCTTTAGCAAGCAAGCAAGATAATTTGAAGGAATTAAAGTAGGCAATGAGGAAATGAAACTATCACTCTTTGCAGATGATATGATAACATACTTAGAGAATCCTAGAGACTCAACACTTTACTAAAGTTGCCGGGTACAAAATAAGTGCACATAAATCTTTATCATTTCTATATATGACCAACAAAGTCCAGGAGCAAGAGTTAGAAATAGAAATTCCAGGTGGAAGCTGGGTAGCTCAGTGGATTGAGTGCCAGCCCCAGAGATAAAGGTCCTGAGTTTAAATCTGGCATGAGACACTTCCTAGCTGTGTGACCATGGGCTAGTCACTTGACCCCCATTGTCGAGTCCTTACCACTCTTCTGCCTTAGAAACAATCCACAGTATTAATTCTAAGACGGAAGGTAAGTACTTAAAAAAAAAGAAAGAGAAATTCCATTTAAAATCACACCAAACAATACAAATACCTGGGAATCTACTTCCCTAGGCAAACATAGGGATTATATTAACATGATTATAAAACACTTTTCATACAAATATAGTCAGATGTTAACAACTGAAAAAATATTCATTGATTTGGTACTGGTTAAGAGACAGAAAGGAAGATCAGTGGAACAGACTTGGGGTAAATAACTTCAGCAAGACAGTGTATATATAATAAACCCAAAGAGTCCAGCTTTTGGTAAAAAAGTCCACAATTTGACAAAAACTGCTGGGAAAATTGGAAAACAATATGGGAGAGATTAGGCTTGGATCAACATCTCACACCCTACACCAAGATAAACTCAGAATTCGTGAATGACTTGAATATAAAGAAGGAAACTATAAGTAAATTAGGTAAACATAGAATAGTTTTACAGATCTATGGGAAAGGAAAGATTTAAAGACCAAACAAGAGTTGGAAAATATTACAAAATGGAAAATACATCATTTTTATTACATTAAATTAAAAAGGTTTTGTACAAACAAAACCAATGCAATCAAAATTAAAAGGAAAAAAGAAAAGTGGGGAAAAGTCTTTATAACAAAAACCTCTGTCGAAGGTTTAATTATTCAAATTTATAAGGAGCTAAATAAATTGTACAAAAAAGTAAGCCATTCCCCAATTGATAAATGTGCAAGGGACATGAATAGGCAATTTTCAGATAAAGAAATCAAAACTATAATTAGCACATGAAAAAGTGTTCTAAATCTCTCATAATTAGAGAAATGCAAATCAAAACAACTCTGAGATACCACCTCATACTTAGTAGATTGGCTAAAATGACAGGAAAGGAAAAGTAATAAATGTTGGAGGAAATGTCGCAAAATTGGGATATTAATGCATTGCTAGTGGAGTTGTGAATTGATCCAACCATTCTGGAAGGCAATTTGGAACTATGCCCAAAGGGCACTACAAGATTGACTTTGTGGTAGCAAAAAATTGGAAAATGAGGGGATACCATTCAATTGGGGAATGGCTGAACAATGAAACTGAACTAATGAAATGGCTGAACTAATGAAAAAAAATGAAATGAAAGGTGGTCTGGCAGTGCCAGATCTCAAACTGTACTATACAGCATCAACCATCAAAACAATCTGTTACTGGCTGAAAAATAGAATGATAAATTAATGGAGTAGATTACATACAGAATATACAAGACTAAATAACTTTAGCAACCTAGTGTATGATAAATCCAAAGATCCCAGCCTTTGGAATAAGAACCCCTATTTAACAAAAACTGCTGAGAAAATTGGAAAACAGCATTACAGAAATTAGGTGTAGACTATCTTACATCCTATACCAAGATAAGGTCAAAATGAATATATGATTTACATAAAAGAATGATACCATGCTAAATTAGAGGAACACAGAACAGTTTACCTGACAGATCTTTGGAGATGGGAAGAATTTATGACCAAACAAGAAATAGAGAGTATTATAAGCTCTAAAATGAATAATTTTGATTTTATTAAATTAAAAAGTTTTTGTACAAACAAAACTAATGTAACCAAAAGTAGAAGGGACACAACAAATTGGGAAAAAAATTTTATAATAAATTTCTCTGATAAAGGTCTAATTTCTCAAATATATACAGAACTAAGTCAAATTCAGTAAGATCACAAGCCATTTCCCAATTGATAAATGGTCAAAGGATATAAATAGGCAGTTTTCAAATAAAGAAATTAAAGCCATCAATAATCATGTGAAAAAAACCTTCTAAATCATTCTTGATTAGAAAAATACAAATTAAAGCAATGCTCAGATACCACCTCACACCTATCATATTGTCCTCTATGGCAGTAAAGTGGTAAATGTTGGAGGGGATGTGGCAAAATTAGGACATGAATGCATGGTTGGTGGAGTTGTGAACTTACCCAACCATTCTGGAGACAATTTGGAATTATGCCCAAAGGTCTCTAAAACTCTGCATTCCCTTTGATCCAGTAATACTACTACTGAGTCATTGTTCCAAAGAAATAATCAAGAAGGGGAAAGGACCTTCTCTACAAAAATATTTATAGTATCTCTTTTTGTAGCAGCAAAGAACTGGAAACTGAGGGGATGTTCATTAATTGGGAAATGGCTGAACAAATTGTGCTTGATGAAATCTTATGGTGCTATAAGAAATAATAAGCAAGGTAATTTCAGAAAAACCTGGAAAGATCTGCAGGAACTAATGCAGAGTGAAATAAGCAGAGCTGGGAGAACATAGTACACAGTAACAATAATATTGTACAATGATCATCTGTGAAAACTTGGCTACTCTCAGCAGTGCAAAGACCTGAGACAGTACTGAAAGACTTAGAATGAGGAAATGCTGCCCACCTCCACAGAAAGAACTGTTTGAATTGTCTTTCACATCAATATATTTATTCTTTTATTTGGGGGTTTTGGTTACATATTTGTGTGCTCTTACAATAATGCTCATCATGGAAGTGTGTTTTGCATGACAATAAAAAACAATATTCATTCATTCCACTTGGGGTTGGAGGAAAGAATCATATTATAGGATTAGAAAAAAGCCCTGTACTAGATGTTCTAACTTTGACATTGACCCACAGTGTGGCCAGGAACATTCCCAAGGCTTCAATTTCTTCAACTCTAGAATGAAGGGGTTGGATTAGATCATTTCAATGATGATTCCCTTTACCTATGACATTGCAAACTCTTGATTTGTTTTCAAGTATGATTTTGTACTGTATTCAAAAAGTGCCCTCCCTCCTATAAGCAATGGAAAGTTACCCTAAAAACTAAATTCTTTTGTACTGATTTCTAGATGTTTATTTTTGATAATAAAATGTCCCCCTTTCTCTGTAGATCTGTCAGGGAAGAGAAAGGCATCAAGACTAATACTAATATAAGCCCCAAATATGGTAAAAAAAACCTGACCAAACATTATATCCCAGAATGACAATAGGATCCCTGGGAACTTACCTGACAACCTGACATATACTGATAGAGTGGATGCAAATGAATTTCTGGAACATTCGGGTATCCTGCTGCTTAGGAGATATAATATGTACACCTAGAATATCCTCTGATATTATTCATTCTCTCTATCTCATTAAATCCCTGGAGTGTACATCCATTCGAAGGAATTTCAGGAGTTAGGATCTTGAGTTGGGAATGGGTTATATAAGGATCTTGTCCTTTACTGGATTCCTGGGAAAGATCTTGGAGTACTTAACTCAATTTTGGAACTTTCTGAGCTGTATCTCAGTGGGTTTCACCACAATCCCAAACCCTAGCCAGCCTCTAGATTTACCCTGAAACCTAGGCATTTAAATGGGTTTCAAGCCATTTGGCATAATTTTTTTCTAGGTCAATTAATACTGAGAAGGCTTTCACATTCAATGAAAATGAGGTATTGAACTCTACCTTACTATATATACCTTGCAATATTTGGACCTGTGTTCATACCCCATCTTCCATACATGGACCTAAGGGAATGTCTTTGAACTCTTACTGAATTGCATCTTGTTTTCATTGATCCATTTCCTCTAATTTTGCTTGGTCACTTTGAGGATTTTTCTTCTTTCTTTTTTTTTTAATTAAAACCCTTACCTTCTGTCTTGGAGTCAATACTGTGTATTGGCTCCAAGGCAGAAGAATGGTAAGGGCTAGGCAATGGGGGTTAAGTGACTTGCCCAGGGTCATACAGCTGGGAAGTGTCTGAGGCCAGATTTGAACCTAGGACCTCCAGTCTCTAGGCCTGACTCTCAATCCACTGAGCTACCCAGCTGCCCCCTTTATTCTTTCTTAAGGAGTTACTAATTCTGACCAAGAGCATCATTGGCCCGAAGAAGTGAAGAATCAGAATTATTGGCTACACTTCCATTTTGATTAAAATTGTACATGACCTGAAAGTCCACTCTAATTTCTTCCATGTCTTGGGCTCATTTTCATGGCTGACTAAAGGGATCATAAACTGAAAATGGCTATTAGTGTGAATAAATTGGAAAGACTTAGTAAGCCACATTCATGATTTTGAGGGCAGGTACAGGGGTGAGCCATATTTGTATTCATTGAAACAATTTCAGTGTCTGTCTTTCTGTTAAGGTTCCAATATTTATGCTTTGCACATTAATGCTCAGAAGGTTGCCAGCTCTAGTTCAGAACTTTGATTTGGTTTCCTGGTAGGGAGTGTAAGCATATATTAAACTTAATGAATTATTTAACACCCTTGAGGCTCAACAAAACACCTTGGCTACCCTATGTATCCTGGGCTCAGTGGCGAGCTCCTCTAATACCCTCTGTCTTTGTGGAATGAAGCAAAGAAGTATTTCTGTGCCTGGTAAAAATATTTTTTCTTTGAAGTGCTATGTTTTCAAAGTCCAATGACAACTTTCCTAGAAAGCAAACAAAAAAGAACCTAATCTGAGGAGAATCATGAAATTCTACCTTTTGTTTTTCCAATGTGAATGAAAGCCTTTAAAAACTAATAATAAATTCAAAGACCCTTCTTATTAATTCAGTGCATGTTACAGAGGAGCTGTCAGCATAGTATATGGATAGCTTTGCACAAACATTTAACTTTGGCTGAAGTGTCATTAGTTTTCCCAACAGTCATAAAATATATATTAAAGATGCAATGGACAGGGATTAGTTCTACAATAATTACGGAGAGGAAGAAAGATGAGCCACTTTAAAAGAAATTTAAATAACTGCTGGACATAGTCCCAAATAGTGCTTTCCTTTCTCCTTTCCTTTCCCCTCCTGAAATTTCCTTTGTACCATTTGGGATACATGGCAACTAATTAACCAACCACTATCTAGGTGATCAAAATGATATAACATGAAGGCTTCTCTATTGCTTCTTATACAAAATACATATAAAAATGTTTAAAGCACTTCCCTGTCTTACTCTGAGCTGCCTTTGTACCCTTTTCCACATTATTTCTCCTCATTCTCTACAATCCAGTCAGACTATGCTACTGATTGTTCCCTGAACTCCACATTCTACTTTCTGGCTCTAAGCACACACCCAACCCCTTGCCTGAAATTCATTCCCTTTTCACTTTAGTTTTTAAAAACCTTGGCTTTCTCAAAGATGACTTCAGGTGCCACCTTTCCCACAAAGTCTTTTCTGATTTATCCAGTAATTGGTGTTCTCCATCATCAAATTATCTGTGTATATGTTATATCCCTGCAATAGCAAGAAGACTCCACGAAGAAAGATACTGGTGTTTCATTTGTCTTTTTTTTTCCATTTGAATAAGTTTATTTAGTCAATTTAGAACATTATTTCTTGGTTACAGTAATCACATTATTTCCCTCCCTCCCCTCCACCCACTATTCCCACAGCCAATGCCCAATTTCATTGGTTATTACTTGTGTCCTTGATCAGAACCTATTTCCATGTTGTTGTTTACACTAGGATGTTCATTTAGAGCCTATATCCCCAACCTTATCCCTTTGACTCATGTATTCAAGCGGTTGTTTTTCTTTTCTGTTTTTACTCACACAGTGTTTCCTCTGAATGTGGATAGTGGTTTTTCTCATAGGTTCCTCCAAGTTGTTCAGGGTCATTGCATTGCCACTAATGGAGAAGTCCATTACATTCTATTGTACCACAGTGTATCAGTCTCTGTGTACAATGTTTTCCTGGTTCTGCTCCTTTTGCTCTGCATCACTTCCTGGAGGTTGTTCCAGTCCCCATGGAATTCCTCCACTTTATTATTCCTTTGAGCACAATAGTATTCCATCACCAACATATACCACAATTTGTTCAGCCATTCCCCAATTGAAGGGCATCCCCTCATTTTCCAATTTTTGGCCACCACAAAGAGTGCAGCTATGAATATTCTTGCACATATCTTTTTCCTTATTATCTCTTTGGGGTACAAACCCCATAGTGCTCCCCCATAGCTGGATCAAAGGGCAGACAGGCTTTTATCTCCCTTTGGGCATAGCTCCAAATTGCCCTCCAGAATGGCTGGATCAATTCATAGCTCCACCAGCAATGAATTAATGTTCCAACTTTGCCACATCCCCTCCAACATTCGTTACTTTCCTTTGCTGTCATGTTAGCCAATCTGCTAGGTGTGAGGTGATACCCCAGACTTGTTTTGATTTGCATTTCTATGATTATAAGAGATTTAGAACACTTTTTCATGTGCTTATTAATAGTTTTGATTTCTTTAACTGAAAATTGCCTATTCATGTCCCTTGCCCATTTTTCAATTGGAGAATGGCTTGATTTTTTGTACAACTGGTTTAGCTCTTTATAAATTTGAATAATTAGACCTTTGTCAGAGGCTTTTATAAATATTGTTTCCCAATTTGTTTCTTCCCTTCTAATTTTGGATGCATTAGTTTTGTTTCTACAAACCTTTTTAATTTTATGTAATCAAAATTATTGATTTTACATTCTGTGATTTTTTTCTAGCTCTTGTTTGGTTTTAAAGTTTTTCTTTTCCCAAAGATCTGACAAGTATACTATTCTGTGTTCACCTAATTTGCTTATAGTTTCCTTCTTTATATTCAGGTCATTCACCCATTCTGAATTTATCTTGGTGTAGAGTATGAGATGTTGATCCAAACCTAATCTCTCCCATACTGTCTTCCAATTTTCCTAGAAGTTTTTATCAAAAAGTGAGTTTTGGTCTCCAAAACTGGGATCTTTGGGTTTATCATAGACTGTCCTGCTGAGGTCATTTACCCTGTCTATTCCACTGATTCTCCTTTCTATCTCTTAGCCAGTACCAAATTGTTTTGATAACCACTGCTTTATAGGATAGTTTGAGATTGGGACTGCAAATCCTCCTTCCTTTGCATTTTTTTTTCATGACTTCCTTGGATATCCTTGATCTTTTGTTCCTCCAAATGAACTTTGTTATGTTTTTTTCTAATTCAGTAAAGAAGTTTTTTGGTAGTTTAATGGGTATGGCACTAAATAAGTAAATTAATTTGGGTAGGATTGTAATTTTTATTATGTTAGCTCATCCCACCCATGAGCAATCAATGTTTTTCCAGTTGTTTACAGATCTAGTTTTAATTGTGTGGAGAGTGTTTTGTAATTGTGTTCATATAGTTCCTGTGTTTGTCTCAGAAGAGAGATTCCTAAGTATTTTATATTTTCTAGGGTGATTTTAAAGGGAATTTCTCTTTCTAATTCTTGCTGCTGGAGAAATGCTGATGCCTTATGTGGATTTATTTTGTATACTGCAACTTTGCTAAAATTGTTGATTGTTTCGACTACCTTTTTGGTTGATTCTCTAGGATTCTTTAAGTAAACCATCAGATCATCCGCAAAGAGTGATAGCTTGGTCTCCTCATTGCCAATTTTAATACCTCCAATTTCTTTTTCTTCTCTAATTGCTACTTGTTTCATTTGTCTTGATACATTAGCATCTCGAACATTTTTCGCATATCATAAACATTTGTTGAAATAAATTGAATAGCAGAAACATGGCACATTATGTAACAAAGTGGGAAATCATGCAGTGGACTTATAGGTCTCTAAATAATTCCCTGTAACAGGTAGAGAGCATCATATTAGCCAAGTGTTTGGAGCTGGTGAGAGTCTAGTTCATAGTATCTATAATTGGGCAAGTACTTTATTAATTTCTGTAAAGGCAAGTGAAGTGATCAATCTTCCCACTTTGAATGAATAAATGAAAAAAAAGTGTTAAGTACTTATGATATGCCAAATTTTGTGGTTAGCACTGGGAATAAAAGTACAAAATGGGATAGTCCCTAATTCTCAAAGAGCTTAATTTTTAATAGGAGAAGACTATATATATGGGAATTGTGGCCTGTGAGGGTCATTTTGGAGTGGGAAGTCAAGGGGATGATGAATGCAGCCAAAGGGCAATTGATTGATGTTTTATTTCCAGGAATAATGGTACCAATTTGATTATTATTCAAAAGGCAAAGGTGGGGAGGATAAGGACATGAGAAGGTAAAGGGAATGACATGGGTGGAAGATGACAAGAAAGCCATACTTTCAAGATCTTATTAATAGCAAAGCACTGCCTTCCTTAGTACAGAAACACACTGTGCACACACTTACATATCCTCAATTCTATTTTCATTTAGTGACACAAGAATACTCATTCTGCAACACATCACTTGTATGGGTGAGATATGACTGCCTTTGGCTTCTTGCCATGTGCAAGTACAGTTCACCAAAAGGTGTGTGGTTGGTCCATATAGTGTACTATGCCCATGAACAGAGGCAATATAGGTCAAAGTGTCCATCTCTATTCTATTATATTTCTATGGTGCTCTCTGCCTCCCATGTCTTACTCTGATTTGGGCTTTCTAATATTTAAGTTGTTAGGAGAAAAGATGTCATCTATGTTTTCTAATTTTTGTTTATTAACATTTGCTTTGAAATCTTTGGACTATTAATTAAATATAATGTTATTTGGAATTTGGTCCTTTGGTATATAACCTAGATCTTCATGGATCATGCAATCACAGATTTAGAGCTAGAAAAGTCCTTAGAGGATAACAGAATACAGAGATAACAGAAACAGACCCAGTGAGGTTAAATTACTTTCCCAGGATCACAAAAGTAGTAAATATCTGAGCCATAATTTAAATCCAAGTATTCCTGACTGGAACACTAGCACTTTATACACCATGTCATGCTGCCTCTTTCATCATGCTGGTCTTGGTCACATTTATTTTATATAGGTTGGGACAAATATAGGTTGATGTGATGTGTTAATGAGTCAATGAGAACTAGAGTCTCTGAACATTTGAAATTGAGAATCATCCAAAGGGCAGTAGATAGGCTGGTAGAAGGTATGATCAGGAGGCAACATACAAAAGGAATTTTTCAGATGTGATACAAAGCATTTTGTCAAAGAAATACATGACTTATTGGAGACATGGTATCATAATGTCTAGAAAATGTGAAGTAGCCCACTTTTTAATCATGTGACCTTGGACAAGTCTCTTGACCTCACTATTCCTCCATTTTCTAATTCCTCATTCATAATTTCTCATCAATTCCTCATTCCTCATAAAATGAGGGAATAGAACTAGATCCTAAATTCCTCAAAGTTCCTTTCTAGATCTATGTAGAATCCTGCATCCCATAACATATTTTGGGTAGAGTTCCTGTGTTGAATTTTTGAGAAGATACAGACAAGAGTCACATAGATTGGACAGTCATGAATTTTCATCTTTAAAAAGTATACCCATATCAGTGAGATCACAGATTAATTGTAATATTACCAAGCAAGAAATGACTTTAGACACATACATATATGTATATGATATGCATAGCTTTTAATGTGTAGACAGTAGGAAGGGGAGCTACCTTCCCAATGGGACTTTTGATGTTAAAGTTGTTACAGACAGAAAATTATTATTAAATTACAATGTACTGTGTAATTTTTATGCAAGCAGTTATTTAAATGATTGCTAAAAAGTTTCTCCCTAACAGAGGAGTTACAGATGAACTACAGAAACCTCTCATGAAAGATGTTTTGCCTGATTGCTCATGCATAGTCTATATCAAATTGCTTGTCTTCTAAATGGGGAGTGAGGGGAAGGAGGAAGGGAGTGAATTTGGAACTAAAATTTTTAATGGATGTTAAAAAATATTCTATTTGTAACTGGGAAAAATAAAATATTAAAAATAAATAAATAAAAATATTATGTTGAGAAATATTCCATGATTCATTGCCAATCTGTCAACTTTTGAGATGCCAAAAGAATTTTCTGTAGTAAGTAATTAAATTTGTTAATTTCTATGCTGAATTAAAGTTCAATCCTAAAAACACCAATCAAATTTCCTAGCATTGGGGAAAATAGCTAAAATGAGACTGAGTACTTGATTTCTAATTTTACAAAATTTCCCCAGTAAACTAGTAGGCAATTTCATATGTATTGTGTATATGTATATGTATGCATTTTTAGATATATTAACTTAGCTTCATTTATATATAACCACCATATTCTCTCATTACTTCCTCTTTCATTGATTATTTCATTAAATATTCAAGTTACTAGCTTCCAGGTCACTCTTTCTCCCTTTTCTCTAGAAGTTCAGTATATGACTCATAGTCTTTTTCTCAACTCCAAAACATTCCCTTATATTAAGAGACTTTCCCAATATGTACAGACTTCAATATACACATTAATGTCACTTGAAATGCTTTAAGCTTCCAAATTTATCCACCTCTTGTATTAATGACTGAGTCCTTAATATACTCTTCAACTCTTGTAACCTAAATCTTAATTATAAATTTCAATCATCCACAGAGTTGGTCATCTTGGGTTTCATCATCACCCATAACTAAGTTACTGCCATAATCTTGAATTCTTGTTTTATCTGGCTCTTTTCATCTCTCCCATTGCCTGGCCAATTCTTCATCCTCAACATGACTTCCAGCCCCACTTCATTTACTTGTTTTCCTAGTTTATCACGCTCAACCTGGTAATTTTCTCCCTATCCTGTTTTGACTTTATGGTTGACTCATTCCATTACATTCCATTACACTCTCCCCTAACCTTAATTTCTTGCCCCTTGTCATACTGTTATGCCTATACTTTGCCAAAAGCCAAGGCTGGGTTAACTCTGTCACTTACTTATACTTCTCATATTGGCTTGCTTGCCAGGAAAGTCACATATCATATGAACTGGATTCACTACAAATATTATTTTTTAAACCTTTGTTTTCTGTCCTAGTATTAATTCTAGCTCTTTCATGTCGACATGACAGCGGAAGTCCTATCTGGTGGAGAAACTTCCTATCACTTCAACATCTCCAATGGTGTGAAACAAGGCTGCGTCCTTGCTCCGGTACTATTCAACCTATACTTCACCCAAGTATTACGACATGCTGTGATGGATCTAGACCTGGGCGTCTACATCAAATACCAACTGGATGGCTCACTATTCGACCTTCGCCGCCTGACTGCAAAAACAAAGACAACTGAGAGACTCATCCTGGAAGCTCTCTTTGCAGATGACTGTGCTCTCATGGCCCACCAAGAAAATCATCTCCAAACCATTGTGGACAGGTTCTCCACCGCAACAAAACTGTTTGGCCTGACTATCAGCCTCAGCAAAACAGAGGTGCTGTTCCAACCTGCACCAGGGAGGCCAACGAACCAGCCGTGCATTACAATCGAGGGCACGCAGCTTTCTAACGTCAACACTTTCAAGTACCTGGGCAGCACCATCGCCAACGACAGGTCCCTAGACCGCGAGATTAATGCCAGGATCCAAAAGGCCAGCCAGGCACTCGGGCGGCTGCGCTGCAAAGTCCTCCAACACAGAGGTGTAAGCACTGCGACGAAGCTCAAAGTGTATAACGCAGTGATCCTCAGCTCGCTCCTGTACGGTTGTGAGACATGGACACTGTACCGGAAGCACATGAAACAGCTGGAGCAATTCCACCAACGCTCCCTCCGGTCAATCATGAGGATCCGAAGACAGGACCGAATCACCAACCAGGAAGTCCTCGACAGAGCCAACTCCATCAGCATCGAAGTCCTGGTCCTCAAAGCCCAGCTACGATGGTCTGGACACGTCATCCGCATGGACCCACAGTGAATACCAAGACAAGTATTCTACGGTGAACTGTCAGCTGGACTCAGGAAACAGGGCCGACCAAAGAAAAGATTCAAGGATCAGCTAAAGTCCAACTTGAAGTGGGCTGGCATTACACCAAAGCAACTAGAACTCGCTGCCTCTGACAGAAGCAGCTGGCGAACCCACATTAACCATGCCGCCACCACCTTTGAAGATGAGCGACGTCGACGTCTTGCCGCTGCGCGTGAACACCGACACCAGGCCACAGCCGCACCTCCCGTAACAACTGGCGTCCCATGGCCCACATGCCACAGGCTCTGCGCCTCAGTCTTTGGACTCCAAAGCCACATGAGGGTACACCATAGATGAAACTGCACAAAGACAATAGTCATTCTCGATCACCAAGAGACTACCACTATTAATTCTAAGACAGAAGAATGGCAAGGGCTAAGTAATTGGGGTTAAGTGACTTGCCCAGGGTCACACAGCTGGGAAGTGTCTCAGATTTTAACTCAGGCCTAGTATTTTATCCAGTGTGCTTCCCTAGCTGCCCCTTGTTAGGTATAAATTTGACCTTGTTGATATATTTATATTTATAGCCAGGGGATACTAATCAGTTAACACTGTCAGGGAGCTCTAGGGGGTGGCGGTTGATAAACTTGTTGGATACAACTTAATCCAATTTTGTTTATTACTTATGTCTATAGGAGAAGCAGGGACAAAAAAAGGATATGGGAATAACGAAGGATATATTAAATCTAAAACTAAAGTTTCTAACTATAACCCCAAAACCTACTGCCCTGCAAGGGACTTCTTCCTGTTCACCAGGAGTGAACTTATACTAATCTATTCTCACTATCTAAAGATTAAATCTATTTAACTAAAGCTATCCCAAAAGACGATCTTAACTTTATATTCCTTTCCTTAAAATAATTAGAAGATTTTACCAGTTGCCTCTATCTACTTGTTGCAAAAGGACAGTTCGTTTGGTCTCTTTTCTCAGCAGGGTGAGGAAACTGATGCTACTCAAGCAAGAGCAAAACAGCGCCCCCTTCAGCCACTTTTCCCTCTTTCCAAGAAAAAGCAGTCACTTCACCCAATCTTCCTCAGATCACAAGGTGTTTCTTGACTTCTGCCAAATAACTCTTAAGAAAATCACAGATCTGCCAGAGTCAACTCTCTAGACACCTACTCCAAGCAAGGAAGCTCCAGAGAGAGACCAGTTCCCCAACTGTCTTTCCTTTCCTGAAAATTCTCTTAAAGTGGCTCCCAGACAATTCTGCTCTTCCCTGCTTAAATGAGCCAAGGTAAAATTTTAAAACTCTTTCTCTTTAGTAAATCCTTATTTCTAACTAAGTTAATTAGCTAATTTAAGTTCTTATCCTAACACCCTTCCCTACAAATTTATGCTGTCTTTTCTCAATAGAATCCCCCTTGCTTAATGGGCAATCATTTTATTCTTGGCTGATAGAATTATCATATAGCCCAGGATGACTACTTCAAGTACCTTATACCACCACCTCCTCCTCCCTCACAGTAAGATTCGAAAACATTGTCCATCTTCTACAATCTTCCTCTTCTCCAATATTCCACATTCAACCAATTAAGTTACTACTCATTTTATTCTTTTTTCCAGTCTCTGGGGGGTTGGAAGTGGCCTTACCAATGGCAATCATTCTACTTGTGCTTTTGATTCCATCCATTATAGTCTCTTCTAACAATTATGCCTCCTTCATCATTCTTTTCCTTTTTATCATCTCTGTATATTTCCTTACTAGCTGGAACCTTCTCTACTTCTTAAGAATATGGCCTTATATTCTTCATTTAAAAAATAACCTTCATTTGAACCTTCAGAGGTTCAAATCTCTATTCATTGGCTCTATTTCTTCACCTATTCCATAACTCTATATTCTGGCTTCCGACACCATCACTTGATGGGAATTACTACTTCTGAGATCACAAACTATCTCCTAGCTTATAAATACACTGACTTTTTCTCAGTCTTCATTCTACTTGACATTTATGGGGTTTTTTTGACATTGTCAACAACCTCCTGTGTATTCTTTCCTTCTTTAATTTCCAAGTCATTGATCTTAATTGTTTTTGTTCCTAGATGTCTGACTATACTCTCTCATTCCCCTTTGCTGGATCAGTAAATGTATGCTCATTAAGTTTAAATCTCTTTCAAAGTGTTCTGAGCCATCTCCTTTCTTCCCTTTCAATGACTTGTTAGGTTTAGTGAGTTTAATTATTATCTCTACGTATATGACTCCCAAATCTATATATGTAGTCTTTATCTCCCTCCTGAACTCTGGTCCTACATCCCTAAATGTCTCTTAGGAATCTTCATTTGGTTTTCCTATTAGCATTCCAATCTTAATCTATTCAATATGTGATTTTCAGTTTGACAATTTCAGATTTATTGCTGATTTTCTCTAGTCCATAGACTGACCTCCATGATTTTCCTTAAATTCAACTCTTTCCACTCACATGGCTATAACATTTCTGGAATGGCCCTCATTTCTCCTAGCTCGCAAAATTGCAACAGCTTTTTAATTGGTCTCTCTCCTTTTACTCTCTTCCCTTTATTAATCCATAATTCACAAAGCTACAAGATTATTATTATTAAACCAGGGATCTGTAGATTTCACTTTTCTACTCAAAAATCTTCAGAGGTTCCTTAATATCTATAGGTCAATATATAAATTTCTCAGCCTCACATTTAAAGCCTTCTCTATTCTAACTCCTACCCACCTTTCTAATTCATTTTTCAGTAGGTCCCTACATTCAGGGTTTCTTTCTAGTCAACCTGACCTTCTAGCTATTATCTGAACTGAAATTAAATCCCATGTTATTGCATGAGTTGTCCCTCATGCAATGGAATACATTTCTTCCTCATCTCAGCCTTATAGAATCTCCTCAGGTTTTCCTCAGGGTTCAGCTCAGGTGTCATCCCTGGTATTGACTTTCTCCTGCAGATGTAGAATATGGATAAACTGTTTTATCATTTTTTTGTTCACTGAATTCCTTTGATAGCACAGTGCCTTTTTGTAATTTAATTGGAATAGAAAATGATGGATAGGGAAATTTATCTTTACCAAAGCTGATATGTCACTACTCTGCAAATTACATAGATAATTGCCTAGAGGATTTAAGAGATTAAGTGACTTTCCCGTTGGTTTACATTTAGTATGTATTAGAAACTTGCACTAAAGTCTTCTTGATCCTGAGGCCGGCTTTGTCTCTCCTATTCCATTCTATATCTGCCTTGTACATGGTATACATTTGAATGTTTGGTGAATTGGATTTTAATCTTCAGTTCTTTCGATGCCCATATATGGTAAAAATTTTATGACCTCATTACCTCTATCCTATACATCAAGAATAATAGCTCAGATTTGTGTAGTAGTACTGTGAGATACACTTTCAATCAATCAACATTTATTAAGGTCCTACTCTGTGCAAGGCATTATGTATTAAGCTCTAGGAATGTAAAAGGGAACAAAAGGCCCTTGCCCTCAAGATTATAACATAATTGGGGAGAAAATATGTAAACAAATGTATACAAAGCAAGCTATATATAGGATAAGTAGGTAGGAATCAACAGAGGGAAAGCACTAGAATTAGGCAGAGTTGGGAAGACTTCTATTAAAAGGAAGAATTTTAGTTGAGATTTAAAGGAATCCAGGTTGGTCAATAGCTGGAGTGATGAGGGAAATCATTCCTTCTTACAAAAATCTCATGAGATTGCTAGTGTAAGTCATACTCTCTTCCAATTTGCTGTTGAGTATTTTCAGATAAAATACTTGGCCCTCATCTAAGTTCACTGTTTTAATCACACTCCCAGTCATCTCTGGGGGGCTCTTGGAAATGAGATAATCTGTCTTACAGATCTAACAATGTTTTGTTTTCCTCATTGGACTTGAATCCTATCTTTACTGTTTTTCCTTCATCTTGGTTCAAGAGGTTAAAACATTGTTGCTACTGGTATAGATTTCAGAAGATGACTTATAAAATCCCCACATATTTCTACTTGACATTTTGCTTCATTCTTTAACCCCTTGTTTTTGTTTCTCAGCATTTGAATTGGAGCATAATGTGTATTGTTTCACTCTGCAACACATTTAGAGAATTTGTCTAGGTGGGGAAAAGCCTTAAAAAGTAGAATTTTATATCTAATGATACATCTTCTTGTGTCATTTTTGTTAAGTGACTGAATGGATAAGCTTCAACAATTTTATACCATTATCAGGAGTCCCTTGTCAATCTTCCATATCTCCACACTGTTTTTCCCTTTCTTTGTTTGGTCTCTCTTGTATGCTTAGAGTCACTTCAGTTATTCTAGTCATTGAATGGAAATGATGGTATTTTTATTCCCCAAAGCCACAAGTGATTTCTAAGATTTTCATTTTAGTTTATTTTTATAGCAATCTTTTAGTTATTCAGGGACTGGATGCTCTTCCATTTACCTCTTGTGACTTGCTTTTCAAAACTAGTAAATTTTTATGGATATTTTTCACCCACATTTACCACATATTGTATCCTCTCCCCACTTGCAGAAAGACATCCCTTAGAATAAGGAATGATTTTTGAAAAACCTAGTTGAGAAAAATTAACACATCAGACTATTTATTTGACATTATTTACAGTGTTCCACTCCCAAAGTCTCCTACATCTGAGAAGAAGGTGGGGGAAGTGCCTTCATGTATAATTCTTCTTTGGGGCCAAGCTAAGTCATTATAATTTCTCAAAATTTAATTTATATTATTTTGTTATTCTCAAGTCATCAACAAACATTTTATTAAGTGCCTGCTATGTTCCAGGGCAGCTAAGTGGCATAATGCATAGAGTGCTGGGCCTTGGAGCAAGAAGACCTTAGTTCAAAACCCAGCCTCAGGCACTTTACTAGCTATGTGACTCTCTCCTGGGAAAGTCACTTAACCCTGTTTGCCTTAGTTTCCTCATCTGTTAAATGAGCTGAAGAAGAAAACGGCATGCCATATCAGTATCTTTGTCAAGAAAATCCTCAGTGGGGCCACAAGAGTCAGACATCACTGAAAAGATTTGACAATAACATGTTCCAGAAACTGTGCTAGCACTGAAGTTGCAAAAAAAGATAAAACAAAACAAATAAACTCTTCACTCTCAAGGAGTTCACAGAATAATGATGGAGATCACATTTAAACATCTATTTACAATCAAAATATACTCTAGATAATTTGGACATAATTTCAGGAGAAAGGCATAAAGATCAAGAAAAATTGGGAAAGGCTTCTTATATATGGTGGCACTTTAGTTGAGACTTCAAGGAAGACAGAAAATCTAAGAGAGAGTCTCAGGGATGAGAAAGAATCAGTGAGAATGGCCTAGAGTCAGGAGATGAAAAGACATGTGTGAAGAACCTAAAGGAGGTTGGTATCACTAAATCTAAGAGGAAAGTTAAATTGGAAAGGTAGGGCAGGGACATTCTATCTACTTTTGTAGTCATTGTGATTACTGTTTTTCTGATTCTTCTTATTACACCTTACGTCTATATTTATTCTTTTTCATCTTTTCTTATAGTACAATAATATTTCATTACTTGTATCACATTTGTTTAACCATTTCCCATTAAGTGAGCTGCTGATCTTTTAAGACCACAGCATGAGTGAGCAGGAAAAAGAAAAGGACACAAAACTCAACCTAATTATATTCGTAATTTGTTAATAGTTTTGCTAAAAAGCATAATGAATAAAGTTAAGATAATTGTCTAAAGTAATAATTCCTAATTTTTAATGTGAAAAACATTCTCAGACCCTCTAAATGATAGTAGTTGGGCTGTTAATGTCCAACAACTAAAAATACATAACAGTTTATGGAGCAAATACAGATTTTGGGGGATGACTTGCAATAATTCTAAGTCTTGTTAGGGACTTCTGACCTAAGATTGCAAACTATAGCCAAAATTTAAAATCTTGAAATATTTGGATTTCAATTACTAAGACTACTTTGAACACAGCACATCTGGAGTGAGTAAGTCTGGGTTCTCTAATTTATTAGGAAATTTGACAAGGTCGAGTGGGGCCAGAGGAGGGCAATCAGGGTAGTGAGAAGATTCAAAATTATGTCATAAAAGGACTCACTGAAAAATATCTAGCCTGAAGAAGAGAAGATATGATGATGAGATGAAAGAGATATGATAGTTATCTTTAAGGATTCAAAGGATTATCATGTGGAAGTGGGATTAAGTTTGTCTTTGTTTGGCCTCAGAGGGCAGAATTATGAACAAATGAACAGAAATTAAGGTAGAAGATTTAAGTTTAATCTTCTTTTTTTAATTGCATGCAATTATATACCTTTATTGCTGTACATGTGAATTAGGATATGGTTTTGGGGGAATTATTTATTTAGAATATTTTGCCATGGTTACATGATTCATGATTTTTCCTACCCCTCTTCCCTCCCCTCTTCCTGAGCAGTCAAGCAATTCCACTGGGTTATACATGTATCATTGTTCAAAACTTATTTCCATATTATTTACATTTGCAATGGAGTGATCTTTTCACATCAAAACCCCAAATTATTTTCCCATCAAACCATGTGATTAATCATAGGCTTTTCTTCTGTGTTTCTGCTCCTCCAACTCTTTCTTTGGATATGAATAGAGTTCTTTCTCATAAGTTCCCTGGTGCTGTCCTGGTTCATTGCATTGCTACTAGTAATAAGTCTGGTACATTCAATTGTGCCACAGTGTTTCAGTTTCCATGCACAATGTTCTTCTAGTTCTGCAATTCCTGGAGGTCTTTCCAGTTCACATGGATTTCCTCTAGTTCATCATTCCTTTCAGCACAATAGTGTTCCATCACCAACAGACACTATAATTTGTTCAGCCATTCCCCAATCGATGGACACCTCCTCATTTTCCAATTTATTGCCACCACAAAGAGCAAGGCTATAAATATTTTTGTACAAGTATTTTTTTTCTTATTATCTCTCTGGAGTACAAACCCAACAGTGATATGGCTGGAAATTGCCTTCCAGAATGGTTGTATAAATTCACAACTCCACTAGCAGTGTATTAGTGTCACACTTTTGCCACATACCCTTCAATATTTATCACTTTCCTTTGCTGCCATATTGGCCAATCTGTTAGCTATGAGGTGGTACCTCAGAGTTGTTTTTATTAGGATTCTCTAATCAGAAGGGATTTAGAATACTTTTTATGTGTTTATTGATATTCATCTGAGAACTACTATTCATATCCCTTGACTATTTGTCATTTGGGGAATGGCTTGATTTTTTTTTTTTTTTTGTAAATTTGACTTAGTTCCTTATTTATCTGGGAAATTAAACCTTTGTCAGAGAGTTTTGTTAAAAAATTTATCCCAGTTTGTTACTTTCCTTCTAATTTTCATTGCATTGGTTTAGTTTGTCAAAATCTTGTTAAATTTGATATAATCAAAATCATTCACTTTACATTTTGTAATGTTCTCTATCTCTTGCTTAGTTTTAAATCCCTTCCTTTCCCACAGATCTGACAGGTATACTATTTTATGTTTACCTAATTTATTTATGATTTCATCCATTATATTTAAGTCATTTACCCATTTTGAATTCATCTTGGTATGGAGTATGAGATGTTGATCTAAACCTAATCTCTCCCATACTGTTTTCCAATTTTCCCAGCAGTTTTTGTTAAATCGTAACTTCTTGTCTCAAAAGCTAGGATCTTTGGATTTATTGTATGCTATCTTGCCAAGGACATTTACCCCAAGTCTATTCCATTGATCCTCCCTTATGTCTCTTAGCCAGTACCATGTTGTTTTGATGATCACTACTTTATAATACAGTTTAAGATCTAGTACTGCTAGGCCCCCATCCATTATATTTTTTTTAATTAGTTCCCTTGATATTCTTGATTTTTTGTTCTTCCAAATGAACTTTGTTATAATTTTTCTAATTACATAAAAAAGCTCTTTGGTTGTTTGATAGGTATGGCACTGAATAAGTAAATTAATTTGGGTAGGATTGTAATTTTTTTTATATTAGCTCATTCTACCCATGAGCAATTACTATTTTTCCAATTATTTAGGTGCAGTTTTAATTGTGTGAAAAGTGTTTTATAATTTTGCTCATATAGTTCCTGAGTTTGTCTTGGCAGATAGATTCCTGAATATTTTATCTTATCTAGAGTGATTTTAAATGGAGTTTCTCTTTCTAATTCCTGCTGCTGAATTTTGTTAGAAATATATAGTAATTCTGATGATTTATGTGGGTTTATTTTGTACCCTGCAACTTTGCTTCAGTTTTTAATTATTTCCACTAGCCTTTTAGTTGATTTTCTAGGATTCTTTAAGTAGACCATCGTATCATCTGCAAATTATGATAGTTGTTTCCTCCTTACCTACTTTAATCCCTTCGATTTCTTCTTCTCTAATTGCTACCACTAGCATTTCTAGTACAATATTAAATAATAACGGTGACCATGGGCATCAAGGGAAACCTTATTAATGTTAGAGCAATTATTTACTTTGCAAAAATAAAATGGGCTGTCTTCAAAGTAGTAGGTTCTCAATCACTGGAGATATTTAAGCAAAGGCTGGGTGAGCACTTGTTTGAGTTGCTACAGATTAAATTGATGAGTTGAGAGGAGTTGGACTTATAAATCCTCTGGAGTCCATTCTAAATCTAAGATTCTGTCATACCCAGTGGAGACCATGGTATCAAATTTGTACAGGCAGCACATTCAGGAAATCTAATACAATGGTCAAGTCTCATCTTTTCTTATGATAATAGATCACATTTATGTGCACTTTATAGCAAACTCCTTCATAACTGGCTAATGAAGTAGTCAGGAAGTTGAAGTGTTTTCCCTATTTACAGAAAAGAACATTGAGATTCATGGAGGCTCCATGATTCCCCAGTTATATCTCTAAATAAGTGTTAGAGCTGTGATTTGCTTCACCACAAGGCTTCTTACTCTAAGTCCATTGTTCTTTTTACTACACCATAATGTATGGATAGTTTTGTTAGGCTCCATTCTCAGTATAGTTAGCTGACTTTGACTTTAATAGCATTTTTCTCTCCACCATCAAATTTTACTTTGGGCCTTCTGAATGCTAAGGAGTAAGTTCTGACTAATTATGACTAAAATGTTCATGTGCTGTGGTGGGTTAGTAAATCATCATCTGAGCAATTAGTCAAAAATCATGCAAGCATGGAAGTTTCCTCTTCAATTATACTTTTAAAATTGATTTTTGTGATTTCAATTTGCTTTTAGTAATTCAGCATGGTGCTTTAAAGCATATTTCATGAAATCAAGTTTCTATCTCCCTGGAACTTTCCACCATTGCCTTTATTGTAGTCTGGGTAAAGGACAAGGTCTTTGGATTAGTGAAATGAGAATTTTTTTTTCCCTTTCAGGTCAGTGTACTTAGTGAATCTGCCTTATGCAATTCACTTCTATCAGGCAGGCTGACTTAAAAAGCTAAGTAAGACAAGGACATCTTAGAACCTAAGCACTTTTTTAATGGTCTTTTTAAAATGGTCTTATGATTTACATAGCTTTCTCTCAGCAAAGATCTGGGTGGAAGTACATCTGAATACAATATACTTACTGGTCATAAAAACTAGACAAAATATCCCAAGAGGATCATAATATGTTAGAGCTATCAAGGATGTTAGAGGTCAACCACTTTGCATTATAGATCAAGAAACTGAGGGAAAGGAAATTTCAGTGTTTCTCTTTGGTAGTGCTCATCATGAATTTAACACATTAAAATAGCTACAACTAATTATTTCTTACAATGGCTGATGTCATTGCACCCCAACCTCTATGTTAGGGGAAATGCAGGTTTGCAATAAAGGCAATTTGATTCACCAAATATTTTTGTGTCTACTATGTACTTGGCACTGTATATGGTGCCTAAGATGGAAAGGCAATCCACATAGAATTATAGAACAGTACATATAGGCAATCCTTATCATTAAAGGTGAATGAGGAAATATTTTTCATTGGTAATTAGGAAATTGTATATTGGATCAAACACTTTTCTTTGTCCTGGAGATACAAGATCACTCTAGAAACATTCATAAAGCAATACATCTACATACCCCTTTATAAAAAGGGAACTGCAGAGGGAAGAAGCATTTATTAAACACATTACTTTTCTGGAATTGTAGTAATTGCTATACACATATTATCTTATTTGATCTTCACATGAGGAAGCAGATGCTATTTTTACCATCCTATAGTTAGAGAAACTAAGTTTGAGGTTAAATAACTTACCCAGATTCACATGGCTAGTATCTGAGGCTGGATTTGAACTCAGTTTTCCATAAGTCTAGGACCATCTATCTACTATGCCACTTGCCAAAATTAAATGAACTTTATATGTTTAAGGAATTAAAGTCAAGTAAAAAAAGTATTGACTAAAGGTACTCATCTAGTTCTAAAACAAAATAATTGAAGAGTTGGGGGGAATATAAAAGGTCATCTAATTGATCTCCATTTATAGCTTGAATTCCATCAACGTCATCCTTGACAAGTAGGCATTCAATCTCTGCTCCATCACTTTCAACAAAAAGGAACTATTTCTGGGGACGGTTCTTTCCATTTTTGGACAATTCCCATCATTTGAAAGTTTTTACTTGTACTAAGCCAAAATTTTTCAACCAGTAGGTTTGACTCACTAGTTCTTTTTTTCAGGAGCCAAGCAATGTCTAATTCTCTGGAAGTATGAATATCCTTTGAATATTGGAGACAGTTTTTATGTCCCACTTAAATCTTGCTTTGTCCAAGCCAAAAGACTCTATTCTATGCAACCAAAATTAATGTGTCATACTTTTAATTATCTCTCCATTCAAGAGGCAATTAATCAATTAACTTCTGTTGCCTTCCCAACTGTAAAATGGGAACAATAATATAATTCACCTTACAGGGTTGTTTTGAAGATAAAATGAGATTTTTGTATAGAATTAGCACAATGTCTGGTATATATTAGATACTTAATAATTACTTGTTTGGGGGCAACTAGGTAGCTCAGTGGATTGAGAAACAGGCACAGAAACAGGAGGTCCTGGGTTCAAATCTTGCCTCAGACACTTCCTGTGTGACCCTGGGCAAGTCACTTAACCCACCCACCCACCCCCATTGCCTACTCTTACCACTTTTCCGCCTTGAAACCAACATACAGTATTGATTTCAAGATGGAAGGTAAGGGTTATGAAAAAAATTCCCTTTTCCCCCCTTTCATTCTACTTATATTCTTCTGGCAGTATTCAAGTTTATAAACATTTCATTTAAAATATAACATCTAATCCTCGATTTATAACTTCGGAAGGGTTGGAACCACAGAAGAGTTCAATACAGCCAACTTTTCACATGCTCTGGATGTTGTACTTCTACCAATGAAACCAAACATCAAATTATGCTTCAACTTCTCACTTAACAGCTAAATCATATTGAGTTTGCAATCCTTAATGTCTTATTTTCAAAGAATCAAAGACTTAGATCTGAAGGGAATATGCTAATGATAACGTGTCTAGAGAGCTTGATTTATAATCAGGAAAACCTGAGTTTAAATCTTACCTCAAACATACACCATCTTTGTAATCTTGACCAAGTCACTGCTTTCAGTTTCAGCTTCCTTATCTATAAAATGGAGATAATGACAATGCCCAACTCACAGTCATTTGGACTGTCAAGTGAGATAATTATATAAAGCAATTTGCAAACGATATTTGCATGCACTTGCTATTTATTTTTATCATGGTCATTATTGTTATTAGAGGCCTTCTGGTACAATCTATGTATAAAAAGGAATCCCCCTTACAGCATGCCTAAAGAGTGGCAATCCTTTCCCTATTTGTGGACACCTCAAATGATAGATTATGCCGTGTCTCTTGTGAACTTCTGTATTTGCCAGTTGCTATTCTTTTCATAATAATACTCTCTATGTTTATTAATACACATAATTTTCTCCTTTTTCAGCTTTTCAAATTAGATATATAAGATTCTAGGGGAAAATATTCTGACTCTTGGTAGATACATTCCATCCCTGATTAGGAACTTGCCATTTCTGTAGTTTAAACCCTGGTCCTCTAAGTGAAATTCCATTCCCTGACACTATCTTTCAGATGTATGCTTTCCTAATCTATCTTTCTCTTCAAAATCCCTTTATTGTAATCAATAGAAATGATGTAAAAATAAAAACACAATCTGTGATCATAAAAACTTCACTTTTCATCCCCCAAAACCATTTCCTTTGTTAAAATATATGTGAAGGGTACAAGGGAGAATCCTAGAGTGATGAGTATGAAGTTGTTTTAAGAAAGAGTCAATGAACAAAACCTTTCCAGGGAACTTCCCTCCCCAACTGGGCAAAGGGCTGGACTGATAGTTGCTTCCCAATAGAGGGTGGAAATATTAAAAGGGTTGACAGGGATTCCCCTAGAAAAATGTTATTTGGTCCTGGTCCTGATGGATTGACTAGTTGACTTGTAGGGAAACCTCCTTCCTTCTCTTAGAGAGACAATGTCTGCCCTGACAGTGATGAGTGTGATGGCTGTGAAAAGGCAAGCAGGAGTCTGGCCAAGCAGAGACACTGAAGGAAATTAGGGATTGACTTTTTGTCAGGACTGGATTTATATCCTGACTTTTCCTCAATGTCCTCTCTGGTCAGCTCCAACTAGGGTGAGAATCAATAACGGCCACCCCAAGATTTGACAAACACTTGGAGTTATAGAGAGACTCTCACCCTTAAGTAAACCCCTCACTTTAAAAGCCTTTTCCCTGTTAAGGTTTATCTGACTACGTCTTGTCTCAAGAAACTGGTTTAATGAACAGGGTAGAGGTTAGGGATAGAGAGTGAGAGCAGGTAGCCTTAATCTAAATGTAATCATAGTATGGAGTCTCTTTAGCCTAGCCAAAGGCTATGGCTCCAGCCACAACGTTCTTGATTCCTCTCTTCTTTCTGTCTGCTAACTTAATCTAAATGAAAGGTTGCCAAGTCATTCATCAGCTGTTACAGAAAGAGTAAATTGTTTTTCAGGCTGTCTCAGCAGGCTTTCAGGGTCCAACCCCTCAAGCCACTGTAAAATGTTCAGCCAGCCCTATTAGTTGGTTCCAGGAAAAACAGGTACAATCTCATCCAGGAAAAACAGGTACAATCTCAGGTCTTTGAGATTCAAGGAAAAGGTTGGGAAATCCTCAGGTATTTAAGGATTCAAATCCTGAGGCAGGGAAATGAGCTTCGTCCCTCCCTGAGTTCAGCAAATGTCAACCCCCCACCTCAGTTGTTTCCCAGAGTTCCTTGCTGTTCCTTCCAACTGCCACTCCTGTCCGTCAAGTCTCCCTCTGTAACATTCCAAAAGCTCCTCTCTGTGCAAGGTTTACCTTACACCTTTCATGATGAAGCCTTGGCAAGAAGAGGACGTACTTCATTCTATGAGACCAAAACAAAGAAGAAGCATAGTGAAGACAGAGTTTGAAAATAACATAAGTGAACTCATGAAAGGTCACATTTATCACTCCATATTTTCCTTGATTTTGGTAACCTTTTAAATTGTTGATCACATTCTTTAGGAACCGGACTATGGCAGAAACAAAGAAAGAAGCAAAAGTGCTGTCAATTTGTGAGATTATCTTAGAAATCATCAAGGGGCAGAACTGAGTGACCTCTAAGGTTTCTTATAACTCTCGCACTCCATATTTCTATATTAATGGCTTTTTCAATTACATTATGATTCTACGCATCATTAAAATGATTTGTTTTTTTTTCTTATTTCAGACTTTAAAAATGAACTGAAGTAATCTTTTTCCTCTAATTTCTTCATAAGAAAAGAATAAAATATTTCAAGAAGATGGAGCTGCTCTTACATTTTCCATGCAAGGTGGTTTGTTGGGTGTTTTTAAATGCCTTTTCTACCTGAAATGTTTAATTAATTCATCTAAGCATTCTGAAAGATGAATTACAGTAGACATCCCTTTATCATCAGTGTGTTAACTCATTAATAAAAGGTGCAATCATTTTATATATGAACTACAGAGAACCTGAGTCAGAGGGAAGAACAGAGCCCAGGAATCCTATTTCCCAATCCTTTTTTTAAAATAAGAAATAGAGATGCTTCCTACCAGCAGAAGAGATGTTGCCTTGGAAATATACTTGAGTCCACATAAATGTTGTATTTATGTCATTCAGAAATAATACTTTAACCACAAAGCCCCTCACTTAGTAGTCAGAAGACTCATAACTTGTTCGTGTTATTTGCTTGTGGAGGAACGAAGGCTGAGGGTGGCAAGAGACAGATATCATCGGTACATGGATAAATATACCTAATTACAGCCTGTACTATTAGCCTGACATGAATTGCTGTTTCTATAAAGGATCTGACAGCCAGTGAAAGTTCCCCTGTCATAGGTCTGTCCTATCTGTCAGCTCACATATCTCCCTAGAAAGCAATCAAAGCAGTGGCCCTCCCTGTGTTTGTGCCTGCAGCTCAAATGGTTGTTTTGGTCTCTTGTCTCAGAAAGTAATTTTTCTTCTATGAAAGTGAGACTCTCAGCACTCTAAGTTATTCCTATTTAAATTCTGAATTCCGACTTGACTGAGTGTATCCACTGACTGTCGTAAGCTAGACCTCAAAACACAAATATTTAAGTACCTATGATATGCAAAGCATTACATGATACACTAGACCAAGATCATGAGATCATGGATTTAGAACTAGAAAAAAATCTTCAAAGTCAGATCTAATAGCTGAGGAATTAAGGCTTAGAGAGGTTATGTTATGCCCAAAGGTCACAAAGATTAAGTGGCAAGGCAGGATTTAAATCTAGGTCCTCTGACTCCAAGTTTGGTGCTCTATGTATACAAAATATAAGATTCCTAATCTGTTTGAGATAAACAACCAATCCTTATAAAAATTTTTGTATGCTTTTTAAAAAAGAAATTAATGTTTAGAGACATACATACTATTCTCATATTGTTGCTGTTGAATGAATAGACATCTCTAGTTACAGGAAGAAATATCTCAGTTGAAGATCTCATTACTTTCCCAAGACACAACAAAATGACCTTGAAGGTGATGAGTTCTCCATCACTGGGAGTCTTCAAGCAGAATCTGGATTACCATTCAGTGAGTATGATGTGAAGGGAATATTTTTTAAGTAGAGCTTGGATTAGTTAGTTAGCCTTTGATATCCTTCCATCTCTGATATTCTGTGACCATATGATACTCTTATTTCATACCCACCATTAATTTCACCTCTAGGGTACTGGTCAAATCAAGACTTTATTACCAATCAAGTTCTCATTTCTTTCCTCCTGACTCAAGAGTTCTTTCTACTGTGTCCAGATATATTATAATCATTGTCTCCACCTTATCAAGCACTCTGGATTCATGGATGTTATTTATTCTGTATAGAAAGCTTCTTGATCAGGTCACTCAACCTAATGTTGTAGATCAATAACTTCTAGTTTTAGAGTGTTTCTAGAGCACTGGGGAGTGGAGACTCACCCACCCAGGGTCACACAGCTAGTATGGGTTAGAGGGGAGGCTCAAAATTAGACCATGCTGACTCAAGGTCAGCATTCTACTCCTTTCTTCTTCCTCGTCAATATAGTATTAAACGTTTTTCTTTATTTTTAGATAATTCCAGAAAATGGAACCCACTATGCAGTTGGGCAACAATCATCCCTGAGGTTGATGTCACTTCTACTCTTCTGACTGAGAGGAAGGATTCCCTTGACTAGGACTATGTGATGATATGGGAAGTCTGCAATCTATGACAGATGATGATCTGAATGGTTAGGTATCTCTGGCTCAAGAGGAAACTGACAGAAATGTTAGTTTCAGAGGTAGGGCATGTATATGGCAATTGGAAATGCAATCCTTCCAGATTCAAGCAAGATTTTAGACATAGTTCTTGGGCTTTAACCCCCAGGATCACACTAAAAAAATACCAGATGGTGGGGCAGGAGCAAGAGGGATCCCAGAGCATCATCAGGGCTGCACTTCAAAGTTTTCTCTCAGTAGAGACGGTAGAGATTTTTGGAACCTTCAGTGAGAAAGCACCTTTCATACATTCTCTTTTTGTTTGTTTCAAAAAGAATGCCCCAAGCCCCATCTCCACCAAAACCCTCAGAGATGATTCTTTTCCCAAATGAACTCAAGCAGCAGCTTCTCCTCAGTGAGGCTGACTGACAGCTCAAATGATTTCAAACTCATGTCTAACTGGGTAAAGCAGACGAGTTATTTATAGACTGGCATATATTTAGCTTCAATATGAGTTTTATTTTCCCTGAAGAAATGGAGGAGGAATCGGGCTGGAGGGAGGCAGGAAGGAACGGAAATGAAACTACTCTCTGAGGGGCTGGTATTTGGGAAAGTGAAGGACACATCATATAGTTCTTACAGCCAGTTGGCTAGGCTCTTCCATCCCCTGACTTACTAGGTAGAGCCAATGTTTCTTTGAAAAAGAAAATGAAGAACATAATCTTACATAGTCCTTGCCAGAATCTAATGCAGCACTACTGCATCTGACATCCTCAGCTGTGTTTGAACAGATATTGACTTCAGAATGCTCACATCTGGTCTGAGTTTCATTCCCTTCCATTGCTCTGGGCTCGCAGCAGGAGTTCTGTGTGAAGAGGGGAGATATGGGAATAAATCAACCTGCCCAGGCAACATACCATGCTACCTACATTTTCCCACACTATTGCCAGATCTTTCTAAGATGAGAAACAAAATCTTGTCCTTTTATGTGTGGAGTGATTGCTAAAAAAGATCCAGTATGTAGAAGCAAAAGGGGCTGCTGAGGAAAGGTCAGAAAGCTTTGCTCTACCTGTACTGAGGCTGGGCCTTAATTTCCCTTCTTGTTAAATGTAATTATAAGTTTAATTCTCAAATTCCAATATCATTTTGCATAATCTATACCAGTTGACCTCAAAGTGTGGACCAGGGAGACTTCTAAGACCTTTTCAAGGGGGTTCACAAGCTCAAAATCATTTTCATAATAATGCAAAGATGCTTTAATTTTAATCAAATATCCATAGAGATAACCCACATGAGCAAAAGCTCAATAATTTTAAGAGTGTAAAGGGGTCCTGAGGTCCAACAGTTTGAGCATTGAGTTCTAAACAAATAGCAATGCTCTTAAATTGCTTGGTGTTGCAAGATTATAAACTTTCAAGATTTCTCAAGTAGAGAATGTATTGAAAGTCTCCACATTGTGACCTTCACCTAGAAGGCGCTCAATAAAGTGTTTATTGAATAAATTAAGGAATTCTTTATACACTTACAAAGAAGGATGCATTGTGTTCTGGTACCCTGCCATTATCTGAGGCTTCAGCAGAGTTTCATTTGTCCTTTCTTCCCAAACTGCTTTTCTCCTTGGAGATTTGAGTTCTGAGTTGTTAAGTAAGATAATGACAGGAGTTTGGGGAAAGAATACTGAAAAGAAGATTTGGAGAGAGAAAGAGAGAGAGAGAGAGAGAGACAGACAGATGGAGAAACAGAGACAGGGACAGAGAGAGGGACAGAGACAGAAAAAGAAGGATAGTGAGAGAGAGCCATTGTAAGCCAGGACAATTTCAGAAAAACCTAGAAAGACTTCTATGTATATGTTTTACCAGTTGTTTATATGTCTTTATTTATGTAAAAATTATTTTGTAGTTGCTGAATTTGTCCTGGCAGATAGACACAGATATTAAAATATATGTTATTTTAAAGGGGATTTCTCTTTCTCTTGATGTTGGGCTTATTGGTAGTATAGAGAAATGCTGATAATTTATGTGTCATTATTTTATATCCTGCAAAACTTTGCTAAAGTTAATTGTTTTTATTAATATTTTTGTTGATACTTTGGGATTCTCTAAGTATATCATTATATCACCATGTCGTCGGCAAAGTGATAGCTTTATTTCATCACTGTCTATTATTCCTTCAATATATTTCTTCCTCTTCTTTCTATTGCTATCTTAGTACATACTGAATATTAGTATTAATAATGGGCATCCTTGCTTCACTCTTGATTTTATTGGTTCCTAGTTTTTCCCCATTAAAAGATTTTTTTTATAATTTTAGATAGATGCTATTTATCATTTTAAGGAATGTTTTATTTCTCCCAATATTCTCTAGTGCTTTTTTAAAAATAAGAATGGGCCTTATATTTTGACAGCTTTTATTTTGCACCTATTGAGATAATCATAAGGTTTCTGTTGGTTTTCTTATTGATATAGCCAATTATGCTGATAGTTTTTCTAATATTGAACCATTCCTGTATTCCTGGTATAAAATCCATTTGGTAATAGTATATGATCCTTGAGATGTATTGCTGTGGTCTCCTTGCTAATGCTTTATTTAAAATTTTTGCATCACAATTCATTAGTGAAATTGGTCCATAATTTTTTTCTCTGTTTTTCTCTTCCTGGTATCAACACTATATTTGTGTTATAAAAGGAATTTTGTAGAGTTCCTCCCCCAGATATTTTTTCAAATAGTTTATATCATATTGGAATTAGTTCTTTAAAGGTTTGCTAGAATTCTCTTGTTAGTACATCTATTGCAAGGGCTTTTTTCTTAGGGAAACCCCCTTCCTTTCAAGGCTCACTTAGAAGGGGTGCTTAAGAAGAGTTTAGGTTGTGTTTGCTTAGGTCAGACTTGGGATCTAGTAGTATGTGGAACTTTTAAGTTTATTTTTATTTTATTCTCCAGTAATGTTTTATTTTTCCTAATTATATGTGAAAATAATTTTTGGCATTCATTTTCTAACATTTTTAGTTCCAAATTCTCCCTCTCCCTCACTGCCCTCCCCATTCCATGAAACAGTAAGCAATTTTATATTAGTTATGCATGTGCTATCATACAAAACATATTTCCATAATTGTCATTTTGTGGAAGAAGATACACACAAAAATGAAGAAAATAAAGTGAAAAATGTTATGTATCAATCTGTATTCAGACTCCAACAGTTCTTAGTTCTTTCTCTGGAAGTAGATAGCATTTTTCATCATGGGTTCTTTGTAATTGTCTTAGATCATTTTGTAGTTGAGAATAGCTAAGTCATTCACAATTGATCATCATGCAAGATTGCTTGTGTACAATGTTCTCCTGGTTCTGCTCCCTTCACTTTGCATCAGTTCATGTGACTCCATTTTTTTTTCTAAAATCATGATCCCTACTTTCAAGGAGTTTATATTTTATTGTTAGAAACAACATGTGCATATAGAAGTATATACAGAAAACATATATGGAATAAATGAAAAACAAATACAAAATAGTTTAGTATAAGATTAGTAATTGGGAATAGAGAGAGGGCAGAAGTAGTTCAGAGAGGAGGAGCAAAAGGGGAATTCTATGATGTAAAAGTGAGGGAGAATAGGCATGGGGGTGTGGAGTACAAAAATATGGAAGCTGGAAATGGAATAGAGTATTTAAGAAACAGAGAGAAGACCAGTTTGGCTGAACTCTAAAATGCAGAAAGAGAAGTAGAAGTAATATATAACACGGTTGCAAAGATAGATTGGAGCCAATTTGTAAAAGGCCTTAAAAGTCAAAGAGGAATTTATCATTCATCCTAGTAGCCATAAGAAGCTACTAGGGTTTGTTGAATAGGGGAGTGCCAAGGTCAAATCTGCTTCTAAGGAATCCATTTTGACAATTGTGAATAATGGTTTGGAGTAGAGAGAGACCAAAACGGAGAGTATAGCAAGAGAAAAGGCAGCCCAGGGGAGAGCACTGGGGAACACATACAATTTGAGAGCATAAAATAAATAATGGCGGAGCAAAGAAGACTTAGAAAGTGTAGTCACTTAGGAAGGAAGACAGCTGAGGGATCACAATACCATTTAAACATAGAAAGAAGAATGTATCCAGGGAAAGAGTATAGTCAACAAGTCAAAAGCAGCAAAAGTGTGAATAAGAATAAGTACTGAGAAAAAACCATTACATCTTGGAATTAAGAGATCACTGGTGACTTTGGAGAGAATTATTTCAGTTGAGTGATGAGATATGAAGCCATAATGGAAAGGATTGAAGAGAGTGAATGTGAGGAAAGGAAATGGAGATAAAAAGTGGAGAAATCCTTTTCTAGAAGTTTGGCTAAGAAAAGGGGAAAATGTAAAACCTTAACTTGAAGTGATGGTAGGGTCAAATGAAAGAGGCTTTTTGTTTGCTTGCTTTAGAATAGAGGGGATAGCTATAACTGAAGGCAGCCAGAACAAAACCAGTAGTTTAATCCAAATCAATTATCTTGCTTTTTAAATGATATGACATCTACATTATTTATTAATGACAAGGATTCCTAATCTTTTTTTGTGGCAGTCCAATGAAGCAGTGGACCTTTTTCAGAATAATTCTTTTAAATTTATAAAATACATAGTACTAAAAAGAAAACTAATTAAGTTGAAACAAAGTTATAAAAATATTTTTAATCAAGTTCACAGACACTGAGTTATGAATTCCTGGTGTTAGAAATGGGAATTTCCAGTAGGATGGAGACTGGACCAATTGAAAGTATGTTGAATCTCATCCCTATAACATCTAAAAAGAAACCAAAAAAAAAAAATCCCATAAATCCTTAAAGACTATTGTACATGCCACTTCCTCTTTAGTATCAATGAAACCTATGGTGGAAGTTAACAGTGAGATTCAATTTGTTGACAGTTAAGAACTGAAGGAAAATATTGTTTCATTTCATTCATTAACTGAATAAACATTTATTAAATACTTTTAAAATGCTTTTTCTAGGCACTGAATGAGAGGCAAAAATCAGTAAAACATAGTCTTCATTCAAGGATTTATAATTTAGGATGTTCAATACCCTGCTTTGGTACTTCCATGATTCATGATCTCCTCAACATGGATCCTGCTTCCAAAGATGCCACGTAAAATGTATGTATATATATATATATTTTTTTTTTCCCTCATCCGGTTGGTCTCTGGTCTTTGCCCATTAAACCTTTCAAAGGGGTCCAACAACATCCCAAAGTCATTTGTATAGATTCCTTGCCATTGTGTGGATTCCAGTGAGGCCCTTGCATTTGCCACATGACTGGCTCATCTGCTTTTTAAGTTTTGTTGATTGGTTGGTTTTTATATTACACTTACAGATTATTCCTACATTGTGAAAAAAAATCTTGTAATAAAGTAAAACCAGTTAAATAAAACTAATAATGCAATGACTTCAACTGAAAGTACATGCAACATTTCATACCTTGTTGTCCATTCACATCCTATCCTATCCTTTTCCTATTCTATCCTATCCTATTCCTATCCTATTCACATCCTATCCTAAATCTGTGTGTCTAAAACCATACAGACAAGATGTAATAAATCAATAATAGGACTTTCAATTGACCCAGTCTCCATCCTACTGGAAATTCCCATTTCTAAGACCAGGAGTTCCTAACTCAGTGTCTGTGAACTTGATGAAAAATATGAGGTCAGATTAGGCAGAAATCTCTTTCAGCTCCGTGTGGAAAAGATAAGTAAGGGAAAGCGAGGGGGCGAGGATTAGATGAAGGCATTTTCTAAGTTCTGGTCAGTCCCAGAAATAAGACTTTAGTCAACACCAGCTGGAACTCCTTTGAGTAACTGCAACAGCAGTCATGGCCTCTGGCTTTTCTCTATCTCTGCCACTTCCCTACCAGTCCAAAGCAGAAGATACTGGGCCAGTAGCAGCCACATAAATATCTGGCTACAGATGCAGAGTTTGGAGTCAGTTTGAATGAAGGACTGCATTGTGTGCACTGTTCACTTTGAACCCCCATGAAATAATTGCTGTTTCACATCACTTATCACTTCATTGTTAAACTGATACAGCTGGGAAAAAAATAAGTACAGTTAACTTTCAATTTTCTGTGCCAATGAAGGGAAATATTTGAGCAGATAATAAAAGTCCATAGATTTTTTTTTCTGAGCTGATTTGGACTGAGGATACAGCTTTAATACAGGGAAGCATTGGGACAGACAGGTGTGAAGGAATAGCTCTCTAGTGAAAAACCAATTTCCATGGTTACCTGATAGTTATTGAGATAGTGAGGGGGTTGCACATATTTCTTCCTCATTCTAAAGAATGATGGTGTGGATGGGAGGAAAGGGGCAAACAATGGGAGCCCTGACTTCTGATCCTTGTTCCACAGTGTTCATTATATTCCTAAACATTAGGGGGAAAAACTATTTGAAAATTCATGAATTATCATTTTGTAACAAATTCCTAGTTATTCAATCTCAGGACTCAGATTGCTTACAACCTTACCACTGAAAAATTGGGAATTTTGATTTTAGTGACCTCTCCCTCTCCCTCAATTCTATTATTTAATTCAAAACCTGAACTCTAAAATTATTTTTACTGGAAGTGAGTTAGTAATCTGGAACCTAAGTTTATAATTCTCTATTATCCCTTAATGGCTATTTTTGAAGTGATTACTGAAATTAAATATTTTCTCTTCCTACCAATTCCCATTTTCATTTGGGCAAATATAGATTCCCCACCTCCCAGAAGAATAAACAAGGTACCTTTTTAAAATAGCCAGTTCAGATGAAAAGATCTTTTAAGCCAGGATAGGGTCTCACCACAGTCCCTGGTTTGAGTAAAGGTACTGCCCCAGTGAGGGCCCCTCAATCAACTTTGCCCTTTTGCTGCTGAGAGTAGGGAAGGGCAGCAACCTGAGGCCTGTGACCTGTTTTGTTGGAAGAGTCCAGTACTGGACTTGGGTTGAAGAGAACTCAAATGTGCATGAAACTCTCAAGAGACAGTCTCTAGTTTGAGGATTTTCAAAGCTCTTCCATATTTACAAACTCACCTAATGTACATAGTGACCTTTTACATTAGGCAGGACAGGGATGATTTTCCCCCATTTGTTTAATAGCACTTGGTCTAAGACACAAAGCTACTTTGTGTTGAAACCATTTCTAGAACCAAGGTTCCATCATGATGAATCTAGGATTTTTTCCCACTGTTTCCCATTGGGCAGGGATCCTATCTGAGCTTCTGAAGTAAGTTCTGGGTTATATTTCCCCCCAGGAGTCTCAAAAATGGACTTAAAGGACTATTAGTGAGAAGAAATACTCTGTAGTGAGGGTTCCTGCTACTTTCTCCTCTCCAACCCATTACCCTCACTTCTTTCTAACTCCACCTGACCACAATGACACAGAATTACATCTAACCCAATTAACACCTTGATAATTTTCGATCATCTGTGAAAAATGCATCATGAAAGTCAAAAGGAAAAGATATTGGGAGGGAAGGATGAGAGTTATGATGTGACATGATCTAAAGTAAACATAGATAGCTCCCAACTCATAAAGAATACTCTAATGTACTGCCTTTGGAAATTGGTCTAACTCTGGAACATTCCTTTTGCTGAAATATCTGTGTTACTATTCACAGAATGTCAGAATTTGGGGGTTAGAAGAGACCTCAATGGTCAGCAAGTTCAACTCATGCCTGAAAATTAAGGTACCTACTTTAATATATCTGACAACTAATCATCATGCCTCTCGAAGAAGACTTCCAGTGAAGAAAAACTCCATGTAGCTCATTCAAAGTTTGGATAGTCCTGTTAGGTGGTTCTTTTCTTGACTTCAAGTCCAAATCTCCTTCTTTTTAATGGGGACCACATTTAAACATCTTCTACATGATAACCTTTAACTATTTTAACCTAGCTTTCATACCTTTCCTATGTGTTCCCAGGTCCTTCAACCAATCATCACATGACATAGATTTAAGATATTTAAACCATCATCATTGAGATCTATGGGATATTCAATTTATGAATAAATATAAACCACAGCACCCAAAACTGAACACAAGACTCTAAATATTATCTGATCAGAGAAGAATAAAGAGCAACTATTACCTCCTAATTCCTACAGCCCAGGCCTCTCTTCATGCCATCCAAAACTACAATAACTTTTGTGATTGACTTAGTAGTGACTCATATTAAGTGTGCCAACTGAAAACAAATGTGCTTTTTCAGGCAAACTACTATCTAACTGTGCTTCCTGAACTCTGTATTTGTGAAGCTGATTTTTTCAACTCAAATGTTAGTGATTTTGTAGATCTACAACAGTTTGGATTGATCATTACAATATAACCTTCTGTCTCCTTGGTCCTAAAAATGTCTAGTTTCAGAAATATTGTGAATTTGTATATAATTCAAGGCAGTTCTGGGATAAATCTGAGATCACTGACTCAGTCAAGCCCCTGGTGCCAGGCCTAGCCCTGAAGGCACTCCCATTCCTGGGAACAGGAGAAAGGGCTAAGCACAATTCAGTTTGTCTGCCTTTTTTATTGCCTTCTCTGGGAAGACCTGGATGCCAGTGACTTACTCTGTTTACAGAATTACAGTTTTAGTCTCTTCTAAGGTGAGTAGAGGTGATAGAAGGAAAGTGATAAGCTAAAGCCTTTGGGGTTTTTCCTTAAGTTGTTTCAGTGAATTTAATGGTGATAAACAGCATTGAATTCATAACCAGAGATACTGAAAACCTGGGGGAAAACAGAAAAGAATTATTCACAAAAGCTTATTAAGATTTTCAACTCTGAAGATAAGATTTCTTTCCCAATTATCTATCCAGTCCTCAGAGGTTGCTACTAGTGCCAGTTGGTAAGAATTACACTGAAATAACACTTAGGTATATTGTGTGCATGTGAGGTGCTCTCTTTAGGTTAAGAGGATTGATTCTTCTTGACTTCATTCAAGTTCATCCTTTCCCTGCCACCCAAACTTCTTGGCAATCTGGGAGTGTCTCTGGGTAGAGCTGGTAGGAGAGAATGGTCCTTGTGACAAGAAGTAGGCCCAGAGCACATCTCCTATTAAAATAGAATCTTCTGAGTCTCGTTTTGGAAAGGAAACTTAGAAGGAACAAATACGAGGGGGCATTATCAGAAGTTTATAAGATAGTTTACTCCACCTTGAGAATGTAAAAGAATGTAAATAAGCAATTTTAATTTATATTCATTATTTTGTGCCTCTGTACAACTGTATATTCTCTACAGGTAATTAGTATTTTATAAAAAATGAATAATCTCAGTTATTAGTTGATTGAATAATTGCATATGAAAATCAGTAATCAATAATGATATTGTGAGTAAAATCCTCTGAAATGCCTTGGCAAGAATTGCCAAGGGGAGTTGAGCACATGGGTCCAGGGTCCTGGAATTATGATAGCTCAGCTACAAGACTGCCCATGGCTTGCTTTTACCATATATGAAATGGATCATTACTTCATAGAATATATCTTCTTAAAAAAAGGGACCGTCTATGAGAAAGAACGCTATCCATATCCAGAGAAAGAACTGTGGGAGTAGAAACGTAGAAGAAAAACAACTGCTTGATCACATGGGTTGATGGGATTATGAATGGGAATGTAAACTCTAAATGATCACCTTAGTGCAAATATTAATAATATAGAAATAGATCTTGATCAATGACATAAAGAAAATCCAGGGGAATTGCGCATTGGCTACTGGAGTGGGGTGAGAGGAGGGAAGGGAAAGAACATGAATCATGTAACCATGGAAAAATATTCTAAATCAATTAATTAAATAAATTTTTTCAAATAAAAATGGGACCCTATCAGGTCATCCCTCCTGAGGAGAGCTATTCAGAGGACCACTCCCCTTTGAAGGAAAGGAGGTTTGGGTAATCTGATTCTAAATATATCAGTTGACACATAAACTCTGCATCTTTGGCCGAACTAGGAAGGGTCTGGATGCTGATACTTTGTAATTTATAACTTTCTACAATAAATGTCAGTGTGGTTCAGATAATTGCTTCCCAGTACTTATTTTTTCATTTTTTAAAAGAAGAATCCTGCAAACCACTAACCCCAGGGATCTGAATTTAGTGAATAAATATAATGGAATTGATTTTATTTTAAAAAAGGAATCAAGGGCAATACTGTCCAAATCTACATTCTAAATGTGACTAGAGACATTTTTTAGGAAGAATGAAGGCTATTTAAGAAATGAGGCTTTTCTGATATAGAATATTCAAGCACTCAACTGAAAGCATAATATTGGTCAGGTATTAAAGATATATATATATTAATAAGAGTATTAGAAATCATCTATGCCTTACCAACAATTCCAGGGCTAAGAATAAGGCCTACCTATAGCAGATGTTTAATGAATGCTTGTTTGATTTTAAAGCTGTGTTCTTTCCACATTATGGTACCCTGCCTTAAAGCCCTGATAGCACCATCCACCTTACTCAGTCAATAAACAATTAAGTGCCTACTATATGCCAAGCATTATGATAAGTGCTAGAGGGCACCTTAAAAATATCATGTAACATGATGATAAATACATCTTATGAGAGTAAATGAAATATAAACATTTTGATCTTCTCAGGAATGGTAGTCTATAAATTTGTATTTTATCAGTCCAATTCTCCCTCCAAGGAGAAGTATAGACTTAATTTTTTTTATTTTAAATTTTCAAATTTATTTTTAATTTTATTTAATTGATTAATTTAGTGCATTTTCCCAGGATTACAAAAATCATGTTCTTTCCCTCCCCTCCCCCCAAACCCTCCCATATCCCACACATAATTCCACTGGGTTTTACATGTGTCTTGATGCTGTATAATTGGAAATCTGTTACCCTAAAAACTGCACTTCCCAGGAGCCCATTGACTTCCTCTCATTACGTACTTCTTGAAGTCAGGGGGATAGATTGAGTGGAGTTCCTGGTCTCACTCTCTTTGCTTCCTGGGTTGTGACTGCGGTGGTAAGTGGGCTTTTTGAACAGATAGATTAGCCATGGACACTTGGTTTTTATTTTGTTACCTTTTTATTTCTTTACTTCTAATGATCATTAATGAATCTCTTAAAATATAATATTTTTGTTATTTGATATTAATTTAAATTTTTTACAAGGACATCTTAGCTTGGGACTGGACTTTCTTGAAGTCCTCACATGCCAGCCAAAATACCAGGTTCTCTTTGCTGAACTCTGTCTGGAGGAAGGCATGGAACCCTGCATGTCCATATTTGGGCAACAGTAGTTTCTCCAGAGAGTGTCCCTATTTGAGTGCCTCCTCAGAGGTGGGCTTCAGGGATTTCATCCCTATATCCATCTCTCCAGCCCCATTGTCCCCAGGAGAGTTATTTTTTCTCTAGAAAATCCTCAATCTGTTCTCCATATCTTTGACCCTTTCCAGATACTTTTCAGAAAAGTCAACCATAGTGTGGTACATTGGGGAGAAGGTGGTCAGTAGAATGCAGTGAGGCCAGGCACTATGCTCCCTAATTGTGTTTTAATAACAATCACTAATAGGTTTAAATGCCTCTCTGTTTTCTATTAGAAACTGGTTTCTTTAAAGGGTTTGAAGTTACCAAAGCAAAATTTAAAAGGCAGATGGTTTCAAATGCATTTAAAATACATAGCAATCCATAGAGTGCTAAAAGCCGTCTGCCCTTTGATTCAGCCATAGCACTGCTGGGTTTGTACCCCAAAGAGATAATAAGGAAAAAGACTTGTACAAGAATATTCATAGCTGTGCTCTTTGTGGTGGCAAAAAGTTGGAAAATGAGGGGATGCCCTTCAAATGGGGAATGGATGAACACATTGTGGTATATGTTGGTGATGGAATACTATTGTGCTCAAAGGAATAATAAAGTGGAGGAGTTCCATGGAGACTGGAACAACCTCCAGGAAGGGATGCAGAGCGAGAGGAGCAGAACCAGGAAAACATTGTACAAAGACTGATACACTGTGGTACAACGAATGTAATGAACTTCTTTACTAACAGCAATGCAATGATCCAGGACAATTCTGAAGGACTTATGAGAAAGAACACTGCCCACATCCAGAGGAAGAACTGTGGGAATAGAAACAGAAGAAAAACAACTGCTTGATCACATGGGTCAATGGGGATATGGTTGGGGATGTAGACTCCAAATGAACATCCTAGTACAAACATCAACAACATGGAAATATGTTCTGATGAATGACACATGTAATACCCACTGGAATTGCATATTGGCTACAGGAAAGGGTGGGGAAGAGGAGGGAAAGTATATGATTCTTGTAACCAAGGAATAATGTTCTAAATTGACTAATTAAATAAAAATTTCTAAATAAATAAAATTCATAGCAAGATTTTCCAATAGATATATAACTTGGTTTATTCAGAAATCTATTTCTTTTCTATCCCCCACAGTGTTGGATACATACATAATGGATACCAAAGAAACATTTTCTGAATTTCATTCTCTTTTTGTCCAGAAGGATACTTGTAACATGCCTTTTGGGAGTAGAGAAAAGAATTGAACTGACTACAAGTAGGATCTGGGGAACAGATTAAAAGTAGTGAAGTATAATCATTTTCAGATGAAAAACAGAACACAGATGAATAAAATGATTTACCAAAGCCCCCTACAGTGTCAATGGCCTAGTCATTACTACTCTTCCTTGACACAATATTGCTAACTGAACTTCTTGTTATTCTTTACATAGAATTTGCCATCTATGATCTCTGCCTTGCATAGATTTCTCCTCGTTCCCCTGCCTGTAATGTACCCTCCTCACTCAGAATTCTTAGCTCATTAGAATCCTTAGCTTTGTTCGAAACTCACTTCAAATGCCAGCTTCTACATGATACTTTTCTATACATCCTATAATTTAGAACCTCCCCAATTAACTTGCATTGATGCCGCTCATATCTTCCATGTGTACATCTGTACTTACATCTGTACATATCATTTTTCCCTGATAGAATGGAACCTCCTTGAGGATGGAAAATTTCACATTTGTCCTTGTATTTCTAGCAGCTAAAATAATTCCTGGTACCCATTAAGTATTTAATTAATATTTATTGATCGAAAATAAACTCATATGCCCTCTGAATATCATGTCTGACACAAAATCTTATCTCCTCTCATAATTCATCCATCAACTCCAAAAATGACATCCCTCACCTCAAAAAATAGACTTTACCCTTAATTCCAATTCTGAAAAAAAAAACACCTCTTTTTTAAATGCTTAACTTCTACCATAGAATCAATACTGTGTATTTGTTCCAAGGCAGAAAAGTAATAAGTGGGGATTAAGTGATTTGTCCAGGACAGACACCTAAGAAGTGCCTGAGGTCGGATTTGAATCCAGGACCTCCCATCTCTAAACCTGACTCTCAATCCACTGAACAACCCAGCTGTCCCCCCCCCCCCAAAACCCAACTATTCAATCCTGGCTACATACATAAAAAAATATACCTAATTAGACCTGCCCTCCCCCTCCAATTTACTCCACACAAATAATCCTTTGGTCATCTTTAACTTTCTGTGATAGCTACTTCTGTTACTTGATTCTTCCTAAGATGGGTAGAGTGAGGTAAAGTGCTCTGCCCAGACATTCCATTTCTATCAGTGTTTCCATTTCCACCCGACATTATGCATTTCCATCAAGGAGGCATTCAGAGAGAAGCTGGAAGCTGTGCTGACGTTTGGAGAAGCAGCCTGGATTACATGGCTGTCCCCTACTCATTGGCTTTTTTTGTCTCCATCTACAGGAAGCACTTGCAGAGTCCCACTAAAAATGGCATTGCTGTGTCTGAGTATTTAGGAAAGGCTCTGTCGGCAAAATCAAAGTTAAACATTTGATTTAAGCTGAGTATCAAAATAAACTAGACCCCCAGAGTGTCAGAACTTCAAGGGGCTTTAGAAGGCTCATCAATTAATCTTTCATTTACATATAAGTTAAGTTAGAAACAAAAAAGGTTAGTTCAGTGACTCAACAAAGGTTATTTGACTAGCAGGGGATGCTCTGGGGCTCCAAGTCTGCAACTCCTTCCATAGCATCACACTTTTACATTTCCCTCTTTACACAGAAGCAATTCATCTTTCAGGAGAAATGTGGATAGACATCATATAATCTGAGTAGGTCCTGAATAGTTCACCATTCCCTTAGTTGGGAGATATTCTAGCTCAGGCAATTGCCTAATGGCCCATCTCACAGATGCAAAATATCTCCAATATATAAATGAAGTATTGAACAAAAGGCATGGAGAGAATGGCAACCTTGTCTATATGTCTCTGATGTACTTAAAGCTCTGGAGCTTGGTTCAGGAGATTTATGAGTTAAATTAGAAATTAAGAACATAAATAAATATCAGTAATTCTGTTCTTTGAATGAATTCATGACCACCTGAGTATAAGAGAGTTCTCATAGTCCAGTCAAGGCTAGGAAGAACAGTCTATTATTGCTGCCTTATCAGGCTTAAGGTCAGTCATAGAAGGAGCTCCCTTCTTCCTTTTCTCACTCCTTTACCCTGTCAACCATTAGAAGGTTCAAAGATCTCAAAGAATAGATCCAGAAGGAGATAAGAGATAACATCTTACTTCCCAAAAAACCACTATCATGGAGAGACTTCCGGTTAAGATGGCGGCTTAGAGAAAGCTGAAGTTCAGATCTCCGGAAAACCCTTCCCGACCGATCTCAAACTAGAAGCTCCTAAGGCGCCGAAATTCAAAACGATCAACAGCACAGACCCTGGGAACCCTCCTCCTGGACCTGGACCCGGTTCAAAAGGTACGGCTCCCCTCAAAAGCCAGAACCCGAGATCCCTCGGACCTCAGGGGTAGGAGCGCAGAGTCCAAGGCTCCCGGAAGCGGCAGCCGCGCCGGGCTCAGAGAGCAGGGTCTGAGGAACAACAACCCTCAGGGTCTTCTACCCAAGTCCCAGTCCGGGTGAAAGTTACTGCCTGGGGCTTCCGCTGCAAAGAGCTGGTCAAAACAACAGCAACCCTCAGGGCGGGCAAGACAGCCTCACGGGCTGGATCCTGCTATCCAAGTCTCAGTGAATGTCTGTGCTCTCGGAGCTTGGGGAAGCGGCAGCCCATCCCCCCGCAGGCCGACGAAACAGCCTCAGGGCCAGCGATTCTGAAGGCAACTTCTGGAAATCGAGCCAGGGGGAGAGTGTGGCCTCGTGGTCCGACCCTTCCATTCCAGTTCCAGTGAGGCATATTCAGTTTAACCCAGGGAAAGCTCATAGAACTATCTGCCCAGGACTAAAGCCCCTGAACACCAGAAAGAGACAAGAAAAACTAATCCTCCACATTCAGAAATGGCAAACTCCACAGAACCACAGAAGCCCCAAAATACCAAGAAAAATAAGAAGAAAGGGGCGACTTTGGACACATTCTATGGAGCCAAAATACAAAATACAGAGCAGACAGAAGATAATATAAAAGAAAATGCTCCAAAACCTTCCAAAGGAAATGGAAACTCTCCACAAACCTATGAAGAATTTGAATCAGAAATGACCAAAAAGATGGAAGCCTTCTGGGAGGAAAAGTTGGAAATAATGCAAAAGAAATTCACGCATCTACAAAACCAGTTTGACCAAACTGTAAAAGAAAACCAGGCTTTAAAGGCCAGAATCAGGCAGCTGGAAGACAATGATCGTGTAAAAGAGCAAGAAGCAATAAAGCAAAGCCAAAATACCAAGAAATTAGAAGAGAACATAAAATATCTCACCGACAAGGTGATAGATCTGGAAAATAGGGGGAGAAGGGATAATTTAAGAATAATTGGACTCCCAGATAAGCCAGAAATAAACACCAAACTGGACATGGTGATACAAGATATAATCAAAGAAAATTGCCCAGAGATTCTAGAACAAGGGGGCAATACATCCACTGACAGAGCTCACAGAACACCTTCTACACTAAACCCCCAAAAGACAACTCCCAGGAATGTAATTGCCAAATTCCAAAGCTATCAAACAAAAGAAAAAATCCTACAGGAAGCCAGAAAAAGACAATTTAGATATAAAGGAATGCCAATCAGGGTCACCCAAGACCTTGCAAGTTCTACTCTGAATGATCGTAAGGCATGGAACATGATCTTCAGAAAGGCAAGAGAGCTGGGTCTCCAACCAAGAATCAGCTACCCAGCAAAACTGACTATATACTTCCAAGGGAAAGTATGGGCATTCAACAAAATAGAAGACTTCCAACTTTTTGCAAAGAAAAGACCAGAGCTCTGTGGAAAGTTTGATACCGAAAATCAAAGAGCAAGGAATACCTGAAAAGGTAAATATTAAGGAAAGGGGAAAAATGTTATCTTCTTTTACTCAAACTCTCTTCTATAAGGACTACATTTATATCAACCTATGTATACTAATATGTGGGGAAAATGTAATGTATAAATAGGGGGTAAAGAAAGACCAAATAGAATAATGGTTCTCACACAAAGATTCACAGGGGAAGGGGAGGGGAAGAAAACTCCTATAAGAAGGAGAGGAAGAGAGGGGGGGGGGGTTTACTTAAACCTCAATCTCAGGGAAATCAACTCTGAGAGGGAAAAACATCCAGATCCATTGGGATCTTGAATTCTATCTTACCCAACAAGGGTAAGGAGAAGGGAAAACCAAGGGGGGGAGGGGGAGAGGGAGAACAAAAAGGGAGGGAAAGAGAGGGGGGAGGGGGAGGGAACAAAAAGGGAGGGACTAAAAAGGGAAACATCAAGGGAGGGGACAAGGGGGACTGATTCAAAGTAAATCACTGGACTAAAAGGTAGAGCCGAAGAAGAAAAGGTTAGAATTAGGGAAGGCAATCAAAATGCCAGGGAGTACACAAATGACAATCATAACTTTGAACGTGAATGGGATGAACTCACCCATAAAACGTAGACGAATAGCAGAATGGATTAGAATCCAAAACCCTACCATATGTTGTCTTCAAGAAACACACATGAGGCGGGTTGATACCCACAAGGTCAGAATTAAAGGATGGAGTAAGACCTTCTGGGCCTCAACTGATAGAAAGAAGGCAGGAGTGGTAATCATGATATCTGATAAAGCCAATGCAAAAATAGACCTGATCAAAAGGGATAGGGAAGGTAATTATATTTTGTTAAAAGGGACTCTAGACAATGAGGAAATATCATTAATCAACATGTATGCACCAAATAATATAGCACCCAAATTTCTAATGGAGAAACTAGGAGAATTGAAGGAAGAAATAGACAATAAAACCATACTAGTGGGAGACTTAAACCAACCATTATCAAATTTAGATAAATCAAATCAAAAAATAAATAAGAAAGAGGTAAAAGAAGTGAATGAAATCTTAGAAAAATTAGAATTAATAGACATATGGAGAAAAATAAATAGGGATAAAAAGGAATACACCTTCTTCTCAGCACCACATGGCACATTCACAAAAATTGACCATACATTAGGTCACAGAAACATAGCACACAAATGCAAAAAAGCAGAAATAATGAATGCAGCCTTCTCAGATCACAAGGCAATAAAAATAATGATTAGTAATGGTACATGGAAAACCAAATCTTAAACCAATTGGAAATTAAACAATATGATACTCCAAAACCGTTTAGTTAAAGAAGAAATCATAGAAACAATTAATAATTTCATCAAGGAAAATGACAATGGCGAAACATCCTTTCAAACCTTTTGGGATGCAGCCAAAGCGGTAATCAGAGGCAAATTCATATCCCTGAAAGCTCATATTAACAAACAAGGGAGAGCAGAGATCAATCAATTGGAAATGCAATTGAAAAAACTCGAAAGCGATCAAATTAAAAACCCCCAGCAGAAAACCAAATTAGAAATCCTAAAAATTAAGGGAGAAATTAATAAAATCGAAAGTGATAGAACTATTGATTTAATAAATAAGACAAGAAGCTGGTACTTTGAAAAAACAAACAAAATAGACAAAGTACTGGTCAATCTAATTAAAAAAAGGAAGGAAGAAAAGCAAATTCACAGCATTAAAGATGAAAAGGGGGACAGCACCTCTAATGAGGAGGAAATTAAGGCAATCATTAGAAATTACTTTGCCCAATTATATGGCAATAAATACACCAATTTAGGAGAAATGGATGAATATATACAAAAATACAAACTGCCTAGACTAACAGAAGAGGAAATAGAATTCTTAAATAATCCCATATCAGAAATTGAAATCCATCAAGCCATCAAAGAACTTCCTAAGAAAAAATCCCCAGGGCCTGATGGATTCACCTGTGAATTCTATCAAACATTCAGAGAACAGTTGACCCCAATACTATACAAACTATTTGACATAATAAGCAAAGAGGGAGTTCTACCAAACTCCTTTTACGACACAAACATGGTACTGATTCCAAAACCAGGCAGGTCAAAAACAGAGAAAGAAAACTATAGACCAATCTCCCTAATGAATATAGATGCAAAAATTTTAAATAGGATACTAGCAAAAAGACTCCAGCAAGTGATCAGAAGGATCATTCACCATGATCAAGTAGGATTCATACCAGGGATGCAGGGCTGGTTCAACATTAGGAAAACCATCCACATAATTGACCACATCAACAAGCAAACTAGCAAGAACCACATGATTATCTCAATAGATGCAGAAAAAGCCTTTGATAAAATACAACACCCATTCCTATTAAAAACACTAGAAAGCATAGGAATAGAAGGGTCATTCCTAAAAATAATAAACAGTATATATCTAAAACCAACAGCTAATATCATCTGCAATGGGGATAAACTAGATGCATTCCCAATAAGATCAGGAGTGAAACAAGGATGCCCATTATCACCTCTACTATTTGACATTGTACTAGAAACACTAGCAGTAGCAATTAGAGAAGATAAAGAAATTGAAGGTATCAGAATAGGCAAGGAGGAGACCAAGTTATCACTCTTTGCGGATGACATGATGGTCTACTTAAAGAATCCTAGAGATTCAACCAAAAAGCTAATTGAAATAATCAACAACTTTAGCAAAGTTGCAGGATACAAAATAAACCCACATAAATCATCAGCTTTTCTATATATCTCCAACACAGCTCAGCAGCAAGAACTAGAAAGAGAAATCCCATTCAAAATCACCTTAGACAAAATAAAATACCTAGGAATCTATCTCCCAAGACAAACACAGGAACTATATGAACACAACTACAAAACACTCGCCACACAACTAAAACTAGACTTGAACAATTGGAAAAACATTAACTGCTCATGGATAGGACGAGCCAATATAATAAAAATGACCATCCTACCCAAACTTATTTATCTATTTAGTGCCATACCCATTGAACTACCAAAATACTTCTTCACTGATTTAGAAAAAACCATAACAAAGTTCATTTGGAAGAACAAAAGATCAAGGATATCCAGGGAATTAATGAAAAAAAACACATATGATGGGGGCCTTGCAGTCCCTGACCTAAAACTATATTACAAAGCAGCAGTCATCAAAACAATTTGGTACTGGCTAAGAAACAGAAAGGAAGATCAGTGGAATAGACTGGGGGAAAACGACCTCAGCAAGACAGTATACGATAAACCCAAAGATCCCAGCTTTTGGGACAAAAATCCACTATTCGATAAAAACTGCTGGGAAAATTGGAAGACAGTGTGGGAGAGACTAGGAATAGATCAACACCTCACACCCTACACCAAGATAAATTCAAAATGGGTGAGTGACTTAAACATAAAGAAGGAAACCATAAGTAAATTGGGTAAACACAGAATAGTATACATGTCAGACCTTTGGGAGGGGAAAGGCTTTAAAACCAAGCAAGATATAGAAAGAATCACAAAATGTAAAATAAATAATTTTGACTACATCAAACTAAAAAGCTTTTGTACAAACAAAACCAATATAACTAAAATCAGAAGGGAAACAACAAATTGGGAAAAAATCTTCATAGAAACCTCTGACAAAGGTTTAATTACTCATATTTATAATGAGCTAAATCAATTGTACAAAAAATCAAGCCATTCTCCAATTGATAAATGGGCAAGGGAAATGGATAGGCAGTTCTCAGATAAAGAAATCAAAACTATTAACAAGCACATGAAGAAGTGTTCTACATCTCTTATAATCAGAGAGATGCAAATCAAAACAACTCTGAGGTATCACCTCACACCTAGCAGATTGGCTAACATAACAGCAAAGGAAAGTAATGAATGCTGGAGGGGATGTGGCAAAGTAGGGACATTAATTCATTGCTGGTGGAGTTGTGAACTGATCCAACCATTTTGGAGGGCAATTTGGAACTATGCCCAAAGGGCGACAAAAGAATATCTACCCTTTGACCCAGCCATAGCACTGCTGGGTCTGTACCCCAAAGAGATAATGGACACAAAGACTTGTACAAAAATATTCATAGCTGCGCTCTTTGTGGTGGCCCAAAACTGGAAAACGAGGGGATGCCCATCAATTGGGGAATGGCTGAACAAACTGTGGTATATGTTGGTGATGGAATACTATTGTGCTCAAAGGAATAATAAAGTGGAGAAGTTCCATGGAGACTGGAACAACCTCCAGGAAGTGATGCAGAGCGAGAGGAGCAGAACCAGGAGAACATTGTACACAGAGACTAATACACTGTGGTATAATCGAACGTAATGGACTTCTCCATTAGGGGCGGTGTAATGTCCCTGAACAACTTTCAGGGATCCAGGAGAAAAAAAAACACCATTCATAAGCAAAGGATAAACTATGGGAGTGGAAACACCGAGAAAAAGCAACTGCCTGAATACAGAGGTTGAGGGGACATGACAGAGGATAGACTTTAAATGAACACTCTAATGCAAATACTATCAACAAAGCAATGGGTTCAAATCAAGAAAACATCTAATGCCCAGTGGACTTACGCGTCGGCTATGGGGGGTGGGGGGGAGGAAAAGAAAATGATCTATGTCTTTAACAAATAATGCTTGGAAATGATCAAATAAAATATATTTAAAAAAAAAAAAAAAACCACTATCATGGAAGTTTCCTCCCTTCCAAAATTGAGGAAACATCACTAATATTCCAAGATAGAACTTTTTCTGTACAAAAGGGGAAAGCTAGGAAGTCATTTGGGGAGAGCCATCATACCATCACCCATATCTGAATGCAGATTTGGAGGACTAGCATCCCTTCAAACTTCACTTGTCTGTAAAGATTAACCTTTAATAAATCTCAGTTGGACACACAAGTCTTGTGTGTGGATTTTCTCTTTTCCCCCTCCCTAGAGTGGATGCCAATTTATCACATAATGTCTCATTTTAGAGAGGCCACTGTAGCCAAATGTAGTAATCAAAATGGATAGGGGGTACTGATCAAATGTATTCATTTTAAAACTCACAAAAATAGTTTTATTAAAATACTGCAGTGAGTGGTACTAATTTGCCCTCAAATTTACATCTGTCTACCCCAATAGGCTCACGACAAGTGATGTCTTGTGATAATCCTATCATACTACCAATCAGGGAAAGGGAGCAGACATGCTCCTAGGTGATCTTCCAGATATATTTAAGAATAAATTGGTTTATTTCCTGAGTATTGAATAAATTGGAACATTCTTCTGGACTCTCTGGGACCTCCAGTCACTTGAGAAAATACCACACTGGGTAAATTTCATCAATATACTAAAATGGTGACTAAAAGGATATAAGTAACTGATAGTCCATATGCTTACTTTCTCATCTCTATAAAATCTTTATCAGAATAATTTAATAAGAACCAACATTTATATTTGATTTGTAGAATATTTTACATACATAAACTCACTTGATTCTCCTCCAATGACCCCTTGAAGTAATTCTTTTTTAGACTATACTTTTGATTAAATTGATACCGGAATTATCTCCTAAGGAAATTCCTTCTTTTTAAAAAACAAATCAAAACAAAAAAACTTACCTCAGTATCAATTCTTCTAGAGAATAGCCATAAGGGCTAGGCAATTAGGGTTAAATGATTTGTCCAGGGTCACACAGCTAGTAAGTGTTTGATTCCAGATTTGGACCCAAGACCTCCTATTTCTAGGTGTGGTGCTCTATCCACTGTAGTAAGTAAATTTTAAAAATTAATATCCAGTACTCCAAGTATTATATTTAATAATATTTATTAAATATTTAACTTGAAGCAAAGGGAAAGTAAAAAGGCTAGAGCAACCAAGAGAGCTCCCCAGTTTCCACATGGAACAGCGGGAGCCCGGAGCTGCACTAACCGAAATTAAAAACTACAACCACATAATGATGCATGTATACAAAAGGGAAAAGGGAATTTGTGATAGAGACATGAAGAAAGAGAGGTTTTGCAGGACTTGTGGGCCAAGATGCAAGAACCAGAGTTCCAACGGAATGTTCCCAGGAGTGGCAGTTGGGGGTTTGCTGGCCAAACTGAGAAGAGAAACTTGACTTTAGGACTTTGTCTCTGTCTCTGTTATTATTCTCATGTATCTTCTTCAAGAAACAGTTTCTGATCAAGTGCCCTTTCAGGTGACCAAAGAATCACTCCCTAGTTTATTTTTGCACTAATCTTGTCTGGTAACTAGGTTTCTGGGAAACAGGTTTTGTGTATGCTCTGACCGTGTTCAAATTTTTTTATTTCCTCAATTTCCTTTGGTTTCAAATCCTTTTCAGTCCTCTCTAACTTTTCCTTAAGATCTTTAACTTCCTTGCTCTGATCTGAATTGTTTTCAAATAGGTATCCTGCAACCTCTCTCAATTCAATTAGGAAAACTGAATCATACTTCAGGAAATAGTTCTTAAAAATGTCCTCAAATTTGGTGTGCATCCCCTCATAAATTGTCTAGGTACATGGCCAGCTATCTCTTCATTATCTACTTCTAAACCTAAGATTGCCCCTGCCATTTCTGACAGATGGTCTATGTATGTGGCAGGATGTTCCCCTTTTTCTTGCCTGATCTTATCAAATTTGGACCATGCACTAGGTTTGGAACAGCATTGTTTGATTGCTTGAAGCAAATCCTCTTTGCACCATTTAAGGTATGACATGCAGGTTGGATTGGCGAAATCTAAATCCTCTCTTTTATCCAGAGTGGGCCAGCTGGCCAAAGTGCTTTCAGATCTAGTTGTCTCCACAAATTTCCTTTGCTCATAGGAGCTGAAAAGTTCTGATAAAAGAAAATCGACATCTTCGAAATCTGAATCAAAGATCTAAAATGCTCTCTTCAGCTCCTTGTGGGCTTTAAGAGGATTGTCCACAAATTTTGGGAAATGATGTTTAATAGACTCAAGTTCCTGAGGAGTGAATTTTTTATGGACCTTTGAGTGAATAACACTTAGCTTGGTGACTTCCTTCACTGGACATATTTTCTCAGGGGCACTAGCCGCCTGACTTTCATTTTCACTGCCACCTTAAGTTTCCTGAGGTTCATTCTCAATTTGCCCATTGTCCTTGCCCATAACAAAATCTAGACCTTTTTCCTTAATGAGTTGTTCAAATACTGCCTTAACCATCTTGTCTAAGTTGTTGTCAATGGTCATAATCTTCTCTGCCTTAAGGAGAACCAGGAATCTAAAAACTTTCCTCACTTGAGTTAGAGTCTGCAACACAGCCATGAAGAGTACATATACTTGTGCCAGGACTTGCCAGAGAACTAATTTATTTTGGGATGAGAATTGAAGAAAATCATTGGGGTGATAACTCCCTAAAACAGAATCCTATCTTTTAAACACCAACATTCTTTAGGTTATGCTATATGATTGTGATATGTGTTGCATCACAGCCTCTGAGAAATCAAAATTGTAGGAAATGCAAATGGCAATGATGGAATATATAATGGGTGAGAATAGACTGTATCATAACACAAGTGATGGGTTGGAGTCAGGAATATGTCACCAAAGAGTGTATGACTAGAAAAGAAGAAGGGCTGGTTATACAATGAAAATGAAAGGTAAGAGATGAACAGTTTCTGGGGCGAATGAATAACCATGGAATGTTAAGAGATCAGGAAGAAGGTTTCCTAACACATTGGGTAGATCTTCTTATACAGTATTTACAGGAGGACAAGCACATGAATTGCACAGAATGAAAATGTCTAGATGTTTTCAATTGAATGGTGGAAGGAATCTACATTAAATAATCCATTGGGAGAAGGGCAAGCAAAGACGGTGGAGAAGGTACCCAGACTCATCTAATTTCTACCAAATTCCTCCAAACAAATATGATATACTGCCTCAAAATGAATTCTAAATCAACATAACTCACAAAAACATGAGATGAAATAATTTTCATCTCAAAACAACTCAGAAGACCAGCACAAAAGATTTATTGCACCAGAATGGAAGTAGGGTACAAAGCAGCATCAAGTAGGCCCCACTGTAGCAACAGGCCTTGGGGGCCACCCTATCAGCAGCAAAGCCTTCCAGTGCTCTCAGCTACAGATTATAACTGGGGCTGGCTCTGGGTGCAAGACTCTTTTCTGTTGCCCATGTTCAAATCCAGGCCTTAGCTGCACCCAAAGCCTCCAAGAAAAAGAATAATTGCTTTCAAGCCCCAAAAGAATTAATGTAAGAGCTCAAAAATGAATGAAAAAAAAACTAAAAAAGAGAGGTAGAAGAAAAATTGGGAAGAGAAATGGGAGTGATACAGGAAAAGCATTTTTAAAAAGTTTGGTAAGGGTTGTACAAAAACTACTTAAGAAAACAATAACTTAAAAAGGAGAATAGGTTAATTCACAGAAGAGGAATAAAAATCTAATGAAGAGAATAACTTCTTAAATGGTAGAATTGGCCATTTGAAAAAGAGATACAAAAATTCACCGAGTAAAGAACTTTTTAAAAAAATGAATTGGCCAAATGGAAAAGAGGCATGCTCACTGAAGAAAATTATGACTTAAAAATGAGAATTGGGCAAGTGAAAGTTAATGACTCCATGAGACATCAAGAAGAAAACAAAATTGAAAGGATGAAAAAATGGAAGAAAATGTGAAATATCTTATTGAAAAAAAACATATCATACCTGGAAAATAAACCCAGGAAAGATAATCTAAGAATTATTAGACTAAATGAAATTTGTGATCAGAGAAAGAAGTTGGATATCATCTTTCAAGAAATTATCAAGGAAAATTACCCTTATATCCTAGAAATAGAAAATAAAATAGACATTGAAAGAAGCCATGAATCAACTTCCAAGAGATCCAAAGGGATAACTCCTAGAAATACTGTTGCTAAATTTCAGAATTCCTGAGCCAAGGAGGAAATATTACAAGTGGCAAAAAAAGAAATAATTGGAGCCACAATCAGGATAACATGAGATTTAGCAGCTCATATATATCAGAGGGCCTAGCACATGATATTTCAGAGGGCAAAGGAACTAGGATTTCAACCAAGCATTACCAAGAAAAACTGAGCTTAATCATTCAGGGGAGAAATGGGTATTCAATAAATTTCTATAAAATAAAATTTCAAATATCCTTGATGAAAATATCAGTTTCATAGAAAATATGACTCTCAAATACAAGATGCAAGAGAAACATAAAAAGATCAACAAGAAAGAGAAATCAAAAGATATTCAATAGGATTAAACTGTGTACATACCTATATCAGAAGATGATTCTTTTCACTCCTAAGAACTCTATTATTATTAAAGCAGTTAGAAGTTGTGTATATAGACATAGAGCAAGGGTGTAAGTTGAATATGATAGGATAATACCTTAAAATTAAATTAAGGAGTAAGAAAGAGTAATGCATTGGGAGATAATGGGAAGGGAGAAATAGAATGGGGTAAATTATCTCACATGAAAGAGACATCACAGAACTTTTAAAGTTGAGGGGAAGAAAGGGGAGGTGGGAAGGAACACACTTGAACCTCACTCTCATTGGAATTAGCTCAAAGAGGGAAGAATATACACTCAATTCGGTAGAGAAATCTATCTTACCTATAGGAAATTAGGAAGGGAAGAGGATAAAAGAAGTGGGGGAGTGGTTAATAGAAAAGAGGGCAAATTGGAGAATGTTATAGTCAGAACCTAAATACTTTTGAACATGGACAGAATGAAAGAAGAGAGAAAAAGGATAATTAGGAGAGAAATGTGGTGGAGAATAATACACAGTAATTACAATGGTGAAAAAATTATATCTCTCTAATAAAGGTCTCATTTTTCAAATCCATAGAGAAATGAGTTAAATTGTAAGATTTCAAGTCATTCCCCAACTGATAAATGGTCAAAGGACATGAACAAGCAGTTCTCAGAGTAATTAAAGCTCTCTAAAGTCATGCAAAAATGCTTCAAATCACAATTAATTAGAGAAATGCAAATTATACAAACTATTAGGTATGACCCCTCACTTATAAGATTAGCTATTATCACATAAAAGAAAAATGACAAAATTTGGAGGGGATATAGGAAAACTGAGACATTAATGCACTGTTGAGGGTGAACTAATTCAACCATTCTGGAAAGCAATTTAGACCTATGTCCAAAGGGCTATAAAACTGTACATATCCTTTGACCCAGCAATACCATTACTAGATTTGTATCCTAAAGAGATAAAAATTTTAAAAGGGGAAAAACCTATATGTGCAGCTTTTTTGTGAGGGCAAAGAATTGGAAAGTGAAGGGATACCCATCAATTGGAGAATGGCTGAGTAAGATACAATATATAATTGCAATAGAATACTATTGTGCTATAAGAAAGGATGAGCAGGAGGAGTTGAGAAAAACTGGAAAGATTCACATGAATGGAAGCAGAGTGAAGTACGCAGAATCAGAACACTGTCCACAGTGATAGTCATTCTGCACAACGAACAACTGTGAATAGCTTAGCTATTTTCAGCAAAACAATGACCCAAAACAATCCTATGACTCATAATTTAAAATGCTGTTTCCAGAGAAAGAATCCAGTCTAAAGACTCTGCATCTAAACTAAAGCAAACTTTTTTCACTTTCTTTCTTAACTTTTTTTGTGTTTCCTTCCTTAACAAGGAAAATGTTTTACAAGATTGTACATATAAAATCTATATCAGATTTCTTACCATCTCAGCAGAAGATCAGAGAAGGGAGAGAAATAAAGAATTCAAGACTCAGAATTCTTTTCAAAAATTGAGGAGAAAATTCAATTCAATTTAATATTTAAAAAAAGAATTCCATCAAAGTATTGAAGTGTTAACATAGCAACACATTTACATTGGATCTACAATTTGCAAACTATGAGGTAAGAAGTACAAGTATTAGTCCCATATTACAGACAAACTGAATAGCAGGAAATTAGATAACATCTCTGAGCTGAGATTGAATTGAAGACTTCTGGCTCCAAAATCAATGCTTTCTCCAATACCAAATGCTTCACTATTTTGAATGATCAACAACAAGCTACTCTATGCTTTAAAATGGTTTGTTGTATGTGCTTTTCATTTTTGAGGATCTTAAGGGATAATAGATTTGTATTCTGAGACTTTCCTTAAAAAGTCTTTTTTCATACTGAGCTTCTCAGAAAAATCCAGACCAAGGAGAACTCAGTGTTCCAAGGAGCAATGGCAGTGTTTAGCAGCCTGGAAGCAATGTTCTTGCTGTATAACTGGCAAGGCATCAGGGTTGGAAGTCACCTCCATTGAATTCCACTAGACTCTGCATTTGATATACAACAGAACTTTGATGGAGATTCACAGACAATCGGTGGCCTTACAGGGATAAATGGCATTAGCTTATTCCCTAGGGGGCTCAATATTCCTAAATCCAGACTTCAGATTACCCAAGTGTGAAGCAATGAGTATTTCATTTGATTAAATCTCTATGGAATAATAATATAGCAATAGATGTTGCTGGCCCTGAAAAGTGCTCTAGTGCTTCTTAATGAGTAAATACCAAAAGGACACAGAATGATTAAATCACATTTCTGCTTTGAGAAGGTCACTGAATAATAACCATCCTGACATATTTTTCTCATAGTTAATTAAAGATGGAAATAATATTATGAATATAAAAGGGAAAAAGCGCACATAGTTCAGACTTTGTCCTATGCTGTCCTTCCTTCTGCCTTCTCCAATCTCCCAATGCAAAATAATTCTGCTCCTCTGTTTCAACCCTGAACATTAGTTTATATAATTATTCATATTAATATGATTAGTAGTAGGAACTATGAATAAGGAAAAGAGGTTCCAAATAACCAATTTAAAAATTATAACCCTTGTGTTAAAGGTATTCATGGGATATAAAGGTACACATTACAAATTTGTCATATATCTGATGTGCTGTCCCTATCAAAAAAAACCTGAGAGTGGAATTGTCCATCAGCTCAGGGAGGAGGGGGGGGGAGGAGAACATGAATCAAGTAACCATGGAAAACTATTCTAAATAAATGAATAGATTGATAGATTTTTTAAACCTGAGAACTTTACTACAGAGACCAACTACAGCATTGTCACAAACTCCCCTTGCAAATATAGCTTTCAAAGTTCAAAAAAAGAAAAACATATGTATAGGTTGAAGAAAACATAGAGCTTTTTATTCAAACTCATGGAAAATCCTGAGGCTTAGCAAAGAAAAATACTTCTTTAGGATTTTTTTTCTCCCAGTGAAAACACAAAAATCATTACGTACTGTGGAAGGGCTCCTAGGAGGTGTGCTTCCTATAATTTCTAAGTGCATGACTTGTTTTTGTATTTATCCACCATACTTGGCATAGAGTATCATTCCTACAGCAACTATACACAAGATACCCAAGATAATGTCACTCTTTGCAATGCCCTTGAGTTCCTAGTATGTATCAGCCATCATCATTCCTTGAAAACTGCAACTCAGCCCATCAATTGGGGAATGGCTGAACAAACTGTGGTATATGTTGGTGATGGAATACTATTGTGCTAAAAGGAATAATAAAGTGGAGGAGTTCCATGGAGACTGGAACAACCTCCAGGAAGTGATGCAGAGCGAGAGGAGCAGAACCAGGAGAACATTGTACACAGAGACTAATACACTGTGGTATAATCGAACGTAATGGACTTCTCCATTAGTGGCAGTGTAATGTCCCTGAACAACTTGCAGGGATCCAGGAGAAAAAACACCATTCATAAGCAAAGGATAAACTATGGGAGTGGAAACACCGAGAAAAAGCAACTGCCTGAATACAGAGGTTGAGGGGACATGACAGAGGATAGACTCTAAATGATCACTCTAATGCAAATACTATCAACAAAGCAATGGGTTCAAATCAAGAAAACATGTAATGCCCAGTGGACTTACGCGTCGGCTATGGGGGGTGGGGGGCAGGAAAAGAAAATGATCTATGTCTTTAACGAATAATGCTTGGAAATGATCAAATAAAATATATTTAAAAAAAAAAAGAAAACTGCAACTCAGCACACAGCTCTTGTGGACTATCACTCCTGAAACTCCGCAGCAACCATCCAGCAGTAACGGTCCTTATTTCATTGATAGACTTCCAGAGTTGGTTACTATTGGCACCTATCACTACTCTCTTAGCTCTCAATCACTCCTGAGAACTATCAATCCTGTTGTTGTCTACCTCCTCTGCATTGCTCTATCTACAATTATTATTAAGTCCTAACGAGTGGTGTCACTAAAAAGCTTTATCCCAGCATGGCAGAAGATGTGTTTATCAATTTTCTGGTCATGGTAGCATTATATCTCAAATTGAAATGGGTCAGGAAGATTCTCCAATGAAATTCACTTGTGCTCTGGTTTCCACAAATCTCTCACCTTAAACAAAAGACCACAAAAATGACCCCCTTGTTTTCAAATTAGTAACCATTGTATTAGTTCTGGGACAACCCATAGTCTGATTTTCCATTTTCCTCAAAACCACAGTGTCCTGTCCATGTCAGAACTTTCCATGGGTCTAGAAGTTTAACAAAACATTCCAAATTTTACCTCCAAAATGTACCTATAGATAGGTTCCAAATTCCTTTGGCGTCAGATAAGGGGAGTTACATAAAATACGTAGGGCTGCTTCGCAGGACATTAATCAGTCAACATTTATTAAACATCTACTAGGTGCTAGGCACTATGTTAAGCTCTGGGGAAACAAATATAAATAAGAACCAAGATAATATCTTAGGTAAATATCAAGGATCTTTCAATTTAACAGGGGAAGACAACTCACAAAAGGAAGCTAAAAACTGGCAAGTGGGGAGGGAGAAATATCAGGACCATGAGAAAGAGTTCCAAAGTCCAAAAGCAATACAGGTGGTGGGAAGAGCTGTGATGAGCACCCTCTTTAAATTGAGACTCTGGAACCCATAACCCTGCCCTCTAGTCAGAGGATTTAATAAGAAGGCAGAGAGTGCTGATGAGATTTGAATACCGGGGGAATTCAATTTTGCAGCAAAATTAGATTTCCCAGTCTTCAATATTTGATTTCTTATATATGGATCAGACACCTTTCAGAATTAGCATCATAATCATCCAAGCAGTGGGGGGAGAAAAAAATCAATAGCTTCATCTACAAAAGTATTTATTGAACATCTACTATATACTGGGAATTATGGAGGTTAGCATTTATAGGGTGCTTTCAGGTTTGCAAAGCTCTATATAAGTATCTCATTTATCCCCACAACAACCCTGGTATGTAGGTGCTCTTATTATTTCCATTTTACAGATAAGGAAACCAAGGATAAAACTGGTTAAATGACTTGCCTAAAGTTATACAACTAATAAATAGATGATACAGGATTTGAACTCAAATCTTCCTAATTCGAGGTCTAATCTTTAATCCTGAGCATCTGAAAATTTAAGGAGTTACAGAAAAATTCAAGTCTATATCATCATTGTTTCCTTACTTATAACAAACATGGCTGTATTTGGAAGCAAAGTAATCTCTTATGTAGCCTTTTTAAGTGTTCATTCCAATTATAATGGATAGTATTTAAAGGTTTAAGTGCTTTTAGTTTTCCAAGGTACTTTAAAAAATATTGACTCCTTATATTCTCACAAAATCCCTGAGAGGTAGATGTTATTTTCATTCCCATCTTACATATGGGAAACTGTAGTAAATAGAAATTAAGTAATTTTTCAGGAGTCTCACAGTAAATAATTTTCTGAGTAAGTATTTAAGGCTGTATTTGAACTGAAGTCATCCTGACTCCAAGTTCAGCTAGCACTTTATTCACCATAAAGCAGGGATGCTTATAACCCATCCACGTCTTCCCATTGTGTGTAATTCTTTTCCATGGTCTTCGATAATTCCCATAGAAGATTTCCCTAATATTCTTTAGGTTTTTGATGTACATCTTTTACCATTGCCTATATATCAGTGTAGCGCTTGGACCATCCATATGTTATCTCTCCCTGGGTTTTATCCATGTCTAGCCTGCCTCTTTTTGGATCATACTTTTGATGTTATCTTTTATGGCACAAAATTCAAGCAAACAATTGTTAACGATATGTTCCAATTCATTTTTATTCATAAATCTCTCCAGTGCCCTTTGGGTTTCATACAGTTTTGATTCTTCAGAATGGTTGTATTCTATGATTCGTGGACATATAAAAGAATACCAGAAAAGTACTGATATTTAAAAAGATCCCCAAAACATGGGGCTACTGAAAGTGCTCTGCAATTTCCCCAAAACAATGTAGCCTAATGCCTTTTCTTCCTAATCAGTTCTTGGCCTAGGTCATTGTCCATCTATAATGTTTATCCAGATACGTGTCCTGATGTACTGATTCTATTGACTGCCCATCTGAATGAATGCCATGTCATTTTCTGGACAACCTACATCCATCCATATGACTTCTCCTTTGTAAACTGTTAGGTCAGTGTCATTTGAGTGGCCATAGATATCATTGCAGTGGCAGTGAAAATTGCATTTATGTTAGTAAAAGTTATTTCCTACTGTTAAGGTGTTTGATATTGCTCAGTATTCTATTTGTCCAGCACCTTCTGACTCTCTTACAGAAGAAAGTATTCATAATTTGGAGCAAATTTATAGTTCTTTGGCCCATTTTATCCTTTGATCCTAAATAATATTTCAAATATATATTTCACTGTCCACTCTACCTCCACAGTCAACATTGCACTGAAGTTACCAAGTATCAGTATATCTGTTGAATTGGATTGGAGGCTCTTTGTCATTTTCTTCATAGGACTTAATAGATCTCTTCATTCTTTAAGAGAGATGATGCTGTATTAGTCCTACTTATGTTCACTGTAGTCTGTTTGCTGATACTAGCACAAGATATAATAACTAAACATTTCAGGAAATAATGTGTCTTTTGGTCCATGAGGAAATCATCACTTTTGTTCACCTAAGGAGAACCTGTGAACCACCCTTCTATTTAGTTGTAACTTCCTTATGCCTTCCACTTTTACTTACAGTAAAAATTTTAATATTAAATAATTATGTTATATTTTTGTTTATTTTGTGAATTTCCATACCTGAATAATTCATTAGTAGTGGCCAACCTACTGATGAGAAATCTCTGTTCTTCACTAGACTGGCCTTCTAACAACAGACACGTTCTATCATTGAGACTAGGCTAGAGGCTTTCCTAGAATGATATAACCTGTCAGACTATGTACTCTACTTCAAAAATCTAGAATCAGTTCTGTAATAAAATAGGATGCCAAGGTTGGATTTTTCTGTCGTGGAACTACTAAATAAATAAATGGTGCTCTATCTCCAATGACATAAAGTGAATGTTTTGAGAAACTAGGGAAATCATGAACCAAAGTAATTATTAAGTGCTTATTGTGTGCCAGGTACTATAATAAAATCTGGGCCTAATGGATCCAAGGCAAGAGAAGGGACTAGAGGTGCTAGGAGCTAGGGTGATTAGGAAAGTCTGCATGTATAAGGTAGTCTTTGATTTGAGCCTTGAATGAAACTATGGATTACAAGCAGAGATAATTAAAGGATACAAAGCAAGGCTGGGGAATGGCCATGGAAGGCAGAAAGATGAGAGGTGAAGTATCATATGTAAAGAAGAGACAGAAGGCTGGAATATAGGATGCATGCAGAGGAGTAATATGCAATTGTTTGCTTTTGAGTTGTCTTTGAACCTAGAGGTGACAGAGAACCACGGAAGTTTATTAAGTGGAGGGAAAGATAGAAAAGGTCACATCATCTGTGGAGGTGTTTATGATGAGGATTCAGGGGAAATGAATAAGAGGTTTCACTCTGCTAGGCATGCCAAACAAGTAATGCTTTTTCTCATTAACAGAATTTCTGGCTGTTTTGAAAATTCACCTTGCTATTTGCTTCGGTATAGTTTAGCAAAATTCTCAGGATCAGTAGACATTGCATCAAAGCCAAAGTTTTCTTTCATTGAATAGGAAAAAAAAACATTGTTCTACTGATTCATCATGATTCCAGATTTAATTTATCCTTGAATGGTCAATAACTTATCCTTCACTGAACGAATGTCTTTGTTCTAAAGCAGTTTGGTTCCTGTGTTTGTGTCAATCATTAAAGTGGGACCACTGTGATCAATAAGCTTTTCTCATGAAGACCCACTTTCATTTCAAAGAAAGTGCTCCAGCTTTTCTTCAGTGAAATGCCAATAAACCAACTCTTACAAACAAGAAAAGCTTCAGTCCTATCTTTTAAATGGAGAAGTCTTTGCAAAAAAGGAAAGTTGAATGAAGAGATCAAGTAAACAAATCTTCAAATAGATGTTTTATCTTGAACTCTCTTATGGTTAAAAAGAATATTGTATCACAAATCTGTAAGGGGAAAAATTAGTTTTGATCATCCATGGAATTAATACACAGTAAGACAACCTTTTTTTAGCTTATTAAAAAGTAATACAAATTGTATCATAATAAAAATCACTGAAGGGAATAGTTTTCTATTGCCAATTAAGGTATAACAAAAGAAAAAAACACATTACTATTCCATATATGGTCCCAAATTCATTTGAATAATATAATATATTACTAATATATTATATGTAATAATATATAATAAAATATTATAATATAATAACATTTCTAACTAATTTCATTCATATTTCTCTCAGGATAAAAGGCAAAAAGATTCCCTCCTTAAAGAGAATATTAGAGACTTTTCCAAAAACTTAAAAATTAATCTTTTCTTTAGACATTACAGTCATTTCTCAATATATTTACGCATTAATAAACTCCCTCTTGTGACAATGAAAAACCATTAGATAAAACCAAAGAACAAAGCAACCACATCTGAGAGTGTGTAAAACATTCTATGCCCATAGTCCCCTACTTAGTTCAAAAGAAAGGGTATTTCAGTCTCTGTTTTCAAGAACCAAAATTGTTTGTGGCAAAAAATATGAATTCAACAGGCTTTCAGCATTATTTTCATGTATATGGTTGTAATCGTAGTCAGCTGTGTTAATTGCTCTCTTATTCTGCTTTCATCACTCTGCATCTTCATCTGAGTCTTCCCATGTTTCTTTGAATTCCTCACATTTATCCTTTCTTAGTATATAACAATATTCTGTTTCATCCTTGTAGCATCCTTGTAGTTAGTACTGCTTTTCAATTCTTGGTTTGTTTCTATTTTATCTGCCAAGAGGAGTAGCCTTGCATTGTAATAGTTTGTTCAACCATCCCCAATGAAAGGATCCTCATTTTATTTCCATTGGGGTTGCTACCACAAAGAATGCTGCAATTATTATTTGCCTCATATATAGGATCTTTATATCACTAATTGACATAATTAGGGAAACACTCAGTAGTAGGTGTGCTAAGTCAAAGAATATAGTGAATCTCCTCACATAATTCTGAAATGTTTTCCAGAAGAGTTAGACCAATTTATAGCTCAAAAAAATAATTAGTCAACAAGCATTTATTAAGCACTTGCTATGTGCCAAGCACAGTGAAAAGTGCTGGGAATTAAAAAAAAAAAAAGAGAAGAACATAGGTTGTATCCTCAGGTAGCTCATGTTATGATTGAGAAAACACTAGACATTTTGTATGTATAATACTTACAAACTACAAATCAATATGCCTGCCATGCCACAGCCTATCCAACATTGATTTTTACATTTTTAGCATCTTTACTAGTTTTATGGCTGTTTGGTGGCTTATTATGTTTTCATTTACATTCAGATCATTTTATATGATTGTTGATTGCAAACATTTTGCAGTTCAAAATACATAAGAGAAGCCTGTGACAGTTTGACATTGACCCTAGGTTTCTGGAGAACTGACATTGAAAGTTTCAGAGGGAGAATCATTTGAGATTCTACAAACTAAAATTCTGCAAGAGGTCAAAACAGGGGAGGATAGAAAACTTTCAAGGAAGAAAACCTGAAAACTCAGAAATAATTCCAATGAGGAGGGATAATATCCATGGATTTTCTGAAGAGAATTATTGGAATACACCAACTTAGATGTAAAGAAAGAAACATAAAGATGATGCAAGTAAGGACAGATATCAAGGGATGATTATAGAAGTGTGGTATAGTTTAGCTTAAATGGTCTACCTAAAATATCATCTCTATCATGAGGCCTTACTAGATTCTCTACCTCCTACCAAACTGAATTTGGTTTCTTCCTCCTAGATTGCCTAATTACTTATAATGGTGAATGAAGAAAGGAGGAAGATGCCATGGATTAGAATATTAACCTTTGTCTAGTTTTGTAAAAGAGAAAAAAATTTCAGATCCTGAAAAAAGAGATAAATGAGTTTACACATAGTCATAGCTTTCAGTTTGTCAACATATATGTCTAGCTTTACAACTCTACATTAACTGTTTTGATGTATTCCAAAAAGAAGAATATATTGTCCCTGCTGTCAATATCTTACAATCAAATAAATAGCACATTAGCTACAATACAAGGCAAAGAATGAAAACTGCCAAGATGTCATTATTTTTCAGAGGAGGAATAAATCGAATTCAGTTTGGAAGGGGGTGGAGAATCCAATAAGGCCTCATGATAGAGATGATATTTTAGTTATGCCTTGAAGGATGCATAGAGTTTACACATCTATGATCTGAGCATTCCTGACAGAAGCAACATCATAAACCAAGAATTGGAGAAAGCAATTCTCTCAATTCAATGAAAATTCAATTAACATTTATTAAGCACTTACTATATGCCAAACACTGTGCTAGGCACTGGGGATGGATACGGGGGATATGGGGAAGACAAAAATTAATTTGTTCATTTCCCCAACAAGCTTATAGTCTACTTGAGGGATATAAAATATATGCCAATAAGTAAATTAATGTATAAAATAAAACAAATAAATTAAAAGGGAGATGCTATTAGTTGGTAAGAGAGAACCAGGAAAGGCTTCGCATAGTAGATGATACCTGAGCTGTGCTTTAAAGGATGTTAGGGATTCTACGTGGTAGAGGGAAAGATGGACAGACTTGCTTATTTGGAGTACAAAATATGCACTATAATAACAACTCATATTCCTAAAATACTTTCCAAAATGTTTTATTCACCACTACCTTACAAAATAAAAACTTCAAGCATTACTCTCTCACTTTTATATATGAAGAGATGGGTTCAGGAAAAAATAAAACAGTGATTTTCCCAAAGTTATATATATAGTAAGTGCCAGACTTGGAATAAGATGATTAATGTAGGCTATAAGTTAATCCAAAACACAACATTCCTTCCATTATATCACTGATTTTTTTTTAATGGTGAGGAATAATGAGATGAGGCTGAAAGGCATTCAGTGTTGAAGGGTCTTGGGCTGAGCTTGGACTTTATGTAGGAGGCAATCAAGAGTCATTAAAATTTTTTGAATAAGGCAGTGAAATTATTAGAATGATGTGCTAGGGAAATTAACCTGGATAGGTTTAGAATGTGTGGATAGAGGCAAGGAGAGATGGGATATAGGTAATGAAATTAGGAGACTATCACAATAATACATGTAAGATGTGTCATCTCCCAAAATTGTTTCAATGAAGTAGAGGATTCAAAGTGAAGCCACATAAAAAATCAAAAGATATGTAGATGTTCCTGTCTTCTATTTTTCTGCTTGAAGGTGGTTTATGAAAAAGATGGAAGATCTGGAATACATTTAGATGGATTCAGAAATAGTTGAATGATTGGACCCAAAGAGTAGTCACTAACAAATCAGGATTAAGATGAAGAAAGGTCTCCAGTGTAGTACCCTGTGTTTCTGATATTATCTCCTGGAGAATGAAAGAACATTCTATGGTCACCAAAGTTGCTTCCTCAACAGGGAAATCTTGAGCTAACTCTTCCTAGGGGCATAATAGGAACAATGAAATTGCTATTGGATCCATTGAGGGAAGTGGTAGAACAAAACACATTAAAGTATTTGGAGTTGGAAGGGAACTTAAAGATCATCTACCAAGATTCTTAACCTGGGGTCCATGGACTTTTACAAAATATTTTGATGATTATATTTCAAATAGTTGGTCTCCTTTGTAATTCTATGCATTTGATACATTTAAAAACATTATCCTGAGAAAATAATTTATACCAGATTACCAAAGGAGCCCATGAAATACAAATTTTAATAGACCCTGCAAACCCAAGAATGTCAATGACAAAACCTAGAGCTTCCAGACAAAAGAAGAAAATTGGGCAAGAGCCCAGAAAGAAAGAATTCAGACATTAAGGAACCACAATCGATATTATACAACTAATTCTCTAAAGGAATGGAGAACAAAGCATGAGATATTCCAAAGTTCAAAAGATAAAAGTCTAAAATTAAAAACAATCTATCCAGAAAAACTGAGTATAATCATAAAAGAAAATAAATGGATTTTCAATTAAATGAAAGGCTTTCAACATTTTTAATGAAAAAAATCAAAGAACTCTGAAATACAAATACAGGAGTCAAGAGAAATATAAAAAGGTAAAGACAAATGAACAATCCCAAGAGGCTTTATAAAAATGATCTGTACACATTTTAATGGAAAAGGCTAATAAAAGAGTTCTTTCAGAATCCTAATGTCACAAAGATTGTCAAATGAGACCAAAGACATACATATAGTTTTGAAGGCACTGTTAAAAAAGAAAGAAAGAAAGAAAGAAAGAAAGAAAGAAAGAAAGAAAGAAAGAAAGAAAGAAAGAAAGAAAGAAAGAAAGAAAGAAAGAAAGAAAGAAAGAAAGAAAGAAAGAAAGAAAGAAAGAAAGAAAGAAAGAAAGAAAGAAAGCTCAAGGGAGGAAAATACATTAGGGGGAAATGGGAAGAAAGATGGAGGAACTTATTAACACATATAATCAAGGTGCATAAGTAGAATCATATAAAAATATAAAATTAGAGGGAGTATAAGATATCACTTGAACTTTATTTTCATCTAAATTGGTCAAAAGAGGGCTAGAACAGAGAGACAGAGGCTGATAGACAGAAACAGGAAAAGACTGTTATAGGAACACATTCAGTTCAACAGATAAACAGATCAGAACAGGAAAAGGAAGATTCAGGGAAATTTTAGTCATAAACAAAACGAACACTAAGCTTGCAAAGAGGAGATTAAAGAGGTTATAAGGGGGAAAGGTAAGAATTTAAAAATAAATAGGCAATGAAGAGTATAGAGAGGGAAAAATGTAAGAAAATAGGATGGAGGGAAGTATAGTCATCCCTTGATATATGCATTTCACTTATTGTGACTTCACTGTATTGCAGGTTTTAAATATATATATATATATATATGATTCTGTATCCTAGAATTTCCACTATATCACCTGATTTTACAGATGAATACCATAATGTACACAATGTACACCACTACCACTTTCACAGGTTTGCCAAGGTGAGATTGTACACAGCACACTATTGGCTGATAGAATTAAGGCAACCAAACACAGTGCTGTGTTCTGTATCCTGGGTGCTGATTGGCTCAGTGACTGTAGCATAAGTCTGTTTACTCTCCTTCACTGTGCTCATACATTCAGAAAGTGTTTAAGAGTATATGAAGTGTCTATTAGAGTGGGGGAAAGGTTAAAAAGAGTGTGGGAAAGATTTATAGGAGAGTAGGAAACCTTATATATATATATATTTTATTTATATTTATTTATATATATATATAATAAAATAAATATAATGTCACTACTTTGCAAATTTTCACCTTTCGTAGGCATCTCTGGAATGTGTAACTCCTGCCATAGGTGAAGGATCACTGTAAATCTTAATTGTAAGAAGAAGTGGGGTAAACTCACCTATGGAATGAAAAGTGTTGAACAGAATGCATTAAAAAGCAAAACCAACAGCAAGACTTTCAAGTAACACAATTGAAACAGGAAGACTAATATACCCTTAAAATGAGACTGGAGTAAAATCTATTTTATCTGAACTTAACCCAAAAAAGCATGGGTAACAATTATGATTTTGGACAAGACAACACAAAATAAACAATTAAAGGATTCTAAAGGGGAATCTAGATTTTGTTTACATACAAAAATGAATTGATTTCAGTACTTAAAATATATGCAATAAATGGCATGGCTTCTAAGTAATTAAAAGATAAAACAAATGAATTATAAGGAAAAATAGACACCAATATTATAATAGGGAAAGACCTTGATTTTTTACATTAGCCTTAAGTAAAAGTAAACAAAAAATAAACAAGGAAGAAGTTAAGGACCTGAATAGAATTTCAGGGGGAAAAAATAAAGTCTATGACTCTTACAGTCATTAAATGAAAATGAAAAGTATACACATTTCTTGATTGTACATAGCACTTTTACAAAAACTGATCATGTCTTAAAACATAAAAACCTCACAAAATGTAAAAAAAAAAGTAGTTTACATTTTATTTACAGAGAATAATCCAGTGAAAATTATATTGAAGGGCCAATAAAATTATTGAAAATCAACTAGAAAACAAACCAAAAGGATTAAATAACAGTCATAAAGAATCAATGGGTCAAAGAACACATCATATAAATGATAGATAATTCCATACAAAATTAAAATGACAATATAGAATACCAAATATTTTAGGATATATCCAAAACAAGCCATAGGGGAGGAATTTATATATCTGATAGTTGTTGTTGTTTTTAGACAAAGAAAAAATAAACCAATGAATTTGAAATGCAATGGAGCACAATAGGAAACCAACAAAATCCCAATTAAATACCAAAATAGAAATATGAAAATCAAATATGAGAGTAACAGAATTGAAAATAATCAAACAAATCCCATTGATTTAATAAATAAAATTAGGATAACAAACCATAAAATAGATGAGTTGTTATCGAATTTGATTTAAAATAAGTAAAAGGAAAATCAACATGCCAATGTAAAAAATGATTTTTAAAAAGGGAGAGAGAATTCACAGCAAATGATTTGAGTCTCCCAATGAGCACATTCCCAGCTAAGGCTGAATAAGGCAATGCTCTCCCTTCTTGTTTTGGTTCTCATGCTGTATATAAATTCCTATTTGTGATCTCTTTGTTGCCACATTTTTTTTTGCATGGGGTCATAAGATTTCACTGTTTAAAATGGCCTCCAACCATAATGTTGAAGTACATTCTAGTGTTTCTAAGCAAAGGAGGCTTAAAGAAAATGCATGTGTTAGATTGACTACAAATATTGGCTATATTGGCTACAAATTCAATGTTAACGGATCAATAATACGGTACATTCAGAAAAGGAAAGGGGAATTACAAATCTGTACATGGGGCCACCACAGAAAGTGCTAAAGTAAATGTCATTTGTAATTTACTAAAGTAAATGTGCCAGAACTTAACCCTGAATTTCCCCTAGGAGCAATGGTTCAATATTCACTTATTCAGTGTTCATGGTGTCTTTCTATCACATAACTACTATGAATGAGAACTGACTATGTATATATACATATATACATATATATGTAGTCTTACACGAATGACAAGAATTGAATATATATTTTTAATTATTATTTATAGATATTAACATGTATTTATAATAAAACCTAGAGCTGCCTTCATTTATGACTAAGGTAAATTAGAATTCTTTCCAATTTCAAGGATTAAACCAGGATGTCCATCATCACTACTGCTATTTGATACAGTACTAGAAATGTTGGCAATAGCAATAATGAGAAAAAGAAAAAAACAAAATTAGCATTTAATTGAAACAATTAGTAACCAGCAAAGATAGAAGACATAAAATAAATATATACATCATAAATCATTAGTATTTCTATATAAATTCATAACTGAGAGGCAATATAAAACCTTTTAAGGAATGAATACTAAAGAATGAATCGAAGGATCTGTGTTCAAATGCTACCCCTGATACTATGTGGAAGTCATTTAAATGCCCTGGGCTTCAGTTTTCTCACCTCTAAAATGGTAAGAGAGAATAGCTGGACTGAATGGCCTCTGAAATCCCTTCCAGATTTGGTTCTATGATAAAATAATACTATGGTCTCTCAAACCACCTATGTTACTTTTTACCTGGAAAAAGTGACCAAAAATACATTAGTTCCTGTCCTGTTGACATGATTTTTATCTTCATAAAATCTTTATAATGACATCATAAGTCTATTGCCCAGATGAAAAAAAGTAATACAGTGATATGCAGGGTTTTCAGTTGATTTTCCATTTTGGACCACTTCTTAAGGGTTACTGAGTTAATTGAGAGGTGCAGTCTATAAAAATCCTATTAGACTTAGTTGTTTCTTTTTTTATTATTTCAAGAGATCATTTGACTTAGTAGAGTGAAATTTAATTTTATATCTCTATACATAAAAGCCACACACATCAAAAGCTGAAATAGCTGTTTATTCCCAATATTTTTATGAGATATTGCTGGCAAGGAGTTTTATTTAAACTCCTATTATAAAATTAATAGATTTAAAAAATAAACTTCCCCTCCACCATACTATCATAGTATTGGCTAAGTACAGTATAGACTCACCAGCACTTCCTCTATCTTATAAAATGACAATGCTATAGTAAATGACAATTGATTTTTTGTAATGGCCTAATGGTAGTGGTAAATTCACAAACACTTTCAGAATTATTTTTAAGTTCGATAGCAGATAAAAGATGCAAAAAGCTCCCAAGTCAGAGTCACTTAGATGCTCCCCTAACTGATTCTTTAATCCACTTTCCACAATGGTAGTTTCTGACATTCTTTGTTCTCTACTCAAGTCCCCCACATCCTTCACAACTAAGGCCCTCACATATTTTTCTGAGTGTATATAATCATCTGCCTTGAGATTTCTCTTCTCTTTTCCTATTTTCCTCTCCTTTTCATCTTAGTCCATTGGCATAAATGTCTTCTTTATTAAGTCATTGATGAACAGATGGCCTCTTCTACATTCATGTGCCCTCGATCCCAAATGCTCCCCTAATCATTCTGTCCTCCCTCTAATCTTCTATAATTCAACTGAAATTGTTCTCTTGGAAGTTTCCAATGGTCTTTTCTCACCCTTCCTCAGCTCTTGGAATTTGATACTGCTGATCACCCTCTTCACCTGGATATTCTCTGCTCTCTTACCTGTCTGGTAGTACCTTCTCAGACTCCTTTGCTGTATTAGCCATGCCACAATTGATGTCTCAAAGATATCTCACACTCAACATATCCAAAATAAAACAAATTATCTTTCCACCAAAGCACATTTATTTTCTGAACTTTACTTTTTCTCTGAAATATATTTCCATTTTTCTTGTCACTCAGATTCAAAAGTTTTGGGTCATCCTTGACGCTTCACTTTCACTTCTCCACAAAGCCAATCAATTGCCAAGTCTTGTCATTTCCACCTCTACATCCCTTCTTCAATTCATTTTCTCTCTATTCACCCAGTAACAACCCTAAATCAAGTCTTCATTATCTTTCATCTAAACTATTACAATAAATTTCTAATCTTCCTGCTTTGACTTTCTTCCTGCTCCAACCCATTCTGCTGCCAAAGTAATTTTCCTAAAATGCAGGTCTGACCATGTCATTCCTCTATTTAATAAATATTAGTAGTTCTCTATTACTTTTGGATCAAATATAAATTCCATTGTCATTTAAAATAATTCATAATCTGACTCCCTGTTATCTTTAGAGCCATTTAATTTTTAAACCCCCAAACAGTATTTGATATAAGCAAAAATAGACTGATAGCCATCTTCTGAGTTTCTCAAGTTACTTACAGATACAGATCAGGCTTGGTGCCTAATGAATTACCCTACCCACTGGCATATCTAATACCCAGTCTCTCTAGATACTGTTTGTGGAATGAATTGTTCCTTAGCCACCAGATATTGTTTCACTGTTACTTCATTGAATACTGTTCTCTGTAGATGTGTAAGAGGATGATGAGAGGTGGGGAAAGTATTATGCATCTCTTTACACATGTTCTCCAAACTGACCTGGAGCTCTTCCAGGGGTTTGTACCCTGGCTATAATCTGAAAAAAGTCAAGGAATTTCCCATCTGAACTTAGGAGTGATTTACTCTTTGAGCAGAATGCACCACTCTTACTAACAAAATGGTATGCTTTAATATGGCTTTATAGATTGGGGAGGGGAAGAAGAGAATATGACAATGATAAATATAAAACACAAAGGAATTCATCTGTTACATGAAGTTATGGATTGTACTTCAGGTATATTCCTATTAAAAATTCCCTAGATTAAAAAAAAATTTTAAGCTAGCCATCTGCTAAATTTCTACTAGGCTTTACCATTCTGATTAAAGTCCTAAAAGTAATGCAAGTGATTCCTGGGACATAGAAGGTTAGTTGACTTTTGCTGATGGGTGGTGGTTAGGATGTGGCCTCCAAACAGCTGTAAAAACAAAACAAAACAAAGCAAAACCAAAAAACTAACCCTCTGTGCCTAAGAGTATCTTCAAGTAGCTAGGTAAAAATGGATAGTTATAATATAAGCAGTAAGCTAGAATGTATAGTTTATGATGAACATGGTTCTTGGTACTTGGAAGAGGAAGAAAAAGGGACAAATAAGTGTTCATCTTTTCTATTTCACTACAACAACTAACAAACTCAAAAATGAAGCAAGTGTATCAAAAGCTAAAGTGAAATTCTAATTTCTTGGTTTTACAAAGATATTTACAAATATATAACAAGAATAGAGATTTCAACCAAATAGAGGTTTCTCTGTCACCACAGCCTTTGGACTTAGTGAGCTCAAACCTAAAAGTAGTTGCTGTAAGATATGCCCCTCACCAAATTTGCTTCTATTTTTCAAAGATAATATTCCAAATTTCTATCTTTCCTGTAAGACTCAGGGAATTAATTCATTGCTGATCTACTAAGGTTGATTCCTAGGCTGTACTGATGTCTCAGATGGCTCAGATGCCCACAAATTCTGGTGGGGACTTTAGACATTTCAAGATTTCAATGTTCAGGCTTCCAAGTTAATTGTTTATTGGAAATGCCTCAGGTTTAAGGTTAGGTAACCAGGATTAATGTACTGGCATCTTGCTTTCTTTTATTCTCCAAAGGAAGTCACATCTTTTTTTCTCATTTCATTGTTATTCATAACAGTAGCAAATGCATATTCCTATGATTAGAGCCAAAAGTATGGTGGAATGACCAAGGCTTTGCCTTATAGCCATATTGGTGAACCTATGGCACATGCATCAGAGGGGGGGGCTGCTCCTCTCCCCATCTCCCCCTTTCCTGAGGATGTTTCTCTCATCACCCACCCCTCTGCCCAGCAGCCCAATGGGAGTGCTTCCTCCCTCCCATCTGGGGTAAGGAGGTGGCTCACATGTGGCATACAGGCTCTAGTTTGGGTACATGGCCTCCAAAAGGTTCACCATCACTGCCCTATGGTATAAAATTTGGAGGCTTAACATATTTTTCTGTCCAAGGATTCCTTCCAGGCCTAAGATTCTACATCCCATAGTCACAACAAAGATTAGTCAGTACCTCAAAGTGTAAGGCAGTATCTCACATAGGTTCATCCATTATTTTGATGTTGAGGATTTATAGCTCTTTATATTCAAATGCAGTCTCCCTTCTGTTACAGATGGCGACCACTAGATTGGATGAGAACTTCTCAAATTTTTTAGCCTAGAGAATTTTTTTTAAGCCAGTTTCTCCAAGATGCCCTTTTAGAAAACTATCTTGATCAGCTCCTGCCTGTGGCCCTCTCTGGCTCATGCTTCTGCTCCTGGCCTCTCACCTGGAGCTCGAGCTCCCGGCCCTACCTGTCTGCGCTCTGGCTTCCGGCCCTACCCACCCCGGCAGTCTGTTTCTCACCCATCTGGACTCTGACCCAGACGGCTCATCACCCCAGCCCCAGACCCACGAGTGTGACCCCAACCACCTCATCACCCAGATCCTTGGAGTAGATCGCTCAGGACTCATTGCAACCAGCTGGTAACAGTATTGGCCACGTGGGCAGAGGGGAGAGACGAGAGGGAAAGGAGAACAGGTAATTTTCCCTTAGGCTAAGCCTCCACATGGATGGGAGTATTGACCACAGGGGGGTCAGAGAAAGGGAGAAGAGAAGAAACAGATTTTTTCAAACAGAAACTTAATAGCAATGGACTGTTTAAAAGGATACCTTTTGACTCTTCTGGTAATTTCATTGACTTCACCTGCCTGTCAGGGAGCAGACTCAGTCCAAAGATTCAACTTTGGAGGAGCAGCTGGGTGGCTCAACAGACTGAGAGCCAGACATAAAGACATGCGGTCCTGGGTTAAAATCTGGCCTCAGATACTCCCCAGCTGTGGGGCCCCAAACAGATCACTCAGACCCCATTGCTTAGCCCTTACCACTATGCCTTCTGACAATAGACATTTAAATGAATAAGAACCCAAGGAACTTTGAAGAGACTTAAAGGCTATATTCTAAGGCATTTCAGACTCCAGTGGTTTATACAAATCTCTGTATTCTATAGCATTTTTCCTGATTTTTTTGTTTAAGGTTTAACTTTGTGATGTTAAATTCATATGTTACTGGATTCAATATTATTCTCTTACACTGAAGGTTGATTGAATTTATTTTTAATGTACTGTTTTGAAATTCTGTTGTTTTTCCCCTATAACTGTGCTGAAAAAATATTAGTGATTAAGCCCATATTTTAAAAAAAACAGCTTTTTTCTATTTTGCTTTTATAAATTGTCACATAGAGTTTAACAACCTTTGGAAAATTTAATGTGCTAAATATCTCAAATGATTTTAAGGGTTTTTTAAATATGATTTTTGTAAATTTTTTAACAATCTCTGGCTATTTTTGCCTGCCCCTACCACGAGGTAAGGCCAATAGTAGCTGAAGTGAAATACATTTTATAACTCCCAACCTTCCCACATTTCTAAATATGTGAATGGAATTTGGGCAGTTAATCTCGGGACATTTGTACCCCTAAAAAGCCTCCAAGAAAAAGGAGCACCCCTTTATTTATACTCTTCAGGTCACTATTTTACTTGCACCAGAATGATATATAGATTTCTTGATTATGTTCTTATCCCAAGATGAGTTTTACTTTGTTTAAAAATATGTTTATTACCAAGGTTGAAAGATTGCTACGTTTGTAAAAAATTGTGACAAATATCCATCAATTCATAGGTTTTTTTAAAAAGTCATAGAACAACTTATGTGAAATATGATAGTATGTCTGTTTGCTATTGTAATTAATTGGGCTATTGAGAATTTTGGGGATTTTGATAACTACATATTTATACCTTGTTCAGTTCATTTGCCTTCTACTCACAGTGATCATGGCCAGATATTAAGAGGAAATGGATCTCATTTTTGGTGAGAAAGCCTTGTATTTTATATTTTCTTAGCTTACACAGAGTGTCAATGATTATAAGCTATATTTTTTAATTTTTAAAGCTCTTTATTATTATATTTTTCTTGCATGTTGTTATAATTAAAATAGTTGGTGCAATAAACTGTAATAATTAAAATGGTTGATGTTGAAAACTGTAGTGAGTTAAAATGGTGGAAGATATAAATTGTGATAGATATAAGAGAGGGTGAGTAAATTGTGACCACAGAAAATATGTTTCACTACAGTGTCTTGGTTTTTAAATCAAATATAAGGTGGTCGCCAGGGAAATATTCCCAATTATTCAATATGCCCAAGTCAACTGGGTTTTATAGAGAATTTAATTAATAATACAATGAATAATCAAAGAGAGAGAGAGAGAGAGAGAGAAAGAAAGAAAGGAAATAAGTATGAAGAGCCTTAAGCCAACATGGCCTAGACCTGAGTCTTAAGAGAGAGATCAGTCAGTCTTTTATCACTCACCACAAGTTCTGTCTAAGCAAGGATTCTAGGGACACCAGGCCAGCTCCATCTCAGCTGATTTCGCCAGAGAGAGTTCCAGCCAGAGTCCTCCTCAAAGAGAGATCCAGCCATAGACTGTTTCAAAGGGCCTCTCTCCAGAGCCTCCAGAGGGACAGAGTCCCCTCAGAGGATCTCCAGCGAGACCTCCTTAGAGATTGTCCTCCAAGAGCTTCCCTTCTCCAGAGCCTCTCTCAAGAGATTCTTCCCAAGCAATCCTCATAAGGGCTTTCTCCAAAAGGATTGTTGTCCCCTCGAGAGATCCTGCTTTTTCTTATATAGGGGTTTTAATTCTATGTCACCTCCCCTAAGTCCTTACATCTACCAATCACTGTAGATGTTTTCCAAAGGACTGCCCATCTGAATTCCTGCTAAATCAACTAATCCCCTCAGTAAGTGTGAACCAGAGAAAACACAGCTGAGTCAACTAATATCATTAAGAGAAAACTTGCCCGACCCTTTTAGGTACCTAGCATCCCATTGTATCAATTCTAAAAAACAGGCATGGTTCAAAGAACTCCTTGCCCCACCATAAGCATGGATCCAAGTACTTTCATTGTTTAGCAAGGAGTTTTCTCTCCTAAAGCAGTCTTAAGTACGGGTGGAGTATAGGTCCTCCCATAGCAAGGAGTTTTCTCCCCTAAAGCAGTCTTAAGTATGGGTGGAGTAGAGGTCCTCCCATAGCAAGGAGTTTTCTCCCCTAAATTGATTATGTTTTTATGATCCTTTGGGGAAGGACTTCTTCCCAGAGGATCAAATGGTGGTATGTAAAAAAATAGACTCAAATACAAGACTACAATCCCCACAAGCCTTTGCTCCGCTTCCCCAAAATGCTTTGTAATCTCACGGGAATTCTGAGGTGGGCCAAGATCGAGGAAGGATTTAAGCTGGTGGCAAATGTTTTTGGGCTCTTTTTGGTCTTAAGTACGGGTGGAGTAGAGGTCCTCCCATAGCAAGGAGTTTCTCCCCTAAAGCAGTGTTAAGTATGGGTGGAGTAGATAGAGGTCCTCCCATTTCTGATCCTGGCGAGTTCTCACATCAAAATGGGGAATGTTTCCAGTAGGGAATTTGTTCCAATGGAGGATTTCTCAATGTGGAAATTTTTAACATTCACAAGTCTGAGAAATTTCAAGATTTACAATGTGTAATAAACTTTTTCAGGTTTTTTTTTTAATTTTTCTCTCCTTTTTATATTTGAAGCACATGTCACCAGCATTAAGATTTTCTTTAACCTTTTGATTTTTCAGTACTATAAGTTTGAAATACATTTGTCAGAGCATGCCCAAAAAGCTTGTGACTATAAAAATGATGCCACTAATTATTTAAATAAATTATGGGACTTTGCTTAATGATTCTGTCTGATTACAGGACAAGATATACACAACAGAGCCATTGCACAGAGCCAAAGAAAAGCCAATCCAGGAGGGATTGATGCACTTCTAGGCCAATACAAAGGTCTTGAACCTAGTGTGAAGACTCGAGGTTACTGTGTTTATCATTGCTAGACATAGGCTTTCCTTGTGTCCACACTTACTCTGAAGATACTCACAGAGGAGTATCCCCAAACTTGGCTCCTACTTGACTTCTATAACCTGGTCCCTTTCTTTTCTGCCTCTCACAGTGTGATAACTTTCTGTAGTCCTGGCTACTGACTGGGAATGCATCATTGCTTAGATCATTTTGATTGGGCCCTGATTCAAGGACCTGTTATAGATTTATTTTTCTTTTTACTTAGAATTTTTACACATAAGACTTTGATAGTCTATATTTTCATCCAGAAATTTTTTCTTTTCTTTTGGATTTTTCTGATGTTTTTGTTAATTTCTCTTATCAATTGATTCATATACCTCAGCCATGCATCCCTAAGTGATCCTGGTTTTTTAATCACCCTCTTAACGGGGGGAATGTAAAAAAATATCATTATTTAAATTGCAAAGTTTAAATTCCTTTTGAGAAGAATTTTAGGTAAAGAAGATGCTACCTCTCTGAATCCAGAACTGAACTGTTGGAGAAGCCACCATGAAGAAGCCTCCAGACCACAAGCTGCACAAAAATGAACTTTGAGTGTGGTTGATTGAACATTTATTTGTATGTATACTTTCATGCCAAAGGGGACTGCCCCCTAACTGGCTTTTTGACAATGCGTTCAGCAATTATTGATTTTATTCTTTTTTTTCTCTTATCCTCAAATTATTGTAATCTTTTAAATTGATTATGTTTTTATGATCCTTTGGGGAAGGACTTCTTCCCAGAGGATCAAACGGTGGTATGTAAAAAAATAGACTCGAATACAAGACTACAATCCCCACAAGCCTTTGCTCCGCTTCCCCAAAATGCTTTGTAATCTCACGGGAATTCTGAGGTGGGCCAAGATGGAGGAAGGATTTAAGCTGGTGGCAAATGTTTTTGGGCTCTTTTTGGACTTCCGTTTTGGAGCAGACGTAGCTCTTCCATGATGTAAGATTACCTTGTCTAGGCCACTCTGGCCTAGGCACGTGTTTCTTATCTTGTCTTTTCTTTAATCCTTAATCTTCAATAAACCTCTAAAAATATAATACTCCTTGTAAAGAGAAACTAATTTCTACCTGCCTCAGCCTTTCCATATTCCTAAATTTTAACTGTTATACTTCTAACTCTAGCTTTATAGAACCAACTATCTAGTAGATATTTCCAATCAGATGCCCTTCTAGGCATCACAAACTCAATAAGTATAAAATGGAACTCATTATCTTTTCCCCAAAAGTCTTTCTTCTACCTAGCTAACCTACATGTTGAGAATACTATAATCTTTTAGATCCATAATTTCAGAGTCTTTCGACTCTTCCTCAGATTCTATCAGTGATCATGTTTTTTCAATTTCATCTCCATAACAGTTCTCATGTTTATCCCTTCTCTCTACTGTTTCCAAGTGATGATCACCCTACTTCAGGCCATCATCATTTAGACCACTACAATAACTTCATAACTGGACTCTATGATTCTATTTTCTCTTTTTTGAAATCCATCTATCTAGATCCAAAATTAATATTCTTAAATCATATGTCCTTCCCTTTCTCAAGAAGCTCCAGTGACTTTTTCTTGACTCCAGAATAAAAACTAAACTCCTCTGTTTAGCATTTAAAGCCTGTACAATCAGGATTCAGTCTTATTGCCTATTTTCGCACATCTTAGCTTGTTGGTTGTTCCTCACAATGACATTTCATCTCTCCCTTTACTTTTGACTTGGCTCTCCACTGTGCTAGACCATTCTTCCTTCTCTTCTTCACCTCACAGAATCCCTAGTTTCCTTCAAAATTTAATTATGCCACTTTCCTGTGGGGAGTCTATCTTGATCTCACCAGTTGCTAGTGCCCTACTCCAAGAAACTTTTTTGTAAATATTTTATTTAATTTACATATATATGTTATTCCTTTACCTGCCATATTTAGAAGGTGAACTTCTTCAAAGAAGGAATCATTTCATTTTCTTTGTATCCTCAGTGCCTAGGACAGTGCCTGACACATAGCAGGTCCTTAATAAGTGTAAAAATTCAAGTTTTGGAAATATGAAATCAATATTTGGTAAAAGTTTTGGGAAAACTGGGATGCCTGTTGAATTGTTGAAGTCATTCTTTTCAAGGGAGCTATCTCACTCATTTGCAAGGGAAAGAACTTGACAAATAAACATTTTGTTTTGGGGGAGCAGTGGCTGTTTTGATTTTTGCTGGATTGAGGATATGGGGAAACTAGAGAAGGACAAAGGATAAGAGAAGTTCTAAATTACATTACTAAAGAGGTTTTGAATTCCATCACAAAGGAGATTTTATATCCTGTATAATTACAGGATGCTTTATAAAATACCTCACAACTACTATGTAAAGTATGTCATTTTTCTCCCGAAGAGACAAAAGGAAAATTAGATATCAAGAATTTAAGTAATTTGCCTGAGGTCACATATTAAGCTGGTGACAGAGCCAAAATTGGGTTCTGAGAACCTTCAGTTTTTGACAGCATTGTTAAAGCGATAGTCATTGATGCTATCTTGTCAGTTTACTTTATGTTGAGCTTGTATCAGAAAAATAAAAACATTTTACAATCTCACCCCAGAATCGTGAAATTGTGAAGAGGCTCAAATCAACACATTTATCTGCAGCCTAATTCCTCAGATCATAGAAAAGATAGAAAAACAAATGTCAATATAGAAGTGTTCTGTATTTGCTGCCTCCATTTCCTTACCATTCATTATCCAACCTCTTATAGTCTGACTTCCATTTTCACCATTATGCTGAAACACCTCTTCACAAGGTTAGTAGTGACATTACTATTAATAAAATTAATATCCTTCATCCTCTGTCCTCTCCTCTCTCCACCAATTTTTTGGCAACAGTGGATATTATTGACTAAACCTTCCTTTTTGATACTCTCTTTGCCTTTGGCTTCCACTCTCCTTCTCTCTGATCCTTCTCTGTATGTTCTCTCCCTCCTCCTAGTCCTTAAATAGATGTTTCTCCCAAAGTTCCATCCCTATTCCTCTTCTCTCCAGATACTTTTTTGATGATTTCATCTATTCTCACAACTTTAATTTTCACCTTTACACAAATATCTCTTAAACCTATATCTCTCTTCTCAACTTCTTCCCAGAAATTCAATTCCATATTTCCCCATAGATTGGGAGCTCTGCCTACATGTAATGAATCCAGACTTGTATAATTGAAAATCTGTTACCCTAAAAAAAGAACTACATTTCCTAGGAGCCCATTGAGTTCCTGCCATTACGTACTTCCTGTAGATAGGGGATATTAGACAGGGACATGGAAGGTCCCTAGGTTGGTGGTGATAAGGCAAGTGTTGGAACTGGCTGACCAGTCATGGGCACATGGTTTTATTTTGTATCTTTTTTATTCCTTGATTTCTAATGATCTTTAATAGATCTCTTAAAATATAATATTATTATTTTTGAGACATAATTTTAACTTTTACAGAATTAACTTGTCTAAAACTGAATTTATAATCTCCCCTCTTCCCTACTCCTGAATCTTCTCCTCCCCTATACTTTTCTATTCCTGTTGATGGTGCCACCTTCTTTCCAGTTACACATGACTATAACCTTGAAACTAAGATGTTAAAACTTCTTATCAGAAATATGAGAGAGAATTAACAATGTTTTAAATAAGATGCTAATGAGATAGCACCTGACCTTAAATATCATAAATATAATCCAGGAAGATAAATACATCTATATTATATTGTCCATAACTGACATTTATATAGTGCATTACATTAAAAAGTGCTCATATAAATTCTCATTTGATTCTTAGAATAATTGTGAGGCAGATATTATTGTTATACCCATTTTGCAGTTGAGGATAGGATAAGTAACACTATTTGCTCAGTCACATAGTTAGCAAATATCTGAAGTTTGGTTTAGACCCAGATCTTGAATCCAAGACCAGTACTCTGTCCACTATGTCTTGCTATCTCTTTACAGAAGGATGTTAATGATAAAATAGTCTAACCTGTAGACTAGGTAAGTAAATAACTCCTATGGATCACAAATGTTCTGTAGAACATACTTAAAATCACTATATTAAGTAATAGAAATTGGATCTTACATCTAGAATTCAAGCTTGATATTGAATCTCAATAGTATAAGAGGACATTCAATGCTATGCTTCTCCTTGCCTTGAATCTGAAAGAAATCCAAAAGCATTCAATATAAATACCTTCTTGAATTGAATTTATCTGGTTTTTTATTCCTTTTGAAAAGTACAAATATGAAATCACACAAATTACCATAATGGTATGCCAACAAGTTCTGTCAAAAAGAATACCAAGTCTTTGGGGTCATGCGATTTTAAAAATAGCACATTCTGCTTACTTAGGGGAAAACCTTTGTATTGGAGGTGACTCCATTTGGTGCAATGATTTAATTATCCAGACACTGAACTAGGAATAGAGATTCTTTGATTCAACAACAACCAACAACTTTCCCTCTCTTCCACATTTATTAGGCACCTTTTATGCTATATTTTGATATTAGAAGCATAGCTCTTAGTTCAGATTTCAGATTGAAATGGCATGAGATACTCTAAAGTAAATGAACATTAAACAAAGGAGGATTGCTTTGCCCTAATGCATCAAGAACATGTATCAAGGACACAGTGGTATATCTTCTCTGTATGTGGAAAATTGTGTCTGATCTGTAGATCATCAAGTGTAGTAATTAGCATAGAGCGCCCATCAAGTCTAAAGTGCCCAGGCTCCACATGATCAGGATTTAGGAGATGTTCTACAATGGGGGTCCCCAAACTTTTTACACAGGGGGCCAGTTCACTGTCCCTCAGACTGTTGGAGGGCTGGACTATAAAAACATAACCCTAACCCTAACCCAGCAGCAGTATACACAGTGGGGAATTCCCTCCCCCAGATCACCCCTCACCATGCTGACATCTTCGCATTGTGCAGCCACATAATCATTGTATGGCACCTCATTCTAAGACTCCACACAAAGGATTATGTCACCGGAAGTAGTACTGTACGTGAGTGACGCCACACTTTGAAGTGCTGCCACATACAGTGCTCCTCTCACTGACCACCAATGAAAGAGCTGCCCCTTCAGGAAGTGCGGTGGGGGCTGGATACATGGCCTCGGGGGGCCGCATGTGGCATGCAGGTCGTAGTTTGGGGACCCCTGGTCTACAAGATATCCAGGAAGCTCCATCAGCACCTGGAAGTAGATCTGTGTTGTTTTTATTTGTTTTTTCTTTTAAAGCCTCCCTATACTGTGGGTAGGATGAAAGAAGTTACATCAGGGAATCTCTGGTCCTATTATACTGAGGAATGCAAAGATGAAAAATGACACAGTTCCCATCCTCAAGGAGATTAGATTCTACTTGAAATGATACATGTTCTCAACAAAGTAAAACACCATGGAGGGAAGAAGGAGGAATCAAGGAAAATTTCTCTATAAGATTCTCAGACAGGGGAGGTCATAATCAGTTTAAGAGATCTAGGTAAGCTTCAGGAAGGTGACACGTAAGGAGGGCCTGGATGGAAGAGAAGGATTTTAATGTGGGAGGATAAAGGATCTGAGAAGAGTAGTGTAGTTTGGCTACCACCTAAAAAGAATGAGTGAAGTGGGCTTGTCACACAAGACTGGGAAGATAAAAAAAGGGAGAAGCACTAGAAAGAGAATAATTACTATAGCCCTTCATGGGTACCCCTAAAACCCTAAGGGAAGGTGTAGTCTTCTTTACTCTGGAATATTGAACATAAGTCAGTCACTCACAGAATTCAGCAGGTATCCTGGGAGTGGAGAGATTTCAGATATTAATGAACTATAAAGTGTGGCCCCTCCCTGCATGCCTAAGGCATAATGGAGGTTCTAATAAAGAGAATTAAGGAACTTAATGAGCATGGAGGCCAGGATGTTAGAGAAGAGTTATCAGTATGAGTTATGGTGGAAGGAGTTGTAATGTAGAGAATGACTATGAGTCAGGTACCAAAGTCATAGAGGAAGGTGGAAGAGAGTTCTGGAAATCAGTAAGATATTCACAGAAAATAAGACTGATCAGGAGAAAGTCAATTTAGCTGGGACATGAATACCTAATCTGGAGGTTCTTGCCATCATATTGAGTTAAGTAGCCTGGACTTCACCTTCTGCTTCTGGGTTAAATATTTAAGAAATACTCCATTAACTTAGAGATAGCTTATTCAAAATAAAATCTTTATAGTGCTGTTCAGTGTTACATTCAATCCACTTTGTACATAGCTTTTATGTAGAGCTGATTAATGTATCTCCTCCATTAGAATATAAGCTTCTTGAGGGAAGGGTTATTTATTTATCCAGTGCCTTTCTCAGGGTCTAACACATAGTGAGGGTTTAATTGTGCCTTCCTAATTGGTTCTGGAAATAAACATTCCCTATCTCAAAAACTTATTTTAAAATATATTTGAAAGACAACCAAAACCTCTACATGGTTGAGTATCTTTAGGACCTAGACTCAAGTGCAGAAGCCATCCATCCTGTAGGCAACAAAGGAAGAATATTTATTAGTGTGGGCCACTGCTGAGTACCTTGACTTTGCTCTAATGAACCAGTTCATTCCACTTACTGCTTTTTAAATGAAACAAAAGGGTTCTCTCTGGAAATGTTATTTAAATAAGTGATACCTTGGACTAGCTAGAAAATGTAGATGCATAGTTGTCATTGTGTGCCCCCAAGGTTCTAGTTAAAACCTCTTTACTCCCCATTTTAGCACACATGCAGATTCAACATTCTTTCTTTGTTTTGTTTGCATAAAGGCTTTAAGTATCTCCTCTACAGTGACAGGTGCCTTGTTTCTAAATAGCTGGTTTCTCTCTAGGGAGGAAAGATCATTTTGAAAGCAGAAGTCGATGGATGTGAATGACATTTTTAACCCACCAAAGTTCATGGATATTTGTGAATTCAGTACAGTGCCCCGAGAGCTAACATAATCCAGAGTGATAGAATGCAAAATTGGGAAGAAAAATATCTCTGTTGACCAAGAACATTGAAGTCATAGCTTATGAATATTGATTCTGGGCCTCCTTAGTCCCCATAGGAATGCAAAGAGAATGTAATCTATACTGTAGCTTCAATAGAGGCAAATCTATGCTGAATACTCTGCTGATAAAATAAAAACAACTCACCAACTTTCCTCTAGCTGCTTCTTAATTTTTATGGTTCTGGGGATAGGTTCAGGCTTACAATATAATCAGGCTGATTCTCTGATCCATGGACCGGAGAAAGAGAACTTTATTCTATACATAGGATTAAAATGTCATAAAGGACATCAGGGACCATGTAAGCCAAACTGCACCTGACCAATGCCCCCTAAAAACAACTTTTACAAGGATCAGTCACTCAATCTTGAACTCCATTCTGTCAACCTTTCTGAAATGCAGTGTACATAACTAAGATCTCTCCAGTAAGAGAAGACAAAAGCTCACTCTCTTCCATGACTCTGGAAGATTATAGTTAAAATCTCCTGAGTTAATGATAGTATTCAGAGAAAATGAAAATATATAAAGAACTTCAGAAAAATAAAAATAAGACTTAACAGTTTTACATTTTAGAGTATTATTTAATGATTTTAATATTAATATAAAACCAAGTCAGTGATGTTTATAACAGAGCAGAAATTCAGATTTTTTATAGAGGGGTCACAATAGTTAACTATAATTGTTTGAAGAGCTGCTACATGGAGTAATGGAAGATATTTGTGCTGTATGGCCACAAAGAGCAAAACTAAGAAGAATGATGGAAATTGCAAAAAAAAATTAATTAATTTTGCTACTGGTTAAGGTAAAGCTTCTTGGCAAGTAGAGGTCTGCTATGGGAAGTAATGGATTTTTCCTCATTGAATGCCTTAAAACAAAAGTTAATGACCACTTGTTGGATATACATTAAAAGAAATTATTTTTGGTCGTGGGTTAAAATAGATGGCCTCTGAGGACACATCCAACTCTCGTATTCTGTTTGTGATCCTGATTGGTTGGAGGAGAGAAGGTATAGGGAAAATAAAGGGGAAAGGGTCAAATAAAAAAAAAACTGAGTACCTATAAGGTACTGCTTTAAGACCTGGGAATAACAAAGTAAAATATTCCTGAAGCTATCACTGATCAGGTAATTTAGAGACAGGACTTCTGGGTAAGACTCACAGACATATAAATTGACTCCTGTCATTTATATCTATGTAGTTTTAATTGATTCTTGCTTTCTTTTGCTTTCACCTTCCAAGAAAATCTTACCCTAATACTCCCAATCATAACTTCATACATGTGTCCACCTAGATACAACTAGATACAAGTGCATCTAAAGGCATAGACAGAATCCCCCTTTTTCCTGTACTTGGAAGCAGGAGTAACCTTGAGTACATTGTTAAACTTTCCAGTCCCATATTTTCACCTCATTTAACCAATTACTATGTTCAAAGATCTCAAAACATAACTCTGGAAACGGAGATAATAGATGACACCTTGTCCTCCACTGACTACCATCTTGGGATATCTGATGTGAAAGAAGCATCTCTAATAAATATCATAATTGGGACTTTTCCTCTGCAAAATGAGAAAGCTAAGAAGTCAACTTTGGAGATGCCATATCATTACTCCCATGCGAATACAGAGGACTAGAGTGTAGCATTCATTCTTAGCTAGCTGGAAAGAATATAATTTAATAAATTTATTTTAGACACTAAAAGTCTTGTATTTAGTGTTCTTCTTTTTCTCCTTTTCTAGCATGAATCCTGTTATTTAATAGCATTTCTGCAACCCTTTAAGGTTTGCAAAGTATTTTATGTTTGTTATCTCATGTGAATCTCAAAACAACCCCAGAAGATGGTACCATTATCATCTTAATTTCTAGATAAGGAAACTGAGCCTGAGAGGCTAAGAGGCTAAGTAATTTGTGCAAGGTCATACTGCTAGTATTTATCAAGGCAAGATTTAAGCTCAGGTATTTCTGACTTAAAGTCCAAATATCTACACACTGTGCCACCTAAGAGTTTTCCAAAAAAAAAATGCAGAAACTCCTACAGAGAAACCTCAGTTGAAATGGATGGCACTAATTCTCTATTTGGCAGAGAAAACTCTAGACACTCTCTGGATAACTGAAGCTTTTCATCCCAAAGCTACCATTTCTCTGTGTCACATTTGTAGTCTATTTCCCAAATTGTCCATTTACCTCCTACTTCTGTCCAAGTGTACTGTAGTATACTCTGATGGCAAAATTGTTTTTATTTTTCCTTCCATTTATCTTTGCTCAGAGACTCTCCCTACTTGGGTTCCCAAATGTTCCCACATGATCATAGTCATGATGCAGCTTCAATGAGGTTATATAATCCAACTATTTCATTTATAGATGAAGAAACAAAGCTAGAGAAGCTATGTCCCGAAGCTCACATAGGTACAAAGTAAGAATTTAAAGCCAGGTTTTCTGACTCTAAATCCAGTGTTTTTTTCCTTTGCACCATGAGTATGTTTTTATAATAATACAATGCCCACCCCTTTATTCACATGAATGTAATTATACCTGTCCAAAGACATATTCTAGTCACAGGTTTCATTTCCTCTTCCTGCTCCAGTCTTAGTGGTACTGAAGAGGTCAGACAAGTCTCCTTGCATTAGGGTCACTATTTCTTCTTGCTAGCTGCCTAAACACTGGGCATTTATGTGTAGACATTTGAGACTACAGGTGGTACAAATGACTCTTTTCTAAGATTTTGGTGTAATCCATTTTAGAAAATTATTGTTCAAAAAAATTCATCATGATGATCCTAGATTTGCCTTTTTGTCAGTTCTACTCATTTCTGCTAATTCTGCTTTCTGGATAACACAGAGTAAGTTCATTTCCTCTTGTATAAATATTATAACTCATAATATTTGAAGATATCTCTCATGTCACTTCTTCTCCAGGCTAACCATCTCCAGTTTCTTTGACAGTTTTTTTTTTAATTAATAAGCATGTATTTTCTCTCTCCCTCAAATGTTGGGTTTTTTGGGGGGTGAGATTACTTTCAAGCTCCCTAACTATCATGGTTGCCCTCATCTAGTTCAGCTCTAATTATCAGAGTTCCTTTTCAAAGGTAATATACAGCCAGCCATAGCATGTAACACTGTGTATGATGGGACTGCTAGTAATTATCCATAATCTAGAAATTTCACTTCTATTAATGCAGCCAAAGATTGTCTTATTGTCAGATAATAGATACTACGCACACACACATACACACACACGCATATATATATATATATATGTATATATATACATATATATATATATATATAGTCAACTAAAACTCCCAGTTCGTGGACTGCCAAACAGATCCTGCCCATGCTATATTTACACTACTTTAGTCCAACCTTACTTTAATAATAATAAATACAGCAGGTTATATTTGTATAGACCTTACAGTTTACAAAAAATTTTGCATAGATTGTCTTATTTGATTCTCACAACAACCCTATGAGGAAGGTACTATTATTATATCATTCTTATGTCACATTATTTTGCTATATATTATATTGTTATGCCACATTTTATTATATTAATCACGTTACATACATTAGTACAGTATTTCATACATTTTGTTGTTGTTCGGTCATTTTAGTCATGCCACTCTTTATAATCTGATTTGGGGTTTTCTTGGCAAAAATACTGGAATGGTTTGTCATTTACTTCTCCAGCTCATTTTACATATGAGGAAACTGAGACAAACAGGTCCAGTAACTTGCCCAGGATCATACAGCTAGTAAGCATCTGAGATCAGAATTGAACTCAAGAAGATGAGACTTCCTTACTTCAGTCCCAAATCTCTATCCACTGCACCACCTATCTGTCCTATATTATATTCCACTATGCTATGCTATACTATCCTATTATATTACCTTCTTTTCTGACTACACTCTTCTCCATCTCTGCTACTTAATAGGACTTCCCTTAAAACAAATATTAAAAAAGAGAAAATAACAGCAAAGCGAACCAACACATTTGTCTAATAGCAAATGTGAAATTTACACAGTCAGTTCTCTATTTCTCCAATAAAAAGGAGGTGCATTTTCTCATTTCTTCTCTAAGGTCAAACATGGCCATAAATTTTAATGATTTTTCTCACCAAATTTCCAATTCTATGTTTTCTTTTACTCTGTCTGTCTTGTTGTCCTTATTGCCTTTTAGTCTAGTCAAAATTATGTTCTCCAGGCTTGAGCTTTACTCTTAATTTTTCTTACTTTATTTTTTTGAGAAGTAGAGTTTCTGGTATACTGATTCAGAGTCCTTCCTTTATTCTATTTCTAAATTATTGCATTTGTATAATTTAGGTCACTCTCCCTTCCCTTTGTGTGCTTATTTATTTGTTCGTTTATTTATCTATTTATTTTGTGGGATTTTGAGGAATTGCTTTTTGTAGCTTTCATTCAAATCTACATTTTCCCCCATTTTTGTTCATTTTTATTCAGATTACATTATTTGAATCTTGATTCTGCAATCTATTTCATTAGCTACCAATCCCACACAGCTTTGCAACTTCTGCAAATTTGTTGAGCATGGCTTCTACGTCTTTATTTTAAACATTAATCAGGAGGAGGGATTATGGCATTACAGTAGCAACTTGTTCCCAGGTTCATTAATTCATTCAATAGATATTTTTGATCGATTATTTTGTTAATGGTTCTGTGCTTTTGCACGTGCAAAGAGTTTATAATATAACAGACTGATTAATGCTATTATATTCAGTGTAAATTTGTTCAACCAGCTAACTAACAACATTATCATCTAGACTGTATTTCATTATTTTAGTTGCATTGATAAAATGGGAGGCTTGTTAAATACTTCAAGATCCACAGCATCATTTGCCTTCCTTATCTCCCCAAAGAAATGATAGTAAGAAAATAAGTTAATCTGACATTTGTTCTTAGTGAACTTCATGTCTATTCTTAATGATCAACATATTCTTTCCTCAATACACACAAGAGTGTGAGCAGACAATGAAGTGCCATCCACGTCCTGAAAAGACCCTGAAGATAGAATATTCCACTCTACCATGTTGCTGGGAGTGTGAGAATCACTGAAGTTTCTGTATCATTTCTGTAATCTAGTTGTGAATGAATTGGCTCTGTCTGTATTCCCTTCCATGGCAATGTGGGAGGTCTGTTAAGATTCTAAATGTATGGGTTAGACTTTTCTACTGTTCCCTTGTGATGGTTGGGAAACTGAAGGGACAGAAGATATTTCGTAGCCTAAAAGGGATTTCTGCTTTGGAAAGAACAAGACAGAGAGAATAAATTAATTATGTAGTCTGTGTTATAGGTGGTTAATGGTTTGCCCTTATATGTAAGTGTTAGTCAAACTAAACTTTATGGAAATTATGCCTAAGTGAAGTATAGGTGAAAGAATATGAAGGGAATCAATCAAATATTTATTATCTACTATATTCCAGGAATTCTGAGAGATGCAGAGAAAAGCAAGATAAAAGGGGAAGGGAATATATATGTATTTAGTCCTTACTATCTCCCAAATGGGGCAGATAGGTGTCATGGTGGATAGAGTGCCAGGTCTGGAGTCCTGAGTTCAAATCTGACCTCAGAGACTTTCTGGCTATGTGAACCTGGGCAAATCACTTAATTCTGTTTGCCTCACTATAAAATGAGTTAGAGAAGGACATGGCAAGTCAGTCTAGTAGGCTTGCCAAGAAAACCCAAAATGGAGTCACAAAGAGTTGGACACTACTTAAATGACAGAACAACAGCAACACAAATATTCCAGGTACTGCACTAAGTACTGTACAACTATTATTTAATTTGATAAAAAATTTAAATTTCTGCTCTTACATTCTTTTGAGGGAGACAAAATGCACCCATATAAATATCTTCATGTTAGGGATACATAATATGTGGTAGCTAAGGAGGTAGAATACTGGCATTTGAGAGACTACACTTAGAAAATGGTGCTTGACCTATGTCTTGAGGTAAGTGAGAGACTCTATGGAGCATAGGTAAGAAGATGAACAGCTAGGGCAAAGGCACAGAGGTGGGAGATGACATGCTATGTGTAAGGAATCAAGAGATTGTACATTTGGTTGGACCCTGAGGTATGCAAATATGAATAATATGTAATATGGGTGGAAAGATAGATTGGGACCATTTTGTAAAGGACCTTAAACACCAAAGAGAGGAGTTTATACTTTATTCTAGAAGCAAGCAAGAGCCAGTAGTGTTTTCAGTAGGGGAAATGATATGGTCCTATTGAGGTTTAAGAATATTAGTTTGGCAGCTGTTTGGAAGATGGATTGAAGCGGCAAGAGATTTGAGTTGAGAAAACCAATTAGGAGGCTATTGCAATAGTTGAGGTAAAAGGTGTTGAGGGTAGAGTTGTGATTAGGTAGGTGGGAACTGAGGCAGAGATTAATGAATCATCCACCTAGATAATTAAAAGAAAGATGAGGGAGTGTTAGTGTTGATTACCAATCCAGGCAATGGTCTTGACTACTCATAGATGACAACATGAGATATATTGATATCAGGGCAGAGCACTCTTATATTACTTCTATTGTTTTCTGGGAGCCTCAGCTACTTCTGTAATCTCTTGGCATTATTCTTAAGGTCCAGGGCTTTCTTTCATGTTTGTACTTAGTTCCTTCCATATGTCTCGAAGTACAATTTGCAAGTGATACTGTTTTCCTGGAAATGTTTGGATTTTTAAAAATCTGGATACATCTGAAACATCACAAAGGAAATTAAATTTCTGGTTGCTAAGTAAGGGTGCTATTAAAACCATCTAGATAATTAATGTCCTGCTAAGATAATATTGGTGGAACAAACAGATCCTGATGATTATTTTTTCAAATTCAGTTGGTTTGTTTTGATTTTTTTTTGGTTTGTAGAAGCAAAGCTATAGTAATAAATTTCAATTTAATGAAACACATTTATTGACTTCCTGCTGTGGATAAATACACCATGCTAGGCACTGCAGAGAATAAAAAGATGAATGACATTTTCCACCATATATCTCTCTGTCATTTAAGATACAATCATAAAATATGGTAAGAATAGAAGATTTTCACTTAATCCTTTCTGTGAGGGAAAGTGTAGGTTTCACTTTGTATGGAGGGGGTGTCAAGTACATATTAATCATTCCTGCTCATTTCACTGAGAACAAGTTGGCACAAGGACTGTCAGTACACTATGAAAGTTTCATGTAGAAATCATAATTTCATTATCATTTCTAAATACTCATCAAAGCACTCCTCTTCTCACTCCACTTAATTTGGTCTGTCTTTGACTCTTCCTAAATGAGTATATATGCTGTAGACAGAATTAAGTGAAAAGGACCTCATTAGTCCCTGTTTCATAGGAAGTAGAGAAAATTTGTTCCTCCTGGGCTCACAAAGTTTCCCAAGTGTCCCTGAATCTTTGACTTTAGAATTTTGTAAAAGAAAGGCTAAGATAGTCAGATGGATGAAAATGAATAATATATTTGAATAATTTTGTTAAATACTAATGTAACCCTCAGGCCCAAAGCCCACTGGTATGACAGAAGAAGAGAGCATGGTGGAGTTGGCAAGAGTTTTCTTTGGATTGCTTTGGGCACTTCTTGCTTCCATTTCCAAGAGAGAAGCTGAAAAGTCCCAACCCTACTTTTGGTTACTGAAGGAGAAATCTCTAAGAAGAAACTGATGAGAGGAGCTGAAAGTCTCCATTATGTTCTAATCTCCAGTTTGTTACACTAGAGACTTTGGGGGATTTCCCTTTGTAAGTTCTGGGACTATCTTGGTTGAACAGAGGTATCTTGCTCCCAGTTGAAGAGGTCCTTTATTCTGTATAATGTGGTATATATTTTCATATGTATATTTTCTCTGATTTTTGTTTTGTTACCAAATTGGATAAATGGGCTTTCTTGGTAAATTATTGTGTGTATTCATTATGGAACTGGTATTTGATGGGTTAGATTGAATCTGAAAATCACATCTTTTATACTAAAACTTTTTAAGGGAGCAGATAGATATCCAGGCTGGTACCCCCTCTCTATAAGGAGAGAAGGGCCAGCTACTGGCCCCAATTTTCTTCTTTCCTTGGCAAGAATTGAAGCCTCCCTTGGAGAGTGGGAGAAGAAACTACTCACAAAATGCCACTCTTATGCCATATGTAGGGGACAATCTCTCACTACCCCCCCTCCTGCAGCATTTGGGACCTCACCACATCCAAACCTGTAGTGATTCATCATAGGGCTGGAAATGGTTTTGACTCAAAAAACTTTATACAAAAACCACTTGTCAGCTTAAATAATTGTTATGAATAAGGCTTCCTTCCTTCCTTTCTTCTTTCCTTCCTTCCTTTTCCTTCTTCCTTCCTTTTCCTCCTTCCTTCCTTTTTCTCTTTCTTTCTTTCTTTCTTTCTTTCTTTCTTTCTTTCTTTTCTTTTCTTTCTTTCTTTCTTTCTTTCTTTCTTTCTTTCTTTCTTTCTTTCTTTCTTTCTTTCTTTCTTTCTTTCTTTCTTTCTTTCTTTCTTTCTTTCTTTCTTTCTTTCTTTCTTTCTTTCTTTCTTTCTTTCTTTCTTTCTTTCTTTTTCTTTCTTCTTTGTCCTGCAGATATCCTTAATATCATATAGGTTTGGAGTTACGTTTAAAATGAAGAGACAAGACAGGTGACTTTGAGATTGGAACCTTTACTTCCCAATAGAATAATAAAGAACCTCTGAGAATAACCTATTTGTCTTATAAAATTATTATTGTTTCAAGATCTAAACCATTTGATTTTAAAGCACACACACAAATGAATCTAATTTTCTTAAACTGGCAGCCTCTAAACTAAGGGCTATATTTTCACAATTTCTAACCTAGCACATTTTTTTATTAGAAATGTTGGCTTCAACCCTAATGGAAAAAGCTGTTTACAATTAACCAGTTGAATGCATAATGCTATTTGATACATTATTTCAAGGGTAAATCCTTTTTCTCTTGCTTTAAAACTTTCTATTTATATCTTTCAGGGTTTCTTTACATACAATCTTATATAACCCTTGAGACAACCTATACACTTCTTGCATTTATTCTCTTTCTCTCCAATCATGTTGTCAGTACCCTAATTCAGTCCCTCATTACCTCCTGCCTAGAATAATTCAATGATATTTTATTTGGTCTAATCCATACTTCACATAATTACCAAAATAGTCTTCCTAAAGCAAAAAACGGGCTATGCCATTCTCTTAAGGAAGGAAGGAAGGAGGGAGGGAGGGAATGAGAGAGGGATGAATCATTTATAAAGCCCCTACAATGTGATAGGCATTTAGAAAATGTGCTAAGAGCTGGGTTTATAAATACAAGCAAAAAGATAGTTCTTGGCCTCAAGAATTTTACATTCTAGTGGGGGAAGATTACATATAAAAAAAGAAGCTGAAAAGAGGAGGGTGGAAGAATGAAGGTACTTGGCAGACATGCATGATTTTGAAGTCTAGAAAGTCAGAAACAGAGCCAGAAGGGGAATGAAGGCAGATTTGGACCCCGTCCACAAAAAGGGAAGTTTTATGAGGGATCCACCAATATTTGAAGAGGAAGGTGAACATTGCTGGGGAATACTCCATGGTGAGCAGGCTACAAGAGTGGTAGGATAATCCAGGGCCAGGAGGCCCTAGATGATGAGAGAAGTTCCAGGATGAGACTAAAGTAGAGGCATTTGATTTGAAGTCCAGAAAGTGAAGAACTGGGCCTTCAGGAGAAAGTTCAATAATTTTCAATGGCTCCCTATTGCCTCTTAGGTCAAATACAAATTTCTCATCTTGAAATTTAAGGGCCTTCACCGTCTGGTTTCATAGTACCTATCCACATTCACATTTTCCCCCTTATATAGTCTACATTCTGGTTCAATTGATCTGTTTGCTCTATCTGAGCTATCTCCTTGACTTTGCACATAATATCCTCAATACCTGGAATGCAAACCTTATTCACTTTCACATTTTAGAATCTTATCTTCCTTCTAGGCTCAGCCGAGGAGATACTTTTTTACCTAGAGGTTTTCCTGAACTCCTTGGTATTGTTCTTTAACTCTACAAAATATCTTTACTGCTTAGTGCCTCTATTTGGTTCCCCCAGTAAATGTGAGCTTCTTGAGAGAAATAGCTATTTTTACCTTTTTATCCTTATCAACTAGCACCATGTTGAGTATATGTTAGGTACTTAATGCAGGCTTATTCAGTTGAATTCTCAGGATTGTTAAGATTCAGTTCTAATAAAGATTTGTTGCAAAATGAATTTGGTGTGGGCCTTGAAAGATGATCCTGACCTTGGAATTCAACCTTGGACTGCATTAGCACATGAAGGGAATGTTTGGTCTTCCTGGATTGTGTTTTTCCTCCATTAAATTTTTTTTAAATGATTTTCTTTCTTCCCTAAAATCTAGATGTTATGGTTTAAGTAACTTTGAAATTGAATTTCAAGGTTTAAATTGCAAGCATCTCTCTCCAAACCAGCTAGCATATGGCAAAGGAAAAATCTTATTTGTGATTCAGCAAGGGATCTACAGAATAATCCCTGCTTTACTGTAGTGGAGGATTACTAGTTTCTGTCTGCTTATGAACTCTTCAGCAATAAGCTGGGCTTTTTATGCAGTCTCAGGTCTTCCATTTGATTCAACAAATTTAAAAGTGCTCTCTGAGTTTGTGCCCAACTTAGAAAGGCATTTTAAACAAAGTCACACCCACCTCCACTATATTCAGAGTTTGACAGGACAGACTTAGGTCTTAGATTAATGAGGACTTTTGAGGGTCAACAAAAAGTGGGATCATCTAACAAGATGTCACCAGATTCAAAAAGTCAGACATCGCTCTGTAAAAGCTGACAATGTCTGACCTCTCTCTTATCCAAAGGTTTCTGGGGATGATAAACTTGCTCAATCAATTAAGGAAATAGAGGAATTCTCTCATCTAACTCACTGAAAGAGCTGGATATGTGGATCTTGCCTATAGAAGTCTAGCCACAAATGAACAATGGAATACAATCCCAAATTCTTGGGTAGATTTTATATGATGCCAGCTCCATCATCATTATGGAAAATGGGTATATAGAAAATGGTTATCAAGTGGTAGTTGTTCTTGGGGATGAGGGTGATAGAAAAAGGGAATTCTGCTTCTTCCCCTGTTTCTTTTTGTTGTAAAGGGATCATCAGTTATGTCGTCTGCTTTAATGTGATGGGGGGGCGGGTATGCTTCTATAGGTCAACAAAGTAGTACTGTGCGACATACAGGTTCCAAGAATGCTGGCCCCAAATGAAGATAGAGTCAATAGGTGTAACTGTGCTCCTCTGGAAATGGATCATTATGTTCTCTCTGAAGTGAACTTAACTCATTCAAGTTTACACAATCAGCAGTCAACTTGAGGGCAATGGGAACTAGAAACAGGGTCTCTAGATCTTCACCCGGAAAGGGCACTAGGGATGACATAATCAAGTCTTTTTTTTTTTAAGTGTTTTATTGGTACAGTTTGTTTTTAAGTTATCTAGACCAAGGATTTTTATACTTTTTGGTATCATGGTGATACTTTGACAATCTAGTGAAGCCATGTGACCCCTTTCTCAAGATATTTTTAAGTGCACAAAAAATATACAGAATTACAGAGAAAACTGAATACACTGAAATACTTTTTCTACACATTAAAAAAGACAGATTTATAGACCCTCAGATTAAGAAATCTTGGCCTAGATTTCTGCCTTTATTCTCCTTCCTCCCCAACAAATTAAAAAAAAAAGAGGTAGAAGTGAAAATAAATCAGTGAAATTGAACAGTATATAAAAACTGGTTTTATAAGAAATGTTCCCCTACTGTCTCTTCAAAGGAACAAGGTGAGGTATCATATATTTCTTCCTTGATATTAGACAAAACCCCTCATGTAACATAGGAAGTCATTAAGGTATACTGAGGTTAAGTGATCTACCCAAAATTATTCAGGTAATTAGAACTGGAATTAGAAAGTGGAGGTTTGAATTACAACACTGCTCTTTAATACCAGCTGGACTTGGACAAAACACTTTACCTCTCTAGGACTCTGTCTGGAGAATAAAGGGAGTAGTCTAAACAGTCTTTTAGTTATCTTCCAGTTTCAAATCATATGAAATTTATAAATATTGGAATTGAAATTTATAACAAGGTCATCTGACTTCAAAGCCAGGCTTGAACCACAGTGTTTTTCACCCAGTATATTATCCTCAACCCTGAATTTTGGGGGGGAATGAGGAAAAGAGGACATAGAGTGTAATGTTGGTGCTATAGGTAGCAAATAAGCAGGACAAATCCTTAGGAGAGGAAGATGGTCATCTCATCAGACAGCCCTAAAAATGTTCTGAAGCTCATATGAAGCTCATACATACTCCTTTCTCTTTTTCCCATGCCAAGGCAAAGTCCAGCAAGGAGCTCATGGAACTCCTTTGCCCACAATATTATGTTATCTCCAATGATAGATGATCTCATCAGAGTAGGAATCCCTTCCTTGATGCAGGTTTAAATCCCTCCACAACATTACAGATCATCGTGGAAAGAAGCTGAAGCTTAAAAAGTCATCATTCTTCAGAGTACTAGTGATGACCCATCTAGTTAGCTAGATCAGCACCTGGACAAGAGACAAATAGTCCCTCCTGGGACCTCCTGAAACCTTTCCAAGTTAGTAGAAATTGCCAATCTGCCTTCCTGTGGCATAGCTTCTGAGAGCCTAAGATTACCTCTGTGCCAACACAGAGCTATAGCTGTAGCTCAGAATATTACCTTAGTGTACAAAGCACCTACTTCATGTTTGTTTACCTGAAACTGAATTTGATGGAAAGCAAAACAAGCATGTGGACAGGCTCATAAATCTTGTGGATTTGAATCATGTTTACATACACTTTGTAAACCAGGACAAGTTCTTCCATAGGTCTGTGTGCTTTGCACAGAATTCTAAAGTTGTGTTACAGGGTAAACAAAATAAATGGCAAGCAGTCAATGTGCTTGGGAAGTTTAGATATAGATATAGCCCATCACTAAGCCACACAACTATGTAAAATTCAGGCACTTACCAGAGCGTGAGCAAGGGAAAAAGAGAGAAGTTGTGGCACTTTGTAAAGCAGAATTTTTAGAGAATGTTCAAGAATTATAGGTCATTTTCCTATGTTGATCATTACTAAATTCTGGGGTTTTTTTAGAATGTGATATCCACATTCCAAGATCAGTTTTAGATTTCATATGTCTTAGAAATACAACATATATATCCCTACCAGATAGAAATTATATTTTACTTCTTAACATTTATCCAACATACCATATCTTGTATATTTAGCAGCAAGAAAATTAATAGTATAGAGACACAGAACTGGAGAGATTTGGTGACATCATCTTGTCCAATCCTCTCATTTTCATGTAAAGAAGGTATTGGTAAATTTCCCTACAAGTCTGGAATAAGTCAGTTTCCTCAGATCAAACTGATAGGAATATAGGACACTAGCCTTTGGGGAATAGTGATCAAGACTAAACAATCCCATTTTCTAAAGGAAGATTTCCTTTGCCCATTTTAATTCTGGTGCCTCCCCACTGCTGATTATGTCCTATTTATTCTGTACATAGCTTTCTACTTATTGTTTGAATGTTGTCTCCCTACTAGATTATAAACTCTTTGAGAACAGTGACTATCTTTTGCCTCTTTTTGTATCTCCAGAAGTTAGCACAGTGCCTGGCACATATTAGGCACTAAATAAATGTTTATTGATTGATTGACACCATATATAGGAAGTGTAGTGAGTTTGTTAATTAACCTATTCAGATCCTAGAGTGTTGGTCATCGGATAAAGGCAATGGATGCCACACTTCTAAGGGAACTTCTAAGGAAATAACTGACTAAAGAATCAGCCCTAATTTTCTTTAAATAGAAACAGCCAGCCAGGGGCAGCTGGGTAGCTCAATGGATTGAGAGCTAGGCCTAGAGACGGGAGGTCCTAGGTTCAAATCTGGCCTCAGATACTTCCCAGCTGTGTGGCCCTGGGCAAGTCACTTAACCCCCATTGCCTAGCCCTTACCACTCTTCTGCCATGGAACCAATACATAGTATTGACTCCAAGATGGAAGGTAAGAGTTTAAAAAAAAAAACAGCCAGCCATAAAGACGAAATGTGAGTCTAGAAATTAGGTTACCCTTTACCTATCTCCTTGCATCTTTCATAGAGTGCAATAAAGGAGGTAAAAGCTGATTCCTTTCTCCTCTCCCTACTCTTGGTAATGGCATCTTTCACATAGCCTAGAAGGGGAATTCAAGGACAGTGTTTCACAAAACCACAACCCTCTGTGTAAAGGATGGGAGACTCTGAATTTTATGAATTCAGTGGAATAGCTGAGGTGAATCAGTCAAATGGAATTAGAGTAAACAAACCAGCAAAAATTTAAGATCAATGTGAAAAGAACCTTCCCCACCTAAAGTTTTCTGCTCAGGAGAGCATTGACAGACTGAGAGACCCTCACTGATCTTAGGGTATGGACTCCAGTTCTTTTCAAAAGAGCTTACTGGTACCCTAGACCAACATATTGGCTAATCCCTGAGCTGATCTCTAAATGGTAGAGACCAAAACCAAGGGGGGCCCACTAAGGAACTTCACAAAAAAAAAAGCCATCAGGACCCTGAAGCATTAAAGATATGAGTTGCCTTGACTACCCTACATTTCTGTCTCTCTTCTAGAGAACTGTTCTCCCCTATACTCCTTTTATGGAAGAATGTGGGCCAGGATAATGAAGAAAATGTTTTGTTGCGATTGTACTTACTATATCATTTCAATAAATGCCTTTTCATTGGGCTAACTATCTACTGGCTTAGTGGTGAATATTAGGGTTGATGAGCTATAGTTAGAGGACTGTGTACTGCCAAAGTACCTTGAAATTAGAATAATCTCTTGGAGACCCAACTTATGAGTACAAGTTGAAGTATGGTGGGGAATGTACCCAAAGGAGGCACTATATGCCAAAAGGAAACTGAGGTCTGGAGAGGATAAGTGACTTATCTAAAGTCTCATAAGGAATAAGTAATATTGTATTTAAGTCCTTTAACTACATATACAGAGCTCTTCCAACTATGCTGCATCTTTTCAAATGTTTGAGAGTTTTTTACATTAAGTCCCAAATCTATGTACCTCCCTCCTGAAATCAAGTTTTATATCACCAATGGCCAGCTGAATGTCTACTTGTATATCCTACAGGTGCAGTGGATAGAGTACTGAGCATGGAGAAGACTTGCTTCTTCAGTTCAAAGCTAGCCTCAGACACTTACTAGCTGTATGACCCTAGGAAAGTCACTTAACCCCATTTGCTCAGTTTCCTCTTCTATAAAATGAACTGAAGAAGAACATGTCTCATCACTGCAGTATCTTTGCCAAGAAGAACCCAAATAGGATAACAACTGAAAATACTGAACAGCAGGCATTTCAAGCTTAACATATTCAAAATGGCACTGAGTCAGCTTTCCTTCCCAACTTCTCCATCTCTTTCAATGGTACAATCATCCTGCTAGTTTTCCAGATTTGTTATGTTTCAAATCATTCTTGACTCTCTCCTCTCTCTTGCTCATTATAGCCAATAAATTGCCAAATATTGTCAATTTTACATCTCTTGCATCTGACTCTTTTTTTCTACTCCCATGGTCACCACCCTAATTCAGGTCCATATTGCTTCCCACCAGGAGTTGATGTAATCATCAACCTCCCAATAGATATCTTTGCTTTGAATAGCTCTCCTGTCTCACCAGTGCTTTATACATCTGCCAAATTGATATTTCAAGAGCTTAAGTCTGACCATTTTACCAGGGATACTTAACCAGAAAAAGAGAAGGCTGAGAAATTTGATGAGTGACTTCAAACCTTAGAAGGTCTATCATGTGATTAAAGGGTTGAACTTATTCTAGTTGGCCCTAGAAGAAATAACTAGAAGGAGTAGGTAAAAGGTACAGGGAGGAAAATTTTGTCTTGAAATACATTTTTTTAAACTGCTTAATAATTAGAATCATCTAAAAATAGAACAGGCTAGCTTGTAAGACACTGAGTTTCAAAAAGAAGTCCAAAATGAGTATTGCCAGGAGGGAAATGTGATGCCTGAGGAAATGTATTCAGATATTCCAGTATTCTCTACAAATAAATCCAGACCCATGACCTCATTAGTGTGAGGTAGTCATATGAAAACTCCCTTCCCTGAAGCAGATCAGCAACTCTTCTGTAACCTATGGACTAAAAGAGTTATCTAGGGCATTGAGAGTTAAGTGATTTGTCCATAGTCACACAGTAAGTAATTCTTCCTGACCCATAAGGCCAGTTCCCATTTGATACATTCTTTTATAATGAACTTATGATATGCTACTGAGTTCAGAGCATATATGTATTATAGCCATGTGATGAATATTTCCCTAAATGAGGTTTATGAGGAAGCTCATTCAGAATAGGTATTTTTAAAACTATGTTATTTTTTTATTAAATATTGCCCAATTACATTTGCATTCCAAATTCTCTCCCTCCCTCACAACCCTTCCCCCTCCTTGAAAAGGCAAGCAATTTGATATCAATTATACCTGTGAAATCATACAAAACATATTTCTATAATAGCTATGTCATAAAAGAAAAGACAGACTCCCCAAAAAGTAGCAAGAAAAATAAAATATAAAAAAGTGTGTTTCAATCTGCATTGAGAGTTGATCAGTTCTGTCTCTGCAAATGGATAGTATTTTTATCATGTGTTCTTTGGAATTGTCTTAGTTCACTAATTTAATCACAGTACTACATCTTTCACAATTGATCATCCTTACAATATTGCTATTACTGTGTCCAGTGTGTTTCCAGTTCTCATCTCACTTTGCATCAATTCATGTTTTCCCAAATTTTTCTGAAATCATCCTGCTCATTATTTCTTATAACACAATAGTATTCTATCACAATCATTTACCATAACTTGTTTAGCCATTTCCTAATTGTGGGCCTTCCCTCAATTTCCTTTTTTTTTTACACCAGAAAATGAACTGCTATAAATATTTTTTTTTAAATGGGTCCTTTTCCCTTTTCCTTATTCACTCTGGGATATAGACCTACTAGTGGTATTGCTAAGTCAAAAAGTGTGGAATTTTATAGCTTTGGGGGTATGGTTTCAAATTGTTCTGCAGAATGATTGGATCAGTACACAACTTCATCAACAATCCATTAGTGACCCAAATTTTGCTATATTACCTTGCTTTGGCCTTGTTGTCTCTTGGGTTGAACCCCCATCAATTGGACTGACAATTAGCTTGCTCAATTCTGATTTTTAATGAACTATTTTCTTTGTTGAGCTTTTGTAATTTTGAAAGTTATGTAAAGCCAATTATCATCTTGGTAAAAGAGGCACTAAAATACTGAAGAAAAAAGTACCTTATAAACAAAATTGGTCAAATCGAAAAAGAGGTACAAACATTAATTGATGGCAGAAGTGTCCGAGTGGAAAAGGACATACAAAAAGATCGTTGTTAGCCAAGCTTTCTCCTACCTGGAAAAGAAATGAAATCTGTTTTGAATTTCAATGACCAAAATTAAATTTAATTTCCATGTCTCATTGAATACCAGCTGGTTACTGGGAGGTAAAGAGGTCTTCAATATCTCCATTTTACAGATGGCACTGTGAGATTATGAGTAGTTAAATGATTTGTGCCTAAGTACATATCTATTAAATGGTGGTAGAGCTGTGACTTAAACCCCAATTTTCTGTTTCTAAGCTATTTCTCTTATAGAACAGGGCTGGCCTCTAACATGAGACTAGAATAGCTCATATTCCCAACAACTTTACAGTTTTCAGTTTTATTTCATTTCATAAAAGACATTGACACTGAAATAGTACCTAATAATATCTTAAAGGATGTTTGCCTTCTGCTAATTCATCTAGTCAAACACCTTTATTTTATTCTTGGAAAAGGTTTAAAATTTTCTGAAATTAAAATTATCTATTTGTTTTTATGACCTCTATCCCTTATTTTAAGAATTCTCTTCCTAGTCAGAATTATACAAAGTACATCTTCCAATTCATCTTTATTTCTTATGCTATTCATTTTATATGTAGGTCCTATTTTTCATTTGAGATTATTGTCATATATGGCATAAGATTGGTCTGAATCTTATTTCTGCCAAACTCCTTTCCAGTTTTCTTGGCAATTCTTGTAAAAAAAACAGTATTTCCCCCCAAATTTTATATGCATTATGACCTCATTTTTCAGAGGAGGAAATGGAGTTTTGGAGGTTAAATAACTTGTCCAGTGTCACACACACACACAAAAAAAAAAAAAAACACCAAAAAGAACAGTCAGGGCTTAATCCCAGGTTCTCCATCTCCAAATCCAGCTACCCTTTCCATTGTTGCACACTGTCTTTCCTTCACTGATACCCTTTCAGTGTTTCTCAGTCTTGTCTCTGCTTAGTTTTTGAATCAACAGTGATAAAATAAGAAGTGAGATTGTCACAACTCAACACAGGCGGCATTGTTTAATTCCCTGGGTCCTCTGAGTGGCATTGCAATAATGATCATTTTCTGTCTGGGTTATGAGGAGTAAGCCAATAGCAGCAGAAACAGAATAAGAGTAAATTTCCTATGCTTTCATGACAAAATGATTACTCTGGAGACAAGAGAGGCATAAAATAAAAAATGATTGACCTAAGCAGCTTGAAAAGAACCCAGAAAATGGCAAAAAAAAAAACAGTTCTATGTGAAGTATAAAAGATTGAACCATTTTCCATGTTTCATTACCAGTTCAACATTTCAGCTCGAGTTATTGATGCTGACTGTCAAAAATCACAACAGCTCTTCTCTACACCCAAATTAAAAGACAATGAAAGCAGAGCCTTGAGACTCCTTAACCTCAATGTAGTTTCACTAAACAGGAGATAACAATTAAGCAGAAGAAACCTAATACTTTGAGCTACCAGTCCAGCCTCCATGCATCTCACAATGTTGAGAACCTATTTGTAGGTTCCCCTGTTTGAAAGTCACCAAATGAGCAGGACATGCCTGACCGTAGAGATTCTGCTTCATAAAGCAGCCTTTCAGCTATGAAACCAGAATGAAATGATCAACCCTGACTTATTATCAAAATCAGATTCTAACTCTTTGTTCCAGGCTGCGGGTCCTTGGGCGCACGTGTCACTCAACATGCTGTAATAGCTCACATTTAGTGGAGAGTTTATAAAAAATAAAAGAAAGACATACGCAGAGATGAAAAACGTCAGCCCTATGAAGCAGGTAAGGCACATCACAGAACTGACGTGAGGACAGGATCCTTTGAAGCTGGAGACTGACGAGCTCATTAACACTATACAGTCTCAAACGCAGGCAACATAACTAGGCCACCATAATTGGAAAATGCACAAAGAAAACACAGCGATAAAATGTGTCCAGAATGAATCAAAGTGCTCAGCTGAGTGACACAAAAAAGGCAAAAATCCTCTGTAATTTGCTACATTGCAACGATCAAACTTTTCCAGGCACCTCAGGAATGAAAAATCTGATAGCAGCAGAGGGGTTGAGGGACTGGCTAGGTTCTACCCCAAGTGGAACATCATAGACACCTGAGAAGAAAACTGAAATGGCCCATAAAGAAATGACTGAAGAGCAAGCTTTCTGTTTAATCTCTTCCCAGAGATATCATAATCTTAAAACCTGCCTCTGAGTTTTGCTTTCCCAACTACTACTCAATGACTATGATTCCCTGAGCCTCAGTTGCCCTATCTGGAAAAATAGGTGTGAATGTAATAATATCTCCCCTACCTATCTCCTGCAGCTATTGTGGGAAAACTATGAGGCACTCCATGAGTAAGTGCTGAGTAATAAAGTAGCAAGAGCCATTCTGCATCCCCTACCCTGTAGGGCATGAATTACTTTAACTGGTTCTTATAAACTCTGTGGGGGCTTGGAGGTGAGCTTCTGGCTAGAGAGTGACTCATCTCTACAGGGCTTACTCTGACAGGGCATTTGCTTTCCCCCCAAACTCCATAAAACAAAAATTTCTAAACCCAGCCAAAACTAACTTTTAAAAATTAAATATTAACTAGTTAAAATTGAAATTTTGCTCCGCAAAATTAACCAACAAATATTTATTGAGTCTTTACTATGTGCCCCGTACTTTAGGGTAGGCACTTTCATTGACTACTCACTGCCAATAATAAAAAAGACTGAGCTTCTTAAGCTACTTTTAAGACTTTCTTAAACCTGACTTCAATCTTCCTTTCCATCCTTATCTCCCATTACTCTCCTTCTTCTACCAACTCTTACCATCTTCTTACCATCTCTTCTACCAACGATTTTTTTTAAACCCTTACCCTCCATCTTGAAATCAATACTGTGTATTGGTTCCAAGACAGAAGAGTGGTAAGGACTAGGCAATGGGGGCCAAGTGACTTGCCCAGGGTCACACAGCTGGGAAGTGTCTGAGGTCAGCTTTGAACCTAGGACCTCCTGTCTCTAGGCCTGGTTCTCAATCTACTGAGCTACCCAGCTGCCCCCTCTTCTACCAAGTATTATTCCCTAAATATACCTTGAACTTTCTTTTTTTAATTTTATCTTTATTTATTCCAATAACAAATTTACACATAAGTTTTCTAGTTACATGGCATGTTGACTTCCTCCCTCCTCCTGGAGTTGAGAAGCAATTTCACTGGATTATACATGTATTATCACTCAAAACATATACCTTGAAACTTCTTACTATCCCATTTTTACTCATGGAATACTGTTCTCCTTTTTAGTTATTTAAAATCCTACCCATCTTTCAAGTATCACTTTACATTTTACCTGTTCTAGGATGCCCTACTTCATGATTCCGCCTCTCAGTGATCTCTGAACTCAATAAGAACAATCATTCTTAAACTCAGAATTGTTCATTTGACATTTTTGAACATAGGATTAGAGATGAAAAGGTCCTAAGCTGTTATCTAGTCATCTTGCTTTACAAATGAGGAAACTGATGCCCAAATAAAGGAATTGGTTTGTTAAAAACACATGGAAGTAAAGGAATTCATACCTTCTGACTCTAAATTCAATGTTTTTCTTTTCTGACTCATATTTCTTCTCAGTCATAGAGATGCTACCTTGCCTTATTTTGCATTTGTGTGTACTTTGTAATCTCCTCTACCTCTCATTATATTTTGAATTGTTTGAGTATTGAGATGCTTTTTTTCCCCCTTTTTGTATTTCCCTGATGCTTTGTAGGCATTTATTCTACAATGATAGACATTTTTTTCTATTCCATTTTGTTTGTGATCACATAAATAAAAAGAGAGAGAGGCATACTTAAGAGATAGAAAGAGATGTACACTAAAAATTAGTTTGGGAACAATCTTACCTCTTAGTTGAGTGCTTCTTCTTTTGATGCATATATACATAATATTTTATGGGATCATATATACATATATATGTATACCTATACAACACACACATGCTCTATAATAACGTAAAGAGTCTCTGGTTCATCTTAATATGTGAAAAATATAAAACAAAAGTTAAATAATTTTTTGGACTTTAGACAAAAGGTTATTTTTTATATTCAGATTAAAAATTCATGCTACAAGGAATAATAAACTTTCCAGAAAAATCTAATGAATTTGATGGGCTTTCAATTAGATATTTCATTGAGATGTTAAGCTCAGGAGAGGTTTAGTTCATGCAGATTTTCATACAAGTGTTTATGAACTGAATCTTTGATTCTAAAATATCACCTTGAGACTCTCAAATAGCATGGTACTTTAATATTTTCTAGCAGCTACAAGGGATAAATGGTTTGATCTTGTACAAGACATTTAACCTCTCCAAGACTCAGTTTTTTTTTCATGTGGAAAATAAGGAGGTATGGTCAAAGCATATGAACAAACAGTTTTCAAAAGAAAAATATTACACAATCAGTGATCACATGAAAGCATGACCCAAGTCACCAATAAAAGAAGAATGCAAATTAAATTGCACTTAGGTTTTACTTTACAGAAAGTTTCCATAAAACTAAAATATTCATAGCAGTACCCTGAAACTGCAAAGACTAGAAACAAAATGAGTATCAATTGATTGGAGAAGGGCTAAAATAGTTTATAAATATTGCAGAATAACATTATTGCATTATCAGGAATAGTGACTATGAGGAATCTGGAAAAATTTGAGATGATTTATATGAACTGATAAAGAGAAAAATCATTATACACAAGAAAACTATATATACAGTTATATATATAAATAATGATAGCATAAGGTAACTGAAAAGATGACTGAAATGAATTTGAACTTTATGTGCTTGAAAACTAATAAAAATATTATTAATAAAACATCTGTTTATATGGCAGAGGGATGGGGAGCTGCTAGGACTGACTATTATATGTATTATCAGACATGATTTCAGTATCCAATGCTTTTTTTTCTTTTTTAAAAATAAATTTTAGTGATGACTTTTGTCTTTATATCACTTAGTTCCTATCCCTACCTCTGAATTGAACTCTCCCTTGAGACAAAGTTAATGATCTGGGAAAGTAGAAGTTGAAAATGACTCTTTTCCAGAGTCATCAAAAGTCCATTGACAAGACAAAAGTCCATAATGTTCTGTAGAAAGTAAAAATTGAATGAGTGTTAGCTTGACTTTGATGAGGCTAGATGGGTTGAAGGGAACTAGATTGCAAAAGGTCCTATATGCCAGTTTGAGTAGCACATTCTTTTATCCTATGGAGCAGAAGTTCTCAAGGTGTGATTTTGGGGATCTTCCAAGGGTCTCTAAGACCCTTTCAGGGGGAGCCTATAATGTCAAGCTTTTCTTAATTCTACTAAAATATTTTAATGTTTAAATATCAATAGCTATAAGTGATAGAAACAAAAACTAATAAGGACAGAGAAGTCATAAGTAATTTTTAAGTGTAGAGGGATCCTGAGATGAAAGAATTTGAAAAATACTGCTGTAGACAATAGCTAGCAAACTGAGTTTTTTATAACATGGGAACTTTCTCTAATGTTGCTGTAAACTCAGCATTCCTTGTCTTATGAAAGGAAATTTACATCAAATAATCAAAGATACAGTACTGGTCCATGGCTTGTTTTACTACAGTTAGAAACAATGGGATTTCAAGATGTAGTGGGAAAAGTACCAAATTTGAAATCAAAAGACCTAAGTTCAAATCCTACTTCTCATATTCTCTATAAACCTATAGGCAAATTGTATAACTTCTATGAGTCCTAGTTTTGTCAATTGTGAAATGAGAATAATAACACATGCATTGTTTTGGGGTTGTTGTTCACCCTTCATCTTCAAAGAGGATTGATGGCATCACAGGTAATGTCTTAACTTGTCCAAGAATTGTATTAAGTTAAGCAACGTTAAGGCAACATTGCTTAGTCATCAGCCTTACTCTCTTTTCCAGAGTCATCAAAAGTTCATTGACAAGACAAAAGTCAAGATCAATGAGGACATCCTGGGATACAGTGGATGACCTTAGCATCTTCAGTGCCTGACCAAGCTCTGAGGTGCTCCATGATGCCTATTTTGGCCATCTTCATGGTCATTGGAATGAATAGTTCCCATCTGCCTATTCCACAAGAGGGGGAAGGTAGAATCTTCACATGCTTAGGGTAAGTACCCCCCTAACACACCAATGGATTTTAAATTATTGAGGAGAAAGTGCTTACTAAGCCTTAAAACACTACATAAATGTAGGTTATTTCTAGAAAATGTAGGAAAAGAGCCTTGAGTTTCCTTCTTTGCAACCTGTGTCTGGTGTTCCTTTAGGCTACATATATTCTGAAAAGATGTCCTGAGGCTCTTTGTGATCCCAAGTACATAGGAAAGCTCAGTTTTACAAAGCTTTCCATATCTTCCCCTGTGCCTAAAGACCAACAGAGGTTTCCAAAGCACAGATTACTGATCTAATATCAAAACTTTTAAAGGTTGCTCATTTTTTTGTGTTAAAAGAATTTTTGACATAACAAGGCCAGCTCTTACCTCTTAAATGCTGAATTGCCCCCAAAGAAACATTTACTCACGATGTAATTTTTAATGGCCCCAAGGCAGAAAACCTTAGAAGTCTTCTGCTCTCTGTATATTTGCTAAGTTTTTCTTTCCTAAAAGCAGATCATTCCATATATCTTGGACTCACTTTTTAATGTTGTATTTCAGAAAGTATAGGACATAATGAAGGGAGTGGCAGTCCTGGATCTAACTAAGAAGGAAGAATTGGTTGTATGAAGTGGAAAAGATGGGAAATCTTGGGGGTGTGGTAATGTCCATGACCCAACCATCTTAGAAACCCTAGACATATATTCTCTAGACTTCAATAGACTGTTTTTCAAAGAGTTAAACTAAAAGACAGATAGCCTCCTGGGGTCTTAAAGGAAGTAGGCTCTGGAGGAATAGGAAGTATTCAAGAATGAAACCCTGATAACAAAAAAATCACACTAACAATGAGGAAGAAAAGGGCAATCTGTCTAAAGATTTCAATGTGACTACATAAGGAGCTCATTAAAAATGAGTTCAAATTTAACATAAATGTATAAAAGATAGATTCAAGAGTGTATGATTGTGGGCAATTACAAAACAGTGGCATGGTGCTATAGGAAGAGTTTTAGGAAGGTTAAATAAAGTTCAAACAAAGTGGGGCTTGTAAAACATACTAAGGATAACAAAATATTTTTAAAGCTGTATTGGAGGCAAGAGTTAGTTTAAGAAATTGATAATTCATACTTAGGAATAATAACAAGTTAATGGATAGTAGAGAGAAAATAAAACAATTCAACTTCTATTTGGGTTCTATTTTCTCCAATAAGGAAAGCAGTCCTTAGAAGAAAAGAACAAAATGGTCATCAAAGAAGTGAGGAGCCATCCGCAATGAGGACAAGTAACTTTGGAACTAGATGAATTCCATCTTAGGATTCTAAAAAAAAACTTTCAGATATAACTGTTGAAATGCTTTGCAGTATCTTTGAGGCACTGCAGAGAATGAGGATAGGATTGCAAGACTGAAGACAGGTAAACATCTCAATTTTCAAAATGGAGAAGAAAGTGGGTACCTCAATTTATAGACTAGTGGGTTTAAGGCACAAACTCCAAAAATAATCAAAGGAATACTTGTAGAGGAAGTATATTATCAAGTCATTATGTTCATTAAGAAGAAGTCATGCTCACTCAACCAACTTCATTTCCTAGATTTGCTTTTGTGTGTGTGTGTGTGTGTGTGTGTGTGTGTGTGTGTGTGTGTGTGTTTGTAAGAAGTACATAGATTGAAAGCATCCAGAAGATGGCAAGCAAGATGGGAAGATTACTAGGTACCACACTATTTGAAAAGTAGTTAAAGGGACTGGATCTGCTTAGCCTGGGGATGATTAAGGAATATGTAATAACCATATTCAAGTATTTGAAGGGTTGTCACATGAAGAAGTAGATTAATTTTGCTTGTTACAGGAAGGCAGAACTGGGACTAATAGAGTTTAAAAAGGTAGATCTTTACTCAGATAAGTTTTTTAAAGCTTCCTAATGATATAATTTGTCCAAAAAATAAATAGGGTGGGGATTAAGTCTGTATCCTAATGAAATCAAAGAAATGGGAAAGAGACCATGCAAAAATATTTACAGTAGCTCTTTTTTGTGGTGGCAAAGAATTGGAAATTGAAGGGATATCCATCAATTAGGCAATGACTGAACAAATTATGTGATGGAAATAATGAAGATGGTTTAAGAAAAACCTGAGAAGTTTTATATGAATTGATGCAGAGTGAAATATGCAGAACCAAAAGAACATTATTCACAGTAATAGCAATATTATAATTCTGATCAACTGTAAAAGCCGTAGCTACTCTGGTCATGGCAATGATCCAAGGTAATTCTAAATGTCATATGAAGAAAATGCTTTCCACCTCCAGAGAGAGAACTGATGAACTCTGAATGTAAATTGAAACATACTTTTTTACATTCTTTGTTTTCCCTTGTTTTTTGCATATTTTCTTTTCTGATATGGCTAATATGAAAGCATATTTTACATGATTTAACTTGTATAGTTGATATCATGATGGTTGCCTTCTCAGGAGTGAGAGAGGGAAGTGGAAAATGGAGAGAATTTGACATTCAAAAGACATTTTTAATGAATGTTTAAAATGTTTTAATGTGATTGGTAAATATTTAACAAATTAAATATATGTATATATTTTAAATAGTAGGAGTCAGGGTCAGCTAGGTGACCCTGTGGATTAAGAGCCAGACCTAGAGATAGGAGGTCCTAGGTTTATATCTGACCTCAGACACTTCCTAGCTCTGTGACTCTAGGCAAATCACTTAATCCTCATTGCCTAACCCTTACCATTCTTCTTGGAACCAATACACAATACTCATTCTAAGATGGAAGGTAAGGGTTTTAAAAATAGTATAGGCTATCTTTAAAGGTAATCATCTCTCTTCCCTACCCCCCCCCCTGCCTCACCTAGAGATCTGCAAGAAGTCAGTCAACTAGTATTTATTAAATACCTACTATGTGCCAAGCACTGTGATGAGGCTAACTGACTACTTGGTAGATATGTGACAGGCAGGACTCACCTTATGGGTGAGTTTACAACAGAGGGTTTTCCAATTTTTAGTGGAAAATGTGGCTAGAGTATCATAGACAATATCATAAATATTTTTTCCTTTAGATATAAATTTTTGTCATTTCTTGGTATGGTAGAGGATGGTAGAAAGGGAAGAATTTCTGCCTCTTGAGTCATCCGTAACTGAAAGAAACCTTACAGTTTGGTGTATACATATAAACGTTTATATTATGTGCATGTGTGTTTAAAGCAATATTTTCATAGTAATAAAAATAAGGAACAAAGAAAGTGGTCATATATTGGGAAATAATTGAAAAATTGTGGACAAAATGAGCAGTATAAGAAACAACAAATACAAAGAGTACAAAGAAACTTATTAAGAATGTTATGAATGGACACAGAATGAAGTAAACAGTACAAGGAGAATAATCTATTCACTAACCACAATCATGTAAGGAAAACAAAATAGAAAGAATTCCAACCTCTGATAATAGGATCATGAAATTAGAATTGAAAGTGACTTTAAAGATCTTCTTATCCAAGCCCCTCATTTTGCCAGTGAGGAAACAGAGGTCTAGGGAGGGGAAGAGATTTGTCTAATATTATTTGGGTATTTCAGGGATGGAATCTGAATTGATGTGTTAATTCAAAACTAGATACACTGACTCCATATCCAATGTTCCTATAGTAAAGAGTGTGGTTAGTCTTGATTCCAAAGGATGGATGGTAAGCACACCTCCATATTTTAACAGAGAGATGGCATATTATAGCTATGAAATAAAACATGCATTTTCAACATGACAATGTCTTGTTTTTGTTTTGTTTTACTTGGCTGAATTGAACTTCTTATTCCAATGGAAGGTTCTATGAGAGAAGAATCAGTTAGAAATCAGTGATAAAAAAAATTGATAAAACATTTTTTCACAAATCTAAGAAACAATGAGAAAAATGAAATTATCCAATTTAACATTAGTAGATGTAAAAGCATTTCAAAATCTATCAAATAAAAAGGAAATAGTAACAACTCAAATTTCTGTAGCACTTAAGGTATATAAGACATTTTATCACAATACTGAGAGGTGAATAGTGGCAAAATTATTCCCATTTTACAAATGGAGAAATTGAGCTCATATTATAAAGGTTGAATCCCTTGCTCAGGGCTACATAACCAGTATGTTTCTTCTTTTAAGAAACCCCAAGAAAAGGAAACTATAAGTAAATTAGATGAATAGTAGTAGTAGTAGTAGTAGTAGTAGTAGTAGTAGTAGTAGTAGTAGTAGTAGTCTCTCGGTAACCAAGGATGACTATTCTCTTTGTGTGTTTTTGTGCACAAAGACACTTGTGTGTGAAGATTTAAGTGGAAAAGTCGATGCACAGAGACAGTCCCACTCTCTCAGCGTTGGAAGCCTGGGTCCAGTGGCACAAAAAGTTGTTACACCTGGAGACTTCCTCAGCTGCATTGGATGGCCCTGTTGTCTTTTGTGCTCCAACACGCCCTAAGCACTCCACAGTGCCTTGCTGCGTCGCCATCTCAGCCATTGAACCTTCTTATTGGTTTCTTCCATCTGTTCAGCAGAAGCAGTCTTCACATGCTGGGTGAGCAAAGCCCTGGTTCACCAGGGGCCCACAACGACCTGATGGCTACCCTCACAAGGTTTAGCCGGCCTGTTGAAGCCATTGCCCGGGGTGTGGCCGCTGCTGCATGCTAGCAGCTACTAGGAGCCACAAGTGAGAGCTGGGTGTCAGGTGAGGGTCAGAGGCTGGAGAGCTGCCCTAAGAGGGCACAACAAGCCCTCCATACCAGAGATACTACCCCTCCCTAAGCACCCCATACACCCCTTACAGGGAAAAGTATGGTCATTCAACACAATAGAAAAATTCCAAGCATTCATAAAAAAAAGACGAGACCTGAACAGAAAATTTGATGTCCAAGTACAGAACTCAAGAGAATCATCAAAAGGTAATTTAAAAAGAGGGGGAAAAGAAAAACAAAACAAAAAAAATTTTAAGAGACTTAAAAAGTTAAAATGTATCCCTATGAGAAAAGAGGTCATTGGTAACTCTTAAAAACTGTTGCTATCACCTCGGCAGCTAGAAAAATTAAACTTAGAGGGAATAGTGACAAACTATATAGGATAAAAGGACAAAAATAGGTATATAGATATATGCATGCATAAATACATATACGAGTGTATATATATATACAACTAGAGCTATAAAAAATAGAGGTTAATACTAAAAGAAGTGGGGAAAGAAACAAATGGGGGTGAATTTATATGTCAAAAAGAAGCTCATGGCGGAAGGGGGGAGAACATCGATACACCAGAAGGGTAAAGAGGTTGGAGATAGGAAATACTCAAATCTTACAAGCTTTGAAACTGACCCAAAGAGGGAAGAACAATCCAATCCATTGGGGTAGAGAATAGATTTGCGCCCTATAGGGGAATAGAAGGGTAACAAATGGACTGGTGGGGAGGGAAGCAATAGAAGGGAGGGAGAGTGTGGGGGGCAATTTTAAAAAGACTACAGGGAAAATAAGAGGGGGGAATGAGAAGGGAGGGGGGTAGAAAGGGAAGTAAAATAAGGGTGGGAACTAGGGGAATGATTATAAACAAACATTGGTGTAGAAGGAAATAGTGAAAGAAGAAAAGGCAGGTCGAGGAGTAGAAATGAAAATGCTGGGAAATACACAGCTAGTAATCATAACTCTGAATGTGAATGGAATGAACTCACCCATAAAATGCAAGCAAATACCAGAGTGGATAAGAATCCAAAACCCTACCATATGCTGTTTACAAGAAATGCACATGAGGAAGATAAATACACATAGGGTGAAAGTAAGAGGATGGAGCCAAATCTACTGGGCATCAACTGATAAAAAGAAGGCAGGAGTCACAATCATGATATCTGACAAAGCCAAAGTAATAATAAATCTAGTTAAAAGAGATAGGGAAGGTAATTACATCCTGATAAAAGGCAGTATAGACAATGAGGAAATATCTGTACTCAATATGTATGCACCAAATGGCATAGCATCCAAATTTCTAAAGTAGAAACCAGAGGAGCTCAAGGATGAAATAGACAGAAAAACTGTACTAGTGGGAGACCTGAATCTTCCTGTATCTGAACTAGATACATCAAACCAAAAAATAAATAAGAAAGATGTAAGAGAAGTGAATGAAAGCTTAGAAATATTAGAGTTAGTAGACAAGTGGAGAAAAATAAATAGGGACAAAAAGGAATATACCTTCTTTTCTGCAGCACATGGTACATTCACAAAAATTGACCATAGGACATAAAAACATTGCAAATGAGTGCAAAAGAGCAGAAATAATTAATGCAACCTCCTCAGATCATAATGCAATGAAAATAATAATTAGTAAGGGTACATGGAGAGGTAATTCAAAAATTAATTGGAAATTAAACAATATGATTCTCCAAAACCAATTAGTTAAAGAACAAATTGTAGAAACAATTAATAACTTCATTGAAGAAAATGACAATGATGAGACATCCTTTCAAAACCTATGGGATGCAGCCAAAGCAGTACTCAGGGGCAAATTTATATCCTTGAGTTCATATATAAACAAATTAAGAAGGGCAAAGGTCAATGAATTGGGCACGCAAATTTAAAAACTAGAAAGCGAACAAATTAAAAATCCTCAGATGAAGACTAAATTAGATATCCAAAAAATCAAAGGAGAAATTAATAAAATTGAAAGTCAAAGAACTATTGATTTAATAAATAAGACTAGAAGCTGGTACTTTGAAAAAACAAATAGAATGGACAAAGTACTAGTCAGTCTAATTAAAAAAAGGAAAGAAAAAACCAACTTGATAGTATCCAAGATGAAAAGTGAGACCTCACCTCTAATGAAGAGGAAATTAAGGCAATCATTAAAAACTACTATACCCAATTATATGGCAACAAATATGGCAATCTAGGTGAAATGGATGAATACTTACAAAAATATAAATTGCCTAGACTAACAGAGGAAGAAATAAATTACCTAAACAACCCCATATCAGAAAAAGAAATTGAACAAGCCATCAAAGAACTCCCTAAGAAAAAATCCCCTGGTCCAGATGGATTCTGTTATAGTGAAAATCACCTTTAAAGATTGTTATAATATTAATTTATGGTCACCAAGGAATTTACTTATGAAATTCCAAAAATGAAACACTCAAGTCAGAACGGAGTTTATCGTGGTTTAATCACAATGGGAGTAAGATAAGGAGAGGGAGAGAAGGAAAGAGGAGGAAAGGGGAAAAGGTTTACTCAACCTTCTGGCAGAGCCAGAGGGAGTTTAGGCCCAAAGGCCAAGGTAGGGAAGAGAATCTGTCCTTGACTCACGTGACCAATCTGAAGGATTGCTCAAGCTCCTAGCACGAACTCCTGCCTAGCTCTGTCCACAGGAAGTGAGCGAATTCCAGAGGCTGTTCCCTACCTCACTTCCTATGCCTCACAAGTGCCAATGGTGATTCAAGCTTGGCTTAGGACAGGCAAGGTGGGCAGTTAGTTATTTCTGATTTGTCATTGACTAGCACATGCCCATGTAGTGTGGGTGTGCACAATTTTGGGTGCTAGGCAAAGCAAGATGAAGATTTTAAAATTCACAATTCACAAATGAATTCTATCAAACATTCAAAGAACAACTAATTCCAATATTATACAAACTATTTGACAGAATAAGCCAAGAAGGAGTTCTACCAAATTCATTTTACGACAGAAACATGGTACTGATCCCAAAGCCAGGCAGGTCAAAAACGGAGAAAGAAAACTATAGACCAATCTCCCTAATGAATATACATACAAAAATCTTAAATAGGATACTAGCAAAAAGACTCCAGCAAGTCATCACAAGGGTTATCCACTATGAGCAGGTAGGATTCATACCAGGAATGCAAGGATGGTTCAACATTAGGAAAACTATCCCTATAATTGACCATATTAACAAGCAAACTAACAAAAATCACATGGTTATCTTAATAGATGCAGAAAAAGACTTTGATAAAATACAACACCCATTCCTATTGAAAACACTAGAAAGTATAGGAATAGAAGGACCTTTCCTAAAAATAATGAACAGTATATATCTGAAACCATCAGCAAACATCATCTGCAATGGGGATAAACTAGAAGCCTTCCCAATAAGATCAGGAGTGAAACAAGGATGTCCATTATCACCCCTATTAATTAACATTGTACTAGAAACACTAGCAGTAGCAATTGGAGAAGGAAAAGAAATTGAAGGTATTAAAACTGGCAATGAGGAGACCAAGCTATCACTCTTTGCAGATGATATGATGGTATACTTAAAGAATCCTAGAGAATCAACCAAAAAGCTAATCGAAATAATCAACAACTTTAGCAAAGTTGCAGGATACAAAATAAACCCAAATAAGTCATCAGCATTTCTATATATCTCCAATCCATCTCAGCAGCAAGAATTAGAAAGAGAAATTCCATTTAAAATCACCATAGACAATATTAAAATACTTAGGAATCTATCTGCCGAGACAAACACAGGAACTATATGAACACAACTACAAAACACTCTCCACACAGTTAAAACTAGATCTAAACAATTGGGAAATGTTGATTGCTCATGGGTGGAATGAGCTAACATAATAAAAATGATAATCCTACTCAAATTAATTAACTTATTTAGTGCCATACCCATTGAACTACCAAAAAACTTCTTTACAGAATTAGAAAAAAAAAACATAATAAAGTTCATTTGGAAGAACAAAAGATCAAGGATATCCAAGGAAATCATGAAAAAAAAAAATGCAAAGGAAGGAGGACTTGTAGTCCCAGATCTCAAACTATACTATAAAGCAGTGGTTATCAAAACAATTTGGTACTGGCTAAAAGATAGAAAGGAGGATCAGTGGAATAGACTTGGGGTAAATGACTTCAGCAGGACAGTCTATGATAAACCCAAAGATCCCAGTTTTGGGGACCAAAACCCACTTTTTGATAAAAACTGCTGGGAAAATTGGAAGACAGTATGGGAGAGATTAGGTTAGGATCAACATCTCACACTCTACACCAAGATAAGCTCAGAATGAGTGAATTACCTGAACATAAAGAAGGAAACTATAAGCAAATTAGGTGAACACAGAATAGTATACTTGTCAGATCTTTGGGAAAGGAAAGACCTTAAAACCAAGCAAGAGCTAGAAAAAAATCACAAAATGTAAAATCAATAATTTTGATTACATCAAATTAAAAAGGATTTGTACAAACAAAACTAATGCATCCAAAATTAGAAGGGAAGCAACAAATTGGGAAACAATCTTCATTACAAAAACCTCTGACAAAGGTCTAATTACTCAAATTTATAAAGAGCTAAACCAGTTGTGTACAAAAAATCAAGCCATTCTCCAATTGAAAAATGGGCAAGGGACATGAATAGGCAATTTTCAGTTAAAGAAATCAAAACTATTAATAAGCACATGAAAAAGTGCTCTACATCTCTTATAATCAGAGAAATGCAAATCAAAACAACTCTGAGGTATCATCTCACACCTAGCAGATTGGCTAACATGACAGCAAAGGAAAGTAATGAATATTGGAGGGGATGTGGCAAAGTTGTGACATTAATGCATTGCTGGTGGAGTTGTGAATTGATCCAACCATTCTGGAAGTCAATTTGGAACTATGCCCAAAGGCCAATAAAAGACTGTCTGCCCTTTGATCCAGCCATAGCACTTCTGGGTTTGTACCCCAACGAGATAATAAGGAAAGACATGTACAAAAATATTCAAAGCTGCTCTCTTTGTGGTGGCCAAAAATTGGAAAATGAGGGGATGCCCTTCAATTGGTGAATGGCTGAATATTTTGTGGTATATGTTGGTGATGGAATACTATTGTGCTCAATGGAATAATAAAGTGGAGGAATTCCATGGGGACTGGAACAACCTCTAGAAAGTGATGCAGAGTGAGAGGAACAGAACCAGGAAAACATTGTACACAGAGACTGATACACTGTGATACAATCGAATATAATGGACTTCTCCATTAGTGGCAATGCAATGACCCTGAACAACTCGGAGGAACCTACGAGAAAAACCAGTATCCACATCCAGAGGAAACACAGTGAGAGTAAAAATACCAAAGAAAAACAACTACTTGAATACATGGGTTGACAGCATATTATTGGGGATGTAGATTCTAAATGAACATCCTAGTGTAAACAACAACATAGAAATGGGTTCTGATCAAGGACACATGTAATATCCAATGAAATTGCGTGTTGGCTGCGGGAAGAGTGGGTGGAGGGGAGGGGAGGGAAATAATGTGATTATTGTAACCAAGGAATAATGTTCTAAATTGACTAAATAAACTTATTCAAATGGAAAAAAAAATACAAAGAGCTAAATCAATTGTACAAAAAATCAAGTCATTCTCCAATTGATAAATGGGCAAGGGACATGAATAGGCAATTTTCAGTCAAAGAAATCAAAAGTATTAATAAGCACATGAAAAAGTGTTCTAAATCTCTTATAATCAGAGAAATGCAAATCAAAACAACTCTGAGGTATCACCTCACACCTAGCAGATTGGCTAACATGACAGCAAAGGAAAGTAATGAATGCTGGAGGGGATGTGGCAAAGTCAGGACATTAATGCATTGCTGGTAGAGTTGTGAACTGATACAACCATTCTGGAGGGCAATTTGGAAATATGCCCAAAGGATGCGAATGATTGTTCTAGTGAAATCATCAAGAACATGGAAATAGGTTCTGATCAAGGTCACATGTGGAATTGCGGTCGGCGGTGGGAAGGGTGGGGTGAGGGGAGGGAGGGATAGAATATGATATTTGTAACCAAGGAATAATGTTTTAAATTGACCAAATTAAAAAAACTGATGCTAAAAAAAACAAGACAAATGTTCTTACATACTTGGAAATTATTCTTATGCTAAATGAGAAAAAACACCATAATTAATATGAATTAAATTCTTTTTAAAAATAATAGCTTAATTTCCAAGGAGGAAACACCATACTTATGAGCTGACTAATTTTTCCATCTAACAATAAAACCACACTCAACTGTTAGGACCAATCTTGACCTGTGCAAGGTAGAGGCCAAAAAAAAAAATGAAAAATCAGAAGTCAGTAAAAAGTATATAATAAAAAATGAAAAATATTTAAGTTTGTTAATTTTTCTCAATGAAATCGATATGAATAGACTTTGTATGGAGTGTGATCATAATAAACATTCTATTTCTCAGCTGCCATTCAAGCCTCCTGTTCCTTCAAATCCTACACAGGGCAGAATTCCAGAGAAGTGGGCAGAGAGCTATATACAAAGTGTGATGCACTTTAAACTTAAGGTTATGAATTTCTTTTGCATTTTTCTTTTCTGTTTTGCCTCCTTTTATATTTCAGTCACAAAACTTTTTTTTACCACATTCTTTCTGCTTCTCATAGAATATAAATTAAACTGTGGGCGAGATGAAGCTACAACAAATCTTCCCTCTGTGCTCATAGTAATGAAAAAGAGTAGGGGTTATGTGTATCAAGCAGGAAAACAAATAAAATTTAAATTTAAAATCTCATACCTATCCTTTCACCCATTTCCTCCCTCAGCTGCAACAAGAAAAATCTATATAATGCTAAATTTTTAAAGCTTAACATGAGAGACAAAACATGGCTTTGAAATGGTATATATATATATATATATATATCCCACAGGGGAAATATATATATATTCTTTCCTTGGGATAAAGATATTAACTCTTAAGATATAATACTATGATGGAATATTATCAAAAGAACTACTGATTACTTTTGAGAACTTCTGTGAGATTTGTTATTCAGTTTTGTCTTGTTTTTAGAATAAAATCTTCCCAAAGACTTTAGGCCAGTGAACAAAGTTGTTTTTCCTTTTGAGGACTGTAAAACTACTTTAAAATCCTAAATTCTATATATTTTCATTAGCAATTTTAGTTTAATATTCAGTATACAATGTGACCTTGGTGCTCACTGCTGAGAAAAATTAGATACACAGAAATAAATAAAGATACTTGTACAGAATGCTGGATCAGGTACAAGGAAAACTCTGATAAGTTTAGCAAATGTGTGATATAATTTTGATATGATTTTTAATTCATCTGTTTCCTTCTGTGCTTTGAAAGACTCAAAACCCAAAGAAGGAAAATTGATTACTTAGGGTTGCAGGAGGAATCATTACTGGGAGAGAGGCTAAAACCGAGGAAAAGAAAAACAGTGTATTTCCTTTGTTGTTCAATGTAAGAAATACTTAGATAGAGTCATGGAGAGCTTTAAGATAGGAGAGAATATTAAAGCATATATTGTAGCATGTGTACCCAAGTTGGTAAATGGATCCCTTAACAGACATATCTTTCCTTCATTGACCTGTTATAATTTTTAGGCGATTTCATTGTATGTCAAAGTGAGAAGACATAGCAAGACAAAGACAGAAAGAGACAGAGACAGAAAGAAAAACAGAGAGGAGAGACAGAGGGAGAGAGAGAGAGAGAGAGAGAGAGAGAGAGAGAGAGAGAGAGAGAGAGAGAGAGAGAGAGAGAGAGAGAGAGAGAGAGAGAGAGAGAGAGAGAAAGTCTTCATTAATGTTTTAGAAATTATGCATATGCATACAAATTTTCAACACCAGAGCAGTCATGCTAAAAGAGATTAGGCCCCTCTCTCCCTTCTACTTAAGCTGGGGGTGGGAGGGAAGAGTAGATTTGTTTCCTCTGGAATTCCTGTGAGTAGAAACCTAACTGGGGGGTGGGGGTGAAGGGATTTCCAAAGGTCCCAGGAAGGAGCCTTATTTCTCTAAGATTTTGACTTAAACTCAGTCTTTCTGGTTAGACCAAAGGGTGTCCATGTCATGGGAAATGGTGACAGAACAAATTCTCTTCAAGAAGGAACTGTTTTCAGATGCATTATTGTTTATTGTAATTTAAAAGCAATCTGATCCACTCTAATCCCCAAATTCATTTGGGGGATTTCTAAGTGGGTTTAGGCCTAATTCATTTCAGGACAAAACTATTGCCTGTCCTTCTCTTGAAAATCCTATAAGGCTAACTCTGCTAGAAGCATCATAACATCTGGTATCTCACTATTCAGATTTGCTTCTAGGTCATGAGAGTATTAGTAAATTTTAACTCCTTTTACATTTATCACCCATGACATCAGTTTTACATAAAGCCTAATAATTCTTGATAAAGAAGCTCAAGCTTAATGCCTCACCTGACCTCTAACTGAATTCAGGAAAACAGACCCTCAGACCCTGGTCCCTGAGGCTCAGATATTTCTAAGGAGTCAGGTGTAGACCAAGTTAACTCATTTGTTTCCTCATCTATAATAAGGATTATTTAAAAATCTGTGTTTAAGGATTTAAAATTAAGGGAGGTTAAAACTGACTAGAATTAGGAATGTTCTGTTGAAAAGCATTAAGAAGATAATACTATAAATTAATTTCCTCTTCCTCCCCAATAGGCTCAGGCTCTCTAAAAATAATGTTGTTGTTTTATTGTTTCTGACTCTTCATGACCCCATTTGGAGTTTTCTTGGCAAAAATACTAAAGTAGTTTGCCATTTCTTTTTCTAGATCATTTTACAGATGAGGAACTGAGACAAGCAGGGTTAAGTGACTATAGTAGGCTTACACAGTGAATAAGTGTTTGAAGTCTGATTTGAACTCACAAAGGCCCTGCACTCTCTCTTTCCACTGTGCCTCCCAGCTACCCCAAACAAGTTACTAATGATGTTTTATTCAAAAGAAATGGCAAAAAGAAGTTGAATGTCTGGGAAAGGAGTTGTTCTAGTCTCATCTGAACAATAAGAGACTATAGTTAGATTGAGTGGTACATTAGGACAGAACAGAGTATCTATCTTTCATGGAGTATCGTCCAATCCAAAACCTGCTTACACTACATTCCATTTGTAAAAAACTTTACAGATTTCAAGCATTTTCTCTTCCTTCCTTCCTTCCTTCCTTCCTTCCTGTCTTTCTTTCTTTCTTCCTTCCTTCCTTCCTTCCTTCCTGTCTTTCTTTCTTTCTTCCTTCCTTCCTATCTTTTTCTTTCTTTCTTTCTTTCTTTCTTTCTTTCTTTCTTTCTTTCTTTCTTTCTTTCTTTCTTTCTTTCTTTCTTTCTTTCTTTCTTTCTTTCTTTCTTTCTTTCTTTCTTTCTTTCTTTCTTTCTTTCTTTCTTTCTTTCTTTCTTTCCCTTCTGTCTTGGAAATGAGACTAAATATGGATTATAAGGCAGAAGCACAGTCAGAACTATATAATTGGGTTCAAGTGATTTGCCCAGGGTCATATAGGTAGGAAGTATCTAGAAAGAGGCTAGATATGAACTTAGTCCAGTCTCCAGGAATGATTTTCTACCCACTGAGCCACAAAGCTGCCCCTCAAGTATTTCCAAATATACTCTTATTAACTTGTGAGTTCTTCAAGGGAAGGGCCTATCTTCTTCATCTTTGTACCTGCAAAAGTATCACTGTCTATTTGGGGCATTTAACAGTTGCTCATTGAATTCTTCACCATAACCCTGAGGGAGAGTAAGAGTAGAGTCAGTATGATTCAATGAAGAGTCTGTTGGATCTGTTGTCAGAAGCATTGGGTTCAGATTTTGCTTCTCCTACTTGCTATCTGTTTGACCTTACCCTCTAGGGGGCTCAATAAAATAAAAGAAAAATATAAATATTTTTAGATATATAAATAAAATACATATAATATAAAATAAATATAATGTATTATAAAATATATATGACCCATAGCTATAAATCTATAAACCTAGTAAATGGGAAAATAAAATATCTTTATAATAAAAATTAAGAATTAAAAATTAATCAATCTATAAACCTAGCACTTAACAAAGCACCTGGCACATAAGAAGTAGTTAATCAATACTTCTTGACTTTTGTCTTATTTCCATTTTACAGAGAAAGAAACAGTCTCTGAGTCCAGTGACTTACCCAGGATTACATGTTTAATAAGTCACAGAGTCAGGCCTAAAGAACCCAATATTGTCTGATTTCTGGCCAAAGAACTAAGTCCTCTTGATTTTGATCTAAATGAAAAGTATGGATTTAGATTCCAAGGTACTAAGGAATTGGGGATTTTTAAACTCTGAATTATCCTCTTCCTCTATGTCCATAGAATGTAAATTTTTAAGAACTTCTACCCAGAGTCTATCAATGAAAAGTACCAGGTGTACAATCCTATCTGCTATAAGAGGTATTAAACAGAAGTAGAGTAAGTAAAACTAACAAGCTAACAATGCTTTTGTTATGCATCTTGACTTTAGAATTCCTAACAAATAAGAGCAAAATGGGGGGGGGGGGCCTTTCTGATTTCAAATAACTACAAATAAAGGAGCCCCCAAGGCACAGCTGATCAACAATGTACTGATCAAAAGTGGAAGGGCATCTCACTCTAGGCTGCCAGATAGGGAAGAAGAAAAACACCTTGAGGTCTGGAGTGGGTGGAAGGGGCCAAGAGTGAATAAACAAGGTGGTAATATACAATAAGATGCTCCTACCTTCCCTTCTTAGCTTGCGGAGGAGAAGCTCTAGGCATCCATGGGATTTGTAGAATTGTGAGAAACTGTGAAATTACTCAGCCACTCCCTCTTCCCCGGCTGCCTGGGGAACCAGAGATGTGTCATAGCCCTGGTTATCATTCACTATGAATGTCTTTGAAAACCTGACCCTAGAAAAAGGCTTAAAGAATTCTGATCTGCAGTTCTGAAGACAGGGAGGAGGAGTTGGAAGGCAAGAGCTTCAGGCAGAGTTTGGCTCTCTCTTTTCTCTCTGTTTACCAAAGGCTCTATGGTGCTGTTGCTAGGTCAGATCTGAGCAGAAATGCCAGGGAAGAATGGAGAAGGTAAAAAAAATCCTTTGAAAGGCAGAGCTGTGACTAGAGTGCCTGGAGTCAGCACTCAGCAGTTGTGAATACATAACCTAGTAGGGATTCACCTGAAGAACCAAAGCTGCCATTTCTACCTTCTGTGGCTTCCTCAACTGGCAAATCAGGGAGAAAGGATTATCCTATCATCTCAGAGCAAAGACTAAGCTAGAGGCTTTCAGACTACATGATACTACTCTATAATATTCTGTTTATCAGTATAAATGGCATTTTAAAAGAGACACTGCCAACCACTTTGACCCCTCACTCCAAAGACCATGGAACATGCCATATGCATTGTCTCCTCCATTAGAATATGGGCTATTTATTTATTTATTTTTATTTTATTTTGGGCTATTTAAGAAGGGCAACTGCCTTGCTTTTCTATTTGGATTCCCAGTATTTGGGACGGTATTTTATTTTTTGCACATGATTATTGTTTAATAAATCCTTTCATTTAGTCATTCATATTCTATGCAGCAAGAAGGTTTTTTTAAATTTATGGGTTAAAAAAAGAAGCAAGGTGTCTCACTGGATTGATAGCCAGGCCCAGAGAGAGGAGTGCTAAGTTCATATCAGATCTCACACTCTTTCTACCTGTGAGACCCTAGGCAAGTCACTTAGTCCCCTTTGCCTAATTCTTACCTCTCTTCTGCCTTGGGACCAATATACAGTATTGATTCTAAGAAAGAAAATAAAGGTTTAAAAAGAAAAAAACCTGGTGGTTAAGATCACTTGCTAATGAACTCCAGATATTTTTCTTCTTCCCTATCTGGCAGCCTAGAATGAGATGCCCTTCCACTTTTTATCAGTGCATTGTAGATCAGCAGTACCTTGGGGGCTCCTTTATTTGAAGTTATTTGAAATAGAGCATAAACCAGAGGTTCTTAACTTTTTTTTTTGTTTAATGGACCCCTTCTCAGAATAATATGTGTGTATGTGTGTGTGTGTGGTTAGCATTTATATATTCCTACTATGTCATGCACTGTGCTACACAATTTTCAAATATTATGTCATCTGATTTTTACAGCAACCCTGAAAGGCAGATGTTTTTATTATTCCCCTTTTACAAAGTGATGAAACTGAGACAAATAGAAGTTAAGGAACTTGGGTCATATAGCTTGCAAGGGTCCCAGGTAGATTTTCAATTCAGGTCTTTCTGACTTAAATATTCCAATATTGGGGTATAAATGAGCAAGTTTCAACTAGCTGTGTCTATTCTAAATAATTCTTTTTAAAAGTTTTCAAATTAATAAAATAAAATACATGGGATTACAAAGAAAATTGGTTATGGAGAAATATAGTTCAAAAATTTAACAACAATTAAAAAAAAAGTTCACAGACCCTAGGTTGTAAACCCTTTCTCTAAACAGATCTCTGTAATGAGTGGAGAGAGCCAGAATCCCCTATCCACAGACTGGTCCATAGCTTCCTCTTCCTCCTCCTCCTTCTTCTTTCTACTCTTATTATTCAGAGCACATCCAGCTATGTAGCCCCAGACTACACTAGGATTATAGTGGTGAATTTATCCTGGAGCAAAACCCCAGTCACCTGCACAATTCATCTTGTTTCAGCTTCAAAATTAAAAAAAAAAAAAAAGAAACACTCTCCTCCTCACCAAGGTTCAGGTAGGTGAGGGAAATTGCAAACTACCTCTTTACTACCAGACTAGGACCACACAGGAGAAAAATACCACCTCAAAGGTATTGCTACTTCTGGGTAATTATAGTCAGTGAAAATACCACTTTAGAAAGGAAGTAAGTAGCTTTCTCAAACTTAATTACAGAGCTGTGCTAGAAGAAGAGGAAATGCATTTGCCTACCTTCTATCTACAGTAATTATGGCAGGTATTGTCTATTACCTATAGTCACTGCTATAGGAATAATTTGCAGGGATGTGTGTCCTTTGATCAGAAGCAAAGCATCTTTACCCTGTATTGTCACCTTTGGTTTCCTGGGAGTATAAATGAACAATTCAGTGACAAGAAAGAGAAAACCTAGGATTTCTCCCAACTGTTGATTTATTGAGGAAAGCTTGTCTTGCTCTTCCAATTTGAATTATAAGGATAGAGAGGTCACTTAGACTAATATCCTGACTCTGAGTCTAACCACACTTTAACTGGAAAAATGGATATTTGTCTGTATAGACAAATAATGTATATATCTTGAAAAATAATGCCTTCTCCCTATTTAAATCATTCTAATATTGAATGTTGTCCAAATGTAATCACTTAATATCTACATTTTCTTCTACTATTAATGTCCATGTCATTTTGGCTTGTCATAGTGGAGGACAATGCTTTTTAATCTATTAATATCAGAGAGTGAGTTGAATGAACAAAAATACTAGAACTGAGACTTCCTGAAAAAGATGCTCAAAGATCTCAGGTGATAATTGCTGGCCCAGTTTATTCATTCAGCCAGCAAGTATTAGTGAGCATCTTTCAGACTCAGAGTATTTTACTAAGAACTGAATGAAGATACAAAAGTTAGATAAAATACAGTTTGCCTACTGCTTGGGGAAATTAGGATCCAAACACACAGTTCACAAATTTAATCACAAAAATGTATTGAGAATAAGTACCTTACTAAGATAGTAGTAATAAGTTTATTCAGTGTAAGAAATTCAGTGTAACTAGTTCTATTTTGTTTTAAGCCTCCATGTTGTGATTGAGCTGTTTCAAATAAGTTATTTTTCTGTAATTTGTCTTACAAAAACAAGATAAACGCCTGTGTGGTATTATGTAGTAATTAACATAGGTGGATTCTTAAACAACTGATAATCACATATATATCCTTTAATAACTCATGCCACCAATAGAAAATGCTATAAACAACTTTATCAGTAATTCTGAAGTAAACTAGTTTTTTGGAATTTTTTTTGCAAAATAACTCAGAAACACCCATAGCTAAAAGAATAAAAAACTCATCTGAGGTCCCAGTCATCAACCTAGTCCTAGGTATAATTAGAATTGGCTTCTATATTCCTTGCATTTGTGACTTACCAGATGGCTACCTTGGACAGAGAAATATAACTTCTGATTGGGCAGGAAAGGAACTTTGTCTACTCCAGTGGAGAAAGAAGCTTATGGTGGTTTGTTCTTAGAGGACTGTATTGTTTGTACACTTTGATTAATTAACTTTGAATACATGCATTGGGAAGTGTAAGTCTAATTAGTGTTTCCAATGCACTAGTTAGCATAAGTAAAGGTAAATCAACTAAATGTGTGTATCATACATTACAACAGCTACAGTGTAAAATGTATGTACAATGTAAAAATTTTACATGGTATCTAAAATGTTAAATTAGAGATGTTCAAAATGACGTGCTGTGTGAAATATCCAAAGTAAACAACCAATTAGCAGATGAGAGATTTGGAGAAAACTTCATAGAAAAGATTTTCTTTAGTTTAGACTTTGAAGAGTAGGTGGGAATTTAACAAGCAAAGGAGGAAAGGGAAAACACGCTAGGCAAAAAAATAACAAAAAAAACCAGCACAAACAAAACCATGGGAATAGGAAATCATCAGTCATCTTCAAGTAAAGAGAGAGAAGAATTCAATTTGCTTGGAATACTGAATAAAGGAAAGACTATGAGATAAGAACAGGAAGTTCTGGGAAGACATCAATGTGAATAGTCCTGTCTAAGTTCTGATCCCCTGAACCATCTCAAAACAGTGGCAAGTATAACAAATTAAATAAAATGACAAGAATGAAGAAAATAAACTACCACATAAAATAGAAACACTACCAGAAAAGTTGGAGAAATTAAAAACATAAAGAAAAACACAATTTAAAAACTTTTTAAATGGAAAAGTAGAAGACTTTATAGCTCTATGAATCAAAATGAGAACTAAAGGACATAGATCAGCAATAATAACCTGAGGAAAAAATGTTTTCCCAGGAAAACACAAAGATACATCATTTTTTCCAAAAATTCATACAAAAAACTTCCTAAAAATACTATGAATTTGAATGAATGAAAAATACTATGAAAAATAAAAAACTATGAAAAAGTACAAATTCATAGAATCCACAGAATAAAAGAACTTCAATTCACCTAACGATATAGTTGCCACATAAAAATTTTAATATCATCTTATAAGAAATCTGAGAAGTCAAGAGAAAGAAATTTGCATAGCAATAAAGATAGAACTACTAAACAATGGCAAGAAATGGAAGAAGAAAAAAAACCTGATACTGAAAACCAACATTTAAAAAGCAAAGAACATCAGACTGAAATTGCCTATCCTCAAAACTCCAGCAAGCTTATCATGGATAAAGATAACTCTTCAGTGAGGTTGGAAATGTCCATTTTCTGCTGCAGATAAATTCAAAATTAAGCAAGATTGTCAATAGTCAAATTAACTGAGCATCTAAAATTTAACAAGGAAATCTAAACTTGAATTCAAGTAATGAGTAAATATAATAATTATATGAATTAAGAAAGGAGGTCATCTGAAGGAACAAAATGAGGAGAAGTAAAATAATAGTGTTCAAATCAGACACCATAAATAATGTTTAACAAATAGAGTGGTAAGAGAAAGAGGTGAATCTTAAATAATATCTCTTATCTAGGCTAAAAAACGGTATGAAAAGGAATGAAAAAATTAAGTAAAAGTAGAATACAAGGAACTATCTTGGTTTAAGTTATTGAAAGGAGGATGAAGTATTTCAATTAATCTATCAACAAACATTTATTAAATACCAACTATGTGCCAGGCATTGTGCTACGGTTTAGGGATATAAAAAAAGGAAAAAGACAGTACCTGCCATAAAGGTACACAATCTAATGGAGGAAATAACATGCAATATAAAGGATAAATAGGAAATTATTAACAGAAAGAGGTCACTAGAGTTAAAGGGGAGTTGGTTAAAGGCTTCCTGTAGAAGATGGGGTTTTAATTGGTACTTAAAGGAAGCCAGGGGAAATCAGTAAGTGGAGTTGAGGAGGGAGAGAGTTTCAGGCTTGAGGAATAGTCAGAAAATACCTGAAGCTAAGATATGGAATGTCTTTTTCATGATCAGCCAGGAAGTCAATGTCATTGAATTAAAGAGTATATGTAGTACCACTGTTGGGTTTGTATCCCAAAAAGGTAATAAGAAAAAATGCTTGTACAAAAATATTTATAGCTACACTCTTTGTGGTGGCAAAAAAATTGGAAAATGGTGGGATGTCCAGTGATTGGGGAATGGCTGAACAGATTGTGGTATCTGATGGTAATGGAATACTATCATGTTGAAAGGAATAATGAACTGGAAGAATTCCATGTGAACTGGAACAACCTCAAGGAATTGATCCAGAGTGAGAGGTGCAGAACCAGGAGAACATTATACACAGAGACAGATACACTGTTTTACAATGGCATGTAATGGACTTCTCTGCTAGCAGCAATGCAATGATCCAGGACAATTCTGAGGGACTTATGAAAAAGAATGCTATCCACATTCAGAGAAAGAACTGAAGGGAACAGAAATGCAGAAGAAAAACATAAAATTGATAGGGATATGTTTAGTTTGATAGTGATATGATTAGGGTTTTGATGTTAAAAGATCACTCTGCTACAAATATGAATGTCATGGAAATAGGTTTTGAACAATGATACATGTACATTTGAACAATGACACATGATACAGTGGAACTGCTTGTCAGCTTCAGGAGTGGAGAGGAAAGAGTGGGGGGTGGGATCATGAATCATGTAACCATGGGAAAATATTCTAAATAAATTTTTTAAAAGAGTATATGGAGGGAAGTAAACTGTAAGAAGAATTTAGTCAGGGCATGTTGTGAAGGGCTTTAGACAACAGATAATTTTGTATTTGAATGTAGAGGCAATAGCTAGTCACTTGGAGCTTATTGAATATTAAATAAAATGACCAGATTGGAGTGGGGAGTGACTTGAGGCAGATAGGCTCACCATCAATAATCCAGGCATAAAGTAGTGAGGGCATCCACCAAAGTAGTTAGCAGTGCCAAAAGACAGAAGGAAGAGTACTTGAGAGACGTTGCAAAGGTAAAATTGTCTTGGCATCAGAAAAAATGACAGTGAGGGGAGGAATGAGAGAAGAATCAAGGATATGAGTCTGTGGACTGAAATGATAGTCTACAGTATCTGGGAGGAGTGTCTAGGGGGTAGATAATGAGTTCTATTTTTGGACGTGTTTATGTTAAGATGTCTCCTGGACATCACTTTGAGATGTCTAAGAGGCAGTTGGAAAGACAAGATTGGAGGTCAGTAGAAGGGTTGGTTAGGAAAGGTGGATTTGAAAATCATGAGCACAGAGATGGAAATGAAATCCAGAGGGGCTGATGAAATCACCAAGTGAAGTAGTATAAGAGGGAGAAGAGAAGAGGACTCAGGCTAGAACCCTAAGGGACACTGAAGGTTGGAAGGCATGTTCTGAATAAGGATCCAGCAAAGGAGACTGAGCAGTGGCAGGACAGATAGGAGGAAAACCAGGAGAGAAGGGAGTATTAAAGAGGAGATGCTAATCAAAAGAGTCAAAGGCAGAGAGTTCAAGGGGAATGAGTATTGAGAAAAAGTCGAACGCAGGTATGCTTCAGCAAATATTACAAAATCAGATTTTATTGTTTTGCAGGGTTTTTTTACTTAAGAAAGTGATAAAGAAACTGTTAATCAAGCTAAACTTAAAAGTGTGTCATGTTTTAGAGAACGATTTTTTAAATATTTTCCAGAATACCCTGGTTACAAAGTGAAATAAACTTCATCTGTGTCTGTAGTAAAAGGCAACAGGGCATCTAGGTGGTGCAACAGAGAGAATGCTGAGCATGGATTCAGGAGGATTCATCTTCATGAATTCAAATCTGTTCTCTGACAATGACCCTGGGCAAATCACTTAACCTTTTTTACCTTAGTTTCCTCATCTGTAAAAGAGATGAAAAAGGAAATGGCAAACCATTTTAGTATTTTTTGCCAAGAAAACTCCAAATGGAGTCATGAAGAAAGTAAAATGGATAATTATCACTGAACTTATTTTTTCAAAATTCTGATTTGAATAACAACAACCTACACCATATATAGAAATTGAGTATTTCTATATACAACACAGACAAAGAGAATTGGACACAAATCCTTTAAGCTCTAATAAATATAACTTGTTTTCCTTTTTAAGTATATAATACATTTTTCATATAACTTTCTGGCTCTTTTATTCTTTCTGGGTCAAATTCTCTTCCTTAAAAAAAATTCAAGAAGCAATATAACCTTCTTTGGAACCTTTCCCAGTTTCTTTCTGAAAAGCAAAATGAAATGGAGGTCAAATAAAATTCCTTCATTATTCCAAGTTTCACATATTCAAATAAGCTTCCAAGGTTTGAGTGACAGTTGTAGAGATGAATCTCATGGAAAAGAGGAAAAGTTACTTTCACACATGACCTATATACCAAAGGGTATCATTTGGGTCCCATGAGGAAGCTGGATTCAGGGAAAGTGGACCGGTATCACTGTGAGGAATCTGCGTCATCAGGGCTCTCACCTTACATTCCAGTTTGCCATGGTGCATGTCTATATGTTATCTAGACTAGAGAAAAGATATTATAGTTCACAACACAGAGATGATAGTAAGTGAAGTGTAATAGTTTATAGCTGGATAAATTCACATCCATTAGACTCTAACCTTATGGTTTGTAGTGATAATCCCCACCATAAAGACCAAAGAGGAAAGCAATTTGATTTACTTCTTCAAAGTCCTCTTAGCACATTACTAATCAGGATCATAAATCTAGAGCTCAGAGGTCATTTACAGAATTCCCTCATTTCACAAATTAGAGAGCTGAGGCTCAGAGAGATTATGAGTTGCCATGGTAGAAGAAGAATTTGAATTCAAATGCTCTGGCTTAAAAGGCAGCCTGTGCTTACTCCACTACCACATTGATCAAGTACCACAATGTCTCTCTCAAGAGTTTTTTGTACAAATCTGGCCTCACACATTTCCTAGCTGTGTGACTCTGGTAAGTCACTTAACCCCCATTGCCTAGCCCTTATTGCTCTTCTGCCTTGGAAACCGATACATAATATTGATTCTAAAATAGAAGGTAAGGCTTTCTTAAAAAGGAGTTTCTTGGAAAAGTGATTCATTTTTGATTATAATTTTCCATTCTATTGCTTATTAACAGATTGACACGCTGAGCTCTAAATTCACACCCTGTCCTTGGTCACTGACTACAGTAACTATAAGCTTTGTTCAGTTTCCTTGCCTGTAAAACAGTGATATTTTTGCTCTTAGAGAAGCTGTTGAGAATAGCTATTTAAAATAGTAAGTCACTACGAATTTTAAGGCACAAGTGAAATTGATTTATTAAATAAATACATGATCTGAGAAGAGATTACTTTGTGAAGTGTACACAATAATGCAGAATTTAAATATCTTTTAACAATAAGGAGGCATCATTTGGCACTGGAAGAAAGATTAGTAATAGGGCTAGGTTGGGGCCTTGGTGATTAATTTTCTCAAGTTCATTAATGTTAACTGCTCATTTCCATAAAGGGAGGACCTCTTGTCAAGAAACTCAGAAATTTCAGCTTGCTCATTGGCAGCTCATCATAAGAATTGTTGTCAGAAGCTTCTTTGGTTCAATCTGGTGTCAAGAAAAGTGAAAATTGGTGAAGACTGAACTTGCAAACATAATGTTGTTCAACATAACACAATGAAGCTTCGACAGAGGCTGAAAATTATCCAGGATGCAAGAACACTTTTCAAAATGTACATTCACTGACTGGACTATGCCCAAGTCCATTCTCAATGTAATTCCAAATTTAGCACATGGTTTACAGCTTTGTGGAAGGGAATTAAGGACAACTAGAGAAAGCATGGTCCCTGCTTTCTAAGAACTCTCATATTCTGGTCTAGGATGAAAGAAAGAAGTAGCCAAAGTTAATAAAAATACTATTATGGAAGTTTGACTTCTCCTTTGTCCATCTCTTCCAAAAACAGGCTATTTTTTCTCTTCCTCTCTCTCCATTATTCCCCATTGATAAAGGGACAGTCATCCTTGAGATGATTGATGATAGATCCATATGAAAGGAAGAACTGAACAATACAAGAAAGAAGAAATCATTGCATATAGTAGCCTTCAATCAATTCAGTAAATTGATAGATTTCCTATTGGGTGCTCATGTAATCTATTTCCTTGAATGGAAGGGGAAGGAAATAAGCATTTATACTGTACTTACTACATGCCAGGAACTGTGTTAAAAGCTTTTACAAATATTACCTCATTTGATCTTCACTAAAACACTAGGAAATAGATGCTATTATCAACATTTTACAATTAAGGAACCTGGGACAAACAGATCAAAAGAGTTTCTAGGAATCACACATCTACAAAGTGTCTAAGGCAGAATTTTAACTCGTCTTTTTGAGCATGCTCTCTCTGCTGCACCATCAACTGCCTTGACACCCATATTCTTGTCCAAACATGAAACGGAAACATTTTCATTGCCTAATTGTAAACACTGAAGTATTATAGAATCATCTGCAATGGCCTTCCACTGGAGATCTAAGAAATTTGGGGATGGGGTTAAGCAACACACACCAGGAAAACATCCAAAATGGGCCAAACATCATGAAATGGAAACAGAAACTTTAAAATCAATTTTGAAATTCATGATGGAAAATAAAACTAGATTTAAGACATTCAATTAAGTTGGAAAAGGGATTAGACTTATTATAGTAGCTCCCAGATGTTATTAACAACATGAATAATTTTAAATAATTATTTCTTCTGAGCACAAAATTGCCTATTATGAAACTGCTTTCCTCTTTAGAAACCATATTCAAAATTTGACTAATTTTTCAAAATGTATTGTTTTCCCCAAAATGTCATGGCTTTTTCTGGATTCTCAATTTCTGCAATGCCATCATGTTTGCCATTACTTATAAAGTTGAATTTGTAAATTATACTCATAGAAATTGGATGTTTTCTTCTAAGCTACTCTGTCCACAATTTGCTAGACATCTTGAACATTTGGTACTTAATCATTGAACTGAATCAAGCCTATTCTCTGGTCAAGATTTTTCCTATAAAAAATAACCTTTTGTTTAACATTCATTTAATCAAGTCTCTTTGATCCAGCTACCATTTTTTCTATAAAAATGTGACTTTATTAAAATAAGTTCAAATATTAATCTCATTAACTACTACCTTTACAATTTTAAAAACATAGAGCAAAAATACATAAAAGATAAAAAGACCTAAATACAAGTTACTACTGCCTGCCTTAGCTAATTAAATTTGAACTCTATTAACTAAACCTCAGTTGTCATTTCTATTTTAAAGTCATCTCCTGCTAATATCAAAGCCAGGGATCAAACCTATGGTTAAGGGAAGAACTTACAGTCAAATGAGACATAGAGAACATTATAATATATAAAACAGATAATTTAAACCAATTAAATTTAAAGTGTTGCACAAATAACATTAATGCAACCAAGATTAGAATGGAAATTAAAATTGAGGAAAAATTGTATAGCAAGTATCTCTGACAAGGGCCTCATTTCTCAAATATATAAAGAACTGAGTTAAATTTATAAGAATTCAAGTCATTTCACAATAAACAAAAAGTCAAAAGATATGAATAGGCATCTCTCAGTTGAAAAAATTAAAATTATATTAGTCTGTCTGAGGTTGATATCTCTGGGTCTATCTTAGATAAAGATCTAAGAGCGCTCCTCAGAGGTTGAATTCTCAGAGTCTGTCTGAGAATGGGTCGAGTGCTCATGTCCACCTTCTTTTAGTTTCCCATAACAAGATTATTGATGGTTGCATGAATCCCAGATGATTCCTGGAACCATTATCTTGCCCCAAACATTATTCTACCAGCTGCACTACCTACATTCTTGTTATACTTTCCCATGCACCTTTCTCACAGGTGATTGTTTATAATTCCTGTGGTTTTTACTTTTAAAAGATCTACCAGTCTTCAATAAACTCGAACCCTTTGCCACCAGCATTGGGTCCCTTCTGACCCTACACTGTGATTGTGACTGTGATTCTTATCTTTTCCCTTGCCCTTATCATCAGGTTAGGTCCTTCTTACTTCTACCTTTGTATTTCCTCTTACTATTCTACTTTCCTTACCTGCAGGAACTCTGGTCCCAGTCCTGCCCCCCTGAGGGCTTTAACATTAGTCATATGAAAAAAATGCTCCAAACCACTATGGATTAGAGAAATACAAATTAAAACAACTCTGAAATACATCTATCAGAATGGCTAATATGACAAAAAAGGAAAACAATAAAAGTTGGAAGGGATGTGGGGAAAATGGGGCACAAATATATTGTTGGTGGAACTGTGAGCTCATTCTGCCATTTGGAAGAACTATTTGGAATCATGCCCAAAGAGCCATAAAACTACATTCCCTGTGACCCAGCACTACCACCTCTAGGTCTGTTTTCCAAAGAGATCAAAGATAGGGGGAAAGGACCTACTTGTACCAAAATGTTTATAGCAGTTCTTTTTGGTGGTGGCAAAGAATTGGAAACTGAAATAACGGCCATCAATTGAAAAATACAGGAACAAGTTGTGGCATATGATTGTAATAGAATAATGATAAACTGGATGGTAAAAAAAAAAACCCAGATTAAAATGTAATGATACAAAGTTCAGTGGGTAAAACTAGTAGAACCTCCTATGCAATAACAGTTATAATGGGCAATAATCAACTGTGAATGGCTTAACTATAATCAATAATACAAAGATCCAAGAAAACTCTAAGGAATTCATGATGAAAAAGGCTATCCACCATCACAGAAGGAACTAACAAAGTATGAATACACACTGAAGCATACCATTTTTCACTTTATTTCCTTCATGAGTTTTTTCTTATATAAGCCACATGCATCTTCTTTTCACAACATGAAAAACATGGAAATATATTTTGCATGAGAGCACATGTATAACCTATATAATATTACCTGCCATCTCAGGGAAGGGAGAGAAGGAAAAGGGAAAGAGATAAATGCATCAAAAATGTCAGAAAATAATTATTAAAAATTATATCAAAATGTAAAAAAATAGTTTTTGTTGATTATTGATAATTAATTATACATAGTATTTGTACATAGTGCGTACATATTGTCTTCTCCATTAAACTATAAACTTTGAGAGGAAAAAATATCAAGTATATACAAAATTGTATATATACATATACAATTATATACAAAATATCAAAAAATATATAATTTTGATATTTTGTATATAATTATATGTATATTCCTTGAGGGCAGAGCTCATTTTTCCCTTTCTTTGTATTCCTAATGCCTAGCCTCATGCCTGGTACATAGTCAAATACTTAAAAAATGTTTATTGTTATTGATTAATCTCCTCTGGATACTGTCAAGATTCTCAATGTCCCATCTAGAGGCACACCAAGAAGTGGACCTAGTAGGATATTTGCTATCTGATCAGGGCAGATTATAGCAAGATTATTGTCCACTATCCCTAATTAAGAGATTTCCTTAAGTATAATCTGCATTTTACCATTCCAGATTCTGACAAACTGACTTTTTTTAAGGGGCTGGATAAGAACTCAGGTGTTTCTAACTCCAGGAAACAATGTAGAAGTATAGCTCTGGAAAATTAAGGCTAGAGAGAGTATCTGAGAAGCTAAGCCCCTGGAAGATATCAGTATTATTAGTAGATTTTAATATATTAGTATATATTAGTAGAATCATAGGTTCTGTCTCTTCCCATAGAATCACAGACTCAAAACTAGGGGAGCCTTAAAGATCATTTAAGAGGGACAACTAGGTGGTATCCAGCCTACTATTGAAAAGACCAGTGTTCAAATCTCACCTGAGACATTTACTTATGTAACAATTAAATTTAGGTTTTGACTCAATAAGAGAGTTATAAAAGTGGTCACCATTTATAAAATATTAATCCCTAAGTCATAATGACTGTTAGCTGCTTTTATTTACAAGGTAGAGATATTGAAAGTGGGAAATGTAGGAAAGAGACAGAGCCTTGTCTAGCCTACCACCCTAAGTGCTGCTCTGGTGAAGTCTGGCTCAGCCCATGGCAGGAGCTCCCTCAAGTTCTGATCTCCACGTGGAAGTCCTGGTGGCATCTTCTGACAGAAATCCTGGTGGTGTCTTCAGCCAGAGCTCCACCAACACAGAATGACTCCAAGGAAAAGCATGTCTCCTCAGCTCTGCTCAATGCAGACTCTAAGGGAAGAGTCTCTCCAAAAGCCAAGGAACGAAAAGAGGCCAGACCATGTCAGTCTCTTTCTTTTATATCCCTTTTTACCATGTCATTTCCTGTCTCTCCCTACTCTTTATGGAAACCAATTTGCAGTCTTTCAATCTGCCTAGCACTATAGGGGGATGGGGGGGGCAGTACTTGTGGCCTTTTGGGGGTGTAAACTAGTAAGTGACCTGTGAGCTCTCTTATCTAATGGTTAGCTAGCTACTAAGTAGGGGTACTTTAAGATCTTGATTTGATTAACTAAAAATAGACAAAGGGAGAGTTAGTTCTATCTTCACACTTACTGTGTGATCCTGGGCAACTTACTTTTTAAATGAATCTTCCACGGCTTCCCCCTTCATAAAATGGGTATAATAATTGCTCCTATCTCCTATAGGATAAAAAGAAATATTTGTACAGTGCTGGGCACATAGTAGGCACTACATAAATATTAGCTATCACCACTTTTATTTTTATAATTCAAACTCATATTCCAGGTAGGAAAAATAAGGTTGAGTGATTCAGTGATCGCCTAGGTTATAGCACAACTAATAAATAAAAGAGACAGATTTCTCTCTTACTGAATTTTTCTTTTGAATATTCAGGGCATATATGATTTCATCAGTGGGAGTACTCCCTCCTAAAACATAGATTTTAGCCTATCTACATGTCAACTTCCCCAACATGTTAAAGGTCTTCCTACAGATCGCTTGACCTTTTCATCATTGTATGGATACTAACATAGCATATGAGCTGTCCATAATTTATATCTAAATTTTCCATGACCAATGCCTCTTTTTCTGGTTCTATGGCTCTCTGATAATATTGTTTATACCACTTCTCCTGAACAAAACTCCCATGCCATCCCTCATATTCTCTCTTCCCCAGCAACTCAATTTGTCAATATCCCACTCATCCTCCTTCATGGTACCTTTCCTGATGCAGCCAATGTCATGTGATCACTATGTCCTCAGATCTCTTATCCTTGGAGATAGATATATATATACATATATATGTAATTTTAAAATTCTTAATGACGGAGACTGTGTTTTATTCCTCCTAATTTCAATTTGGCAAACATTTATAGAACATTTTCCATATTCAAAATGCTCCATAAATATTTCATTGAAATTTTAAAATAGAACTATTTTTTTTAAACAGAGTTACATAGTAGTTTCTTCACATACTCATCTGTCTTGGCCCTATCTGGGATCTCCCCAGAGGTATACTAGAGTCAGTTCAAACCTACAAAAACTGATGTTAAATTTTCAGTGCGAACATTTATACCTAGAAACTAGGCAAAGGTTACAAATTATAGCTTGATTTATTGTCTAGACTTAAGAAAATAAGGGAAAATACTAATAATGCAGATAAAACTTAAAACTTTGTTGTGACTAAGCCATTATTTTTCAATAGCTCTCTCTCTAAATACATATATATTTTGAAATATATATATATACAATGTATATACATATATAAACACATATACATAAATGTGCATGTCTTTTCTAAATTTGAACAAATAATAAAGGTTATATTAAAGGGAAAGTATGTTGTTATATTATTCTGCTACTACCACCAGAGAGTCAGTTGTTAAACAGTTACCAACAACAACACTGCATCCACCCCTAGCAGTCATTAAACATAAATACTGGAATTACTAGTCCTTTCCCTTTTAGCCAGTTAGGATGGATGCTATCTCACACACAGAAACACAAATACACATCCCACTCTGCTACCAAAAGTATGAGGATCGAGTTCTATATAGATATCTTATTCTTCCATATTCTAAATCTCGAGTTCTATATAGAAATCTTATTCTTCCACATTCCAAATCTCCATTTTATTGTGTATACTGAAATGATTAACATGCTTTCAAATCAGTCTAATTATTTCATGAAACATTTTAAGAGTGATTTCAGAGTCATTGTAATTATAAGAGGATCATAGATTCATAATTGAAAGGAATATGAGCAGTCCTCTAGTCAAATCCCCTTATTTTACAAATAAAGAAACTGAGGCACAGAGATGTTAAGTGATTTGCCTAAAGTCACACAGGCCCTTAACTCCAAGTTCATTGTTATTTCTACTGCACAAAACTGCCTCTAATCATAACTGACATTTCTATCTGAGTGAATGTTTACAAAGCATTTTACATATATTATCTCATCTTAAACTTCATTAGAGAAGATGAAAATTAGGCTAATTTTGAATTAATTAACATGGTCAATTCTCAGGTAGCTTCATTAATGGAGAGAAGAGAAACAAATAACAGAGGAAAAGAAAGGATAATCCCACATAGTTTATATTTCATCTATGGAATAGTCAGACAACCACACATATAGACAGATAGATATTCCACCTGGACTCTATGTCTGGTTTGGGGTCTTGGTCTTTGCAAACATTGGTGTCTTAGACCTGACTAAATAGTAACAATAGTGGAACTAAAGCCTCTGGTAAATAATTCATAAAGTAAAATAATTAATAATCTATTGCAAATGTAACATAAGAAATTAAGGATATATCAAAATGGAATCTGTTTACTTTGACACGTGTCAATTTTTTTCTTGAATTACTAGCTTTCTGGTCCTTAAGAGGAGAGAGTCAATAAAAGAAAATGTCTTTGAACATAAGATTTTCCTTTATAAATACTAAACATGGCATTATACATAATATAATAAATGGCAATCAGGGTATGAAAATGGATTTAAATTCCTTCATTTTCCTCCAAAATTCCCTAGCCTCTTTTACCCAAGAGATATCCAAAGTTCTTAAGTCAATAGTTGTGAATTCTGACAACATATTTCAAGCCCCAAAGTGTTTTGTGGCCAAATTACTTTGGGAAATTAAATTCTTAATCATCTTTACAAATGAGGCCCACAGAATTTGCTTCTGTTTTTCTCTTACCCAGTGATGCTAGCTTCCCCCTCCAATGCTTCCCACTTTCCTTTAATCTAAAAGAAACGAGGTACTTACCCTCAGAATACGGAACTTACAACTCAGCCTGAGATGTAGACTTCCAGGAAAGAAGAAGTAGGATGGAAACATTTCACTTGCTACTTATTAGGATAACCCTGCTTCATTTTAGAAAACTGAGCCTCTGGGTCATTGCTTATATATATATATATATATATATATATATATATATATATATATACACAAACACACGTAGTTTACTGGTAGAAGCCAAGTTTAAAGGCTTGAGTTCAAATCCCAGCTCTTCTATTTACTATCTGTCTATGTGACCTTGGACAAGTCCACCTCTCTGAATCTCATTTTCCTCATCTGTGAAAGAAAACACTTAAGTCCTTCTATGAAGCAAAGAATCCTATTAGAAAGTTATTCAAGCCTCTCTCATTTTTTACTACCAAAACTTGTGCTGAAACCTTTAGATAACAGCTTTAATAGTAATTCATATTTATAGAGTGCTTTAAAGTTTACAGTGTTTTATATATGGTATCTCATTTGACCCTTATAAGAACCCTGGAAGGTAAGTACTATTACCATCCTGAATTTTACAGATGAGGAAACTGAGACTGAGAACCCAGGGCCAAATAGTTTACAAGTGTCTGAGGTGGAATTTGAACTCAAGTCTTCCTGACTCCAAACCCATTACTTTATCCATTGTGCCCCATAGCTACCATTCAATTACATTGATCTAGAATTAGAAGTGACCTCAGTGACCATCTACTCTTATTTTATAAATATGGAAGATATATTATAAAAAGAGATGGCTTTAGGATGAACTATTAAATATTAACTATTAAAGTTTAAAAAGTATTTTGATAAAGTTAAAGATGCCCAGGTAGTGTGGAATTTCATTATCAATAGAAAATCATGGTTGAAAAGTATGACAAAACAACAAGGATTCTACAACTTAGTGATTTTTGCCAATTAAGGAAGTATAAATTGGGAAAAATCCAATGAAAGAAATAAAGATGATCAAAAAACTCCTTAAGGAAATATTTTCCACTTTCTAAGAAAACTAAATTCTTGTATTATTATAACTTACTTGATATCAGACTGGAAGATGCTGCCTTGGCAAGAGTATGAAAAATTAAGTGAAGATTTAATTTGTTAAAGGAGCAACAACAAAATAGATAGCAATATCTCTTTTAATAAGAAGAATGCTTTGAACACGATTATTGTAAATTTCATTACTAGAAGAAGAAATGGAAGCATGCTAGAGGGATATCTTTTAGAAAAAAACAGAGAAGGTAGGAAAGGGTTATGGGAAGAAAACCCCTTTCTTGAATATTCCTTCTGCCTCAGGTATTTCCCTCAGGAAATTACATTGTATCAATCTTATAAATTCTTATATGTGTACATATTGTTTCCCCCATTAAATGTTCCTTGAAGATAGAGATCATTTCATTTTGTCTTTATAGTTCCAGAACGCAGCTGGGAATATTCTTAATTACCTATTAATTGCCTAGATATTCTTAATAGGAAATAAGGAAACAAATATTTACTAATTATTTTCTCTGTGCCAGCCACTGTGCTAAGTGTTTTACACATATCACATTAAGAACTCACAACAACTCCGGAAAGCACAGGAGGTTATTCCCATTTTGCAGCAGATAAAACTAAGGCAACAAATTAAGTGATACAACAAATCTCTGAGGCTGGATTTGAATTCAGATCTTCCTGACTCCAGTCCCAAGTCTCTATTCAGTTTTTTCTATACACAGAGCAATGATAAGAATACTTCTCAGGAAAAAAATATTTTTCATCTCATACTGTCTCCCCACTAATAATATATATTTGCATTATGCTTTCTGGTTATTAAGTACTTTCTTTACAACTTCAAGAGATAAGTATTAGGGATATGTATTATCTACATTTTTGTTATTAATAGAATTTTTCCAAAACAGTGTACCAGTAATTCCCTCCTTCTATCTCATAAGACATCACCAGGGGAGACAGATAACATAAAAATTATGTCCTACATGTATCCACCTTTCAGTTCACTCATTGGAGGTAACAGTCACAATTTATTCTTCAAGAATTAAATTTGTAGCTGTGGATGATGTCCTCTTGGTTCTACTCATTTTGCTATGCATTGTCCTGTGAAGTTCTTTCCAAGTTTTATTAAAATTAGGCTGCTTATAATTTCTTATGGTGTAGTAGTATTCCATCACAAATCTATTCCACAATTTATTTAGCTATTCCCCAGTTGATAGACATCTCAATTTCCAATTCTCTGATAACACAAAGAGAGCTGCTATAAATATTTTGGAGCATATAGATTTGTTTACTTTTTCCCTGATATCCTTGGGAAACAGATCCAACAGTACTATTGCTGGATCTAAATGCAGACATAGTTTTATAACTCTGGATGTAATTTCAAATTGCTTTCGAAAAAGGTTTGCTTAATTCACATCTCCACCAATAGTGTATTATTATCTCCATTTTTCCACAGTACCTCTAATATTTGTTATTTTGCTCTTTTCTCATTTTAGCCAATCAGATGGGTGAGAGATTGCAGAATTATTTTGGTCTGCATTTTCCTTGATTTACAACAGTTTTTCGTATACTTGTATATCTTTCACTTCTTCATTTGAAAAATGTCTGTTCATATCTTTTCCCCATTTATCAGTTGGAGATGGGTTTTATTCTTATAAAATTGATAATGTTCTTTACATATTTTAAATATGAGACCTCTATCTAAGATGTTGTCTATAAAAGTTTTCCCCCCACTTTTCTGCTTTTCTTCTAATCTTGGCAACATTTGTTTTATATTATCCATAATTTAAAGATGAGAAAACTAAGTCTCAAAGAACAATTAGATGACTTATTTAAAGTTACATAGCTTCATGGCTCAGAATCCATCATACTTTCCAATATACCACTCTAGAAGCAAGATCAGAATGAAATTTAAGAACAGGTACAGTTAGTTCTTCTATAACAGGACAAAGGCATTCTCTAAAAGCACAGTACTATGCAAAACTACCCAATAAATCCACAGCTTCTGAGAAAATGGGTTAAAGCACAATGCTCCAAAACTTTGTCAATATCATCTAAAAAAAATGAATGTAGTTTTAAAAGATAGCACATTTTTATGGAGGTTAAATGGTTAAGAAATTCATTAATATTATAATAAGTAATGGTTGCTTTAGGAGCTTTGGACTCCTACTCAGCTACTGGAGGAAACCAGGAAACCAGAGGTACATTAGAGTGATAGGCTAGAGTTTGAAGGGAGAAGACAGAGTGGGGGTGCTGTAGGTGATGTACTTGGGGGATGGGGATATGGACCAGCCATTGCCTGCCAATAGCTTCTACTGCACCAGGAGATATACATTAAATATGGCACTTTACTTTGACAAAAATCTGAATCTCCTTCTGGAAATGGGCATTTGAATTAGAATTGCAGCTTGTGAGCTGCTGTCAAAGTAATGAAGTTCCCTGAGTTCTCTCAGGTCTCTAGAAGCAGCAAACTCAAAATTTGAGTTATGTTCCAATTATTCCCTAATATATCAACCAAGTTAGAAGAAATCTTCATTTTGAATCACACATCATAGTAGAACTGACTGTAGACAAAATTAGTGTGAGAAACAAAAGACCTCTCTGAAAGTATTTTAAATTTTAAAAATAAATTTTAATTTTTTTTAACTAGCCTTCCTTATCTCTTTCCATTTTCAATGCTAATGAACACTTTTTTTCATTCTTTTTTTTTAAACATGCTAGAAAATACTGTATATTGTGGTCTTTTCTTGTGACATTACAATGTAATATTCTTTTCAAAAATCAATCTTTTATTACTCCCTCATTACACCAATTCAGAAGACTACTCCTAATATCTCCAGCTGAAATGATTTTTTTTTCTTTTTCAGACCTTTGCTTAGAGGTTATTTCCCTTGGCCTTAGCACACTGTACTTAATTGCTTGAATGCCATATCTCCACTAACAGTGTTAACTTTCTGATGGCAGAATATGTCACTTTTAATCTCTGTATTCCCAGTGCCTGGCATACCTTGTACATGGCAAAGAAGATAACATTAAATGTTTTCAATTAAATTATCTTTTGGAAATTAAAATTCCATTGATATTTTGGGATTATTAGCAGCCAGAATTAGAAAATACCATTGACATGATTTTTTTTCTACCTCCAAAGGCACTAGTATGAGTCTTAAAATGAATACTTCAAGTGGTTGATAACATTCTAGCATCTTCTAAATCCTCTCTATAGAGGAAACTGAGACCCAGAGAAGTTAAATGACTTGTAACAAATCATACAAGTAGAAGTGCCAGATCTGGGATTCAATCAAATTGTGACCCCCAAATTCAACTCTCTAAGAGCCACCTGCAAGCCACAATTTTCCCAAGTACGTCCAAATCAGATTAAAATGTAATTGGGAAATATTTAACTAAATAAATTTAAAATACAATAAAATACAGATAATATTAATATGTAATTATCTAAGTTAATAAGTAACCCATAAAGATCCTTATGTACTATTTATTTACTGGTTCAGTTTCTATCTGAGTATAACTACCACAAAGCACAATACTTCATTATGAGATGGGTCAAGTATACATTTTGATTTTTTTATTTAGTTTTATTGTTTCTTGATGTCATATGGCATCATTAGCTTTCCATTTGTCCAATTCCAATTTTTAGGAAGTTAAGTCTCATCATTGACCTTTTATACTTCCTTTTCCGTTTGGCCTATTCTAGTTTTTAGAGAGTTGTTTTCTTCAGTTATTTTTTATATACCCTTTACCAAACTATTGACTCTCTAATTTCTTTTCCTAATTTTTCTTCTAATTCCCTTATTATTTTATTTTTGAGCTCTTCCAAGAGTTTTTTGTTGGTGGGGAACAAATTTCCTTTGAGGCTTCACATGATTCCATTTTGGCATTATTATTCTCTTCTGAGTTTGTGTTTTGATCATCCCCACTAATGTGACTTCAAAGATCAGGTTTTCTTTTCATCTTTTGCTCATCTTTCCATACCATTTTGTGGTCTTTGCCTATACATTAAAATTTGGCTTTGTTCCTGGTATGGTGAGGATGCTGCCCCAAGCATTTTTTGCTGGTATCTGCAATGTACACTGGTTGTGGCAGACTGGCTGGCTTACTATAAAGGGGACTACAGCTGTTTTGCCTACGTGCTGGCTGTTCCAGATTGAGTTGGATTTCACTCACACACACAATATATACCCATCCTGGTCTGCCTAGACTTCCTAGATCTACCCAGATACTTCCCAAGCTAGAATGGTCTCCCTTACTACCCCAGGGAGATGGATCTTCATAGCCAAACTTCCATAATACCTTAGGCTGGAAAATTGTTTCGATCTATCTTTTGTTTCTGCCACTCCAGAATTTATTTTGAAGCTTTTTTTGTAATTGTATAAAGATGAGTTTGGGTGAGCTCAGTGTACTCCTTCCTTGGATCCCAGAAGTGGAAATTATTTTGACTGTTTCTAAAGATGCTTACCTAAGCTAGAGAATGACTTAGAACTGGAATTCTAATCTTTTTTGTGGTATTGGCCAGTTCCCAGAATAATGTTTATAAATGCATAAAACATGATATATATAATTATAAAAGAAACTGGTAATATTGAAATATACTTAACAGTTAAAAAAAAATGTTCATGGATCTCAACCTAAGGAAACTCAAGCTGATAATCAAAATTTACTGGCCTAAATCTTTCCTTTTATTTCTCCCACCCACAGTCTGGTGGAGGTGCTAATTAATCAGGAAATAGCCCACAGGCAAACAAAAGATAGAGAAAGAAGGGGAATGACTATCATGAATAATCCATTATTGTATTTTTCATCCCCAAAATAATCCCAAATGGGAAGACACACAAACCATTGAGTATAGACTGCTTACCATAACAAACACTTCTGAGATTTGTAAACTCATCAAAGAGCCTAATCTTAAACATGAGAGAGAGAGAGAGAGAGAGAGAGAGAGAGAGAGAGAGAGAGAGAGAGAGAGAAGGAGGGAGGGAGGGAGGGAGATAGAGGACTACTGTAAGTCTTCTTCAGAAAGGTTAAGTAAGAGCTCCCAGACCTGGGACTGGGTTCTCTTTTGTTCCTATGGCTACTAACACCCACTGTGCCTGCAGGAAACCTCAACACTGGAACCTGCCATATTCCAGATTCTAAGGTAAGCAACTCAAATCAGCAAAACTGCAAATTCAAATCTAGCTTGGTTTCAAAAAGCACAGATAACTGAAAGGAAACAAAATAAGTCTTCAAAATAAAATTGTGAGTAAAATGAGGGGAGCTTTCTGTTATTTTCTGGAATATATCAGCTTAAATAAACAGATCATCTCAACTATTTCTAGTGATTCTCTGAAAAATCCCAGGAGTCATGCCACATTCCACATAAATCGTCTCAATCATAGCCTGCCTATTTTATCTCTTCCATTAGTATTCTTTGCATCTCTCACATTGCAGGAGCTGTTGGCTTGCTTCGATCTTGCCTTTATTAAGCTCTCATCATGTAGGTTGTTACTATGGCTTTTTAAAAATGACAGAATTTACCATTCTGTCTTGAGCTGCCTCTAGTCATTTTATTAGCCACCCAATGTGTTCCTGGTGTCCTTTTGTTTTAAGCCATGTTAATTAAATTACCTGTCATTATAAATTATTTCAAAGTGTCCCAGATGAAGGTGATCAGACAAGTGCCAGGGTGCTTATTAATATTTCCCCAACTCTTGAAGGAAGAAAGGAAGAAAGGAAGGAAGGCAAGAAGGCAGGCAGGCAGGCATCACCACTCTCCTGCCTGCTCTCTGGTCCCTCTCACGAGCTTAGCTGTCACAAGCAGCAACACTCACAGAAATGCCATAAGAATGTGAAGAGCATCCAAGACAGGGTTGTTCTCCTGTTAAGAGGGAGGGATAGATAACTTAGAGACACCCATGGACATTGTAATGGTGGAAATTTAGGGGAGATGTTTTTGGGTGCTAGACCAAGATGGAGACTTTTAAAATTCACAACATGACTGACTTTACTTAAAATCACAAGATTGAAGCATGAAGGAAGTTTAGAGGTAATATATTCTCATCTCATTTTATAAATGTGAATTACAAAATTGGAATTCAGAGCTCATTTAATATGAACAAAGGCCTCCTTTACACATCCTTAATAAGGATTTTCTTGATATTGTTTTCTTCTATATCTAAAGGACAACTTTATGACCTGAATTAATTATCCTCCTTGCAATAACCATCATTTACAATATATTGGTTTTTCCCATTTTAAATGCTTTCATTCCTTGTGTGGGCCTTTCAGCCAATTTGTAGGCCTGCACTGCACATGTTTTTGTAAAGACAAAAGGAGTTTATTTATGTATATTTATCTATGGAAGAAACACACAGCTTCCTTTGGTATCCCCCAATCTCTCCTCTGAATGTTCTATTAACATTGACTAAAACCCACTCCTCTGCACTCTGTTAAAATGCAAATATTACCTGGGAAGGGCTAACTGGGTAAACAAGGTTAAGCAATTATCAGCTATTAACATTCTGGCCTCCAATGGGATTTATTAAATTAGTTTCTATAGGAGGTCCTATACAACTAGGGCATAGAGCATATCTGTTTTGAGAAGGCATAGGGACAAAAGCTGCCAAGGAAAGGTAAGGAATGTGGTGTCCTGCCCAAGGAGAGAGAAAGCCTGGGAGAAGGACTCCCTTGAGGAATCTGGGCAACCAGAGCTCAACATAGGAGGAATGGTTGTCTAAGCATAGAAGGGAGGCAGATGAATCAATGAGGTGCTTTTATAGCTAAGCGCTGATGCTCCTATAAAACAGAAGATGAAGGAAACTGAGGCAAACAGAAGAGATTGCAGTAGGAACAGGGAAGAAAAAATAGCAAGTAGGAGAAACCCAGGCCTTCATCTAATTGAAAAAGACAGTTATCAGTCTTAGTATTTATGAGGGCAAAATAAAATGGGATAATGATATTATTATGACATATTTTTATAAATGGTAAAAAGTACTTTTAGAGGAAGGACTTCTGTGATGTCAAAATTAGGTTCCTAGGTGTTATCACATCTCCTCAAAACAACGCTGTGAGGTAGACAGGGCATTACCCACATTTTATAATCTAGGAACTTAAGGCATAGAAACTTTTAGCCATTTGTTCAAGATCACTGCCCAAATTAGTGGCAGACCTAGCTTGTAAATTAGTTTCTTGATTCTTAACACCATGTTCAGTCAAATTCTTTAAAAAAGGAAATAAAGTTCTATCGTTTACAAGGAGAATCTTTCACTATGGTGCTTTTTTTTCATTTTTTTGTTAGAAAGTCAGGGAAGATTGTTAAAAAGTCAGGGAAGTGAGATTTAAATTTTATATGTTTATTAGAAATCAAATCATAATTTGGGATAATATTACTCTTCAAAAGCATGACAGAAAATTTAACCAACATAGCAGTGGTACATTCAATATCACCTAGCAAAGGGTCTTTCAAAGATTAAAAGTAATGTGTGATTCATTTAGAAAAGTATGTCCATGAACAAGAATCTGATCCAAAGAGTTTTAAAGCTGTCCTCATGACACTATGGGACCAATCATTAAAATGACTGCCCAGGGGCAAAGAAATCACATTAGAGTTGTGAATCTAATTCTGACAAACTAACAAAAGGAATGGATAGAGTTGTCTGGTTAGCACTTTCAGGAAAACACAGTTTTAAACCTTAATCTCTTATGTACAATAGCTAGAATTTATGTAGTAATTTAAGGTGTGCAAAATGCTTTACCAAAATTATATCATTTTATACACTTGACAACCCGCAGAAGTGTTATTATTATTATCCTCATTTTATAGATAAGGAAACTGAGACAGAGGTTAAGTGATATGCTCAGATTCATATAGATACTAAGTCTCAGAAACCAGATTTTAACTCATCTTCCTGACACCAGGTCTTGCTTATGTTCACTATTCCACCTATCTACCTCACTCTTTCTTCTTCCTTTTTTTCCTTCAGACTAGTTTTTATGTTCAAGATGGCGGTGTAGAGGCAGCAAAAGTTCAGACCTCTGAATACCCTTCCTTACCAATTACAAACTGAATGCTCCCAGGGGACTAAAAATCAAGCCAACAACAAGACAGAGCCAAGGAACCCTCCTGCTGGACTCAATTCAAAAGGTACACCCCCCCCCAAAAGCCAGAATTTGAGAATACTCAGGTTTAAGGGGAAAGCAGAAGGAAGATCCCAGGACCCCTCTCTCCTCCCCCACCCCCACCTAGAGTGCTAAGCCCCTAGCAACAGTAGGAACCTCTGGGCAGGCAAAGGTGCTGGTCTGGAGGGTGGTGTACCTTGCAGGCAGGGCTGTGCCAGGCTCAGAGTGTCAAACACAGTCAGTGGAGAAGTAGCTGGAGAAGGAGCGCAGAGTGGGCAGCCTGGTCACAGTGGCGGAGACCCTCCATATTGTTCCAGCCTTCCAGGAGGTTTTGGCCTCAGAGCACATCCAGCCCAACCCAGCTGAAATTAATCCCATCAAAAGTCTTCAGAGGTCAGGGAAGCTCAAGCTCCAATACCCCCCCACCACAGACTGCTGGACTTTAATCCAATCAAAAGCCTCCAGAATACAGGGAAGCTCAAGCTCCAACACCCTTCCCCCACAAACTGCACTGAGAGATCTCCTGACAAAGCTCCAAGAGGGGAGACTGATAGAAAAGCCCAAAACCAAAAACATGAGAGGAGCAAGAGCACAGACAACTGCAGGGAGTAAAGAAGGGGTAAATATGAGCAAACAACAAAAAAAGTATAAAGAAATTACAATCAACAGCTTCTATACAGGCAATGAACAAAGAGCAAACAGAGCAGAGGAGGAGGGATCATCAAGCATTAAAACAGAAATCCCAGCGAATTGGACAGAGGCTTTGGAGAACTCAAAATGCAATTCAAAACACAATTAAGACAATTAGGAAAAGAACTTAAAAAACTAAGATAAGTCATCTGGAAACAGAAAATAGTGTCTTGAAAGCCAAAATCAACCAGCTTGAAAATGAGGCAAAGGAGATGAAAGAGGAGGCAAAGGAGATGAGAGATGAGGTAAAGAGAATGAAAGATGACCTCCAAAGGAAAAGAAGAATAGTTTTTATCAATATGTCAAGCCAATCTAGGAAATCTATCATGTACAAGATGCTGAATAAAAACCCTACTTTATTTGAATAGGATAAATATCCTCTAATAAATTGGTTAGGATGAAAACAAGGAGACTGGACTAGATATCGGGAAAATGAATTCCCTCATAGCACACTGAAAACTGTTCCCTTGCTGAGGCAGGAAGACTGACTTTCCTAGATAATATCTATGAGATGAGCTTCAGGGCCCAATCTTGTGGCATCAATTTGATTCAATCTGACAAACATTTATAAAGCATTTGTCATGTGCAAGACAGTCTTCTAGGCACTAGAGATACAAAGACAAAGTGATAAAGTCTCTGTCCTCAAGGAGCTTATACTTTACTTTAGGGATATAACATGTAAATAGTTAGCCATATATAGAATAACTCAAGGATAGAGAGAGAACTAACAGTGAAGATGACCAAAAACATAAAAAATGCTAGTGGTAGGGTGGGTGTCAGAAATAAGTGGAGGATCAAAAGAGGCCAAAGGGTCAATTATTACCAGGTACACAAATAGGAGGGAGCTCAAAGTTGCATATCATGTCAAAGGTTCAGAAGCATCAGCTGGCAATGTGGAAACAGAGAGCAAGATGAGTAAATAGGCACTTAAATAGAACAAGATACCAAAGAGTTGAATAGCCATATGTGTTTGACTTCATTCAAATGGCTCCTCTGCTGATTTGACTTACTTGGTATAAAGACCATGTCTTTATTTTAACCTTTGCATTTGGGGTTAAATCTGTCCCCACATCCCTTTTCTTGTGAGCTTTAACTGTGGACAACTCCTTAGCACTCCTAGTGATTGTATGGGAGTAAGTTTATGTAGTTCTGAATACTAGCATCATTCACTTATTCAGTTCTGTATTTGAACATTGCTCGCAGCACTAACATTCTGCCATTTTGTTATTTACTGTATTGGTACATTACTATATATTTAGTCTTAATATTATACAGTGCTTGTTTATTGTTTATTATTGTTTAATACTTACAATAATTTTGTAAACCATTAAATAGGTTCTCTATACCTCAACCAGTGACGTATTGTCTTATGCAATGAATCTTTTAACTTTTCTATAATCTCCATTAAGTGATCTAGAAAGTTATACATCTACTTTCTACATCCATTTTATAACAGTTAAGAGAATTAATTCAAAAGAGGGGAGAATGGGTTTATTTGACGTAGAAAACAAATAACAATGACTTAACAAGTCTTCAGGTATATTGTGGGGACAGATAGTGATCACCTGTTCTTTGGAGATAAAATAAAACAAGCTTAAGTTACTGCTGAGAAGACCTGGATGAGATATTAAGAAGTTCTCACTTTATAAAATGATTTCAAAGATAAAGCTAGACAGTTATCATTTTAGGCAGTTTTCAATGTAACTTTGAGGCAAGGGATAGTCTAGGTGACTTATTAATGTCCTGTCCAACTCCATGAATCTATGTTTGTATTACAAATAGCAACTGCACAATCCTAAAATTTGAAGGAGCTTCAGGGGTCATCTAGTATAATCCATATGAAAAATGCATGTGACTTCATGAGTCCTTGACTTGATTAGGAAACTATGTATACAGATTTAAAAAATAATATATATATACATACTATATGCACATTTAGTATTCACATGAACCCTCCTAAAAGTAAGAGATTAGTTTATGTTCCTTATGTCAGTAGAGGCTGGAAAAGGCTGTACTGAAATTTCTTCATTATTTCCAACTACAGTACACATTAGGGAGGTTTAACAGATGTTCTAAATGAATCAAGACCCCACAATGAATAAAAGTCCAAAGGGTCCAGGTAAGCTTGAGAAAACCTTTCACTCCTAATCCTTATTGTTTTAGGAATGATTTTAGGAAAGGAGAAGATGGTGGAAAGAGAATTGAATGCAAAAAAAAAAAAAAAACCCATAAAGACAGTTTTTCTTCAAATTATTTTCTTTCTTCCCAGTAAAAGAAGTCAAATATGCTGAATATGTTGGAATATTATTTGTCACAAAGGATATGTAAAACTATATGCTTTAAATTAGGCATTGCTGTCTTTGTCAAGTAGCAAGCTGAAGGAACAGGCCTAGGAGAAAAGAAGAGTTCCATAGTATTAATCTATTTTTAGAGCTGTCATGTGGTGTATATATAACCTTGGGCAAAGCATTCATTTGGACTTGGAATTTTTAGCTGAAAAATAAGGAAAATACTGACATTGACCCCATTCATAGGAAGGCTTTTAGAACTGACATAAAATTACTACAAAATGATTTTGAAAATACAGTGTTGTAAGAAATTAGTCCCATGAATCATTCTAGGTAGTTAAAATTCAGTTTGAAATTTCCATGACTTTACCAATATAATAAATATGGACTAAAATATTGATAAGTCAACAAACAAACAAAATATCTTAACCATTTGTCAGGACACCATATAAAGTAAGAGAAGTTTCTGATTTGGTCAGATTCTGGACATTTTCACTTGTGGAAAGGAAAACTAAAGTAAGTTCTGGATTTTCTGCCACTAAGTTGGAACAAACAGCAGCAGTTGGAGTATTAGAGAGAAGATATTGACAAGACTGACAGTTGGGGAAAGGGGAAACTGGGAGTGGCAGTTGGTATTGAGACTAGTACTTCCTTCCTGGCCCTGGAACTGGAAGGAGGGCTCTCTCCCTATCTCTGGATAGAAGTACCTCTATTCCTGAATTTCCCAACTCTGTGCTCTACCTGGATCCCTGTGATCGTGTTCATTAGACAAAAGGACTTAAGGGAAATAGTCTGGACTGTAAGGCCAGTCTTTAGGGGTGTTAGCCCAAAGATACAGGCTCAACCAGCTCTGAAAGTCAGAACTTTCTTCCTCTTGCTGTCTACTGCTAAGACTTTAAACTTAAGAAAACTAGCACAGATTAGCATAGACAGGAAAAAAGAAACCCTCCACCAACCTGTGGGGTCTGGCCTCAGCTCAAAAGCTGAAAGACTCAAACCTCATCTAGGGAATCCCTTTTCCCTCTTCCCTGATACCTCCCCAATCCAAACATGTTATTAAAATTTATCTTTACTTGAATATTGCAGTCAGATTACAGGACTAACATCTCAGGGGACATATAGGGAGCTGAACCTCAAGACAGTCATTCAACTATAAACTGTCCTTATTGGACCCCTGCTGGGTGACCTTGGTCTTGGAAGAGGCTTGTCCCTCAGGAGGGTCTATGCTTACCTGCTCTGGGGTATCTTCCACATCAATCCATAGAGAAGACTATCTCAGGCTATCATAAGTGGCCTATTTATTGGGAACCCCATTTTTCAAAACAGCCTCTCGGCAGGGGGCATCTCTCTCCTTTTACTTCATTGGCAGGCATATTCCCTCTCTCCCTTCAACTCCTCCATTCCCTGCTACAAAACCTTCAGTATCCCCTGTTCAATCCTACCCATTTTCCCAATAAATATTACACACTAGCTATTTCCTATGCCTGGAATACTCTCTTTCTTCATCTCTGCCTCTTAGATTTCCTGGCTTCCGTCAAGTCACATATAAAATCTTACCTTCTATAAGTCTTTCATTCTAGTACCTTCCCTCTGTTGATTATCTCCCCTTCATCCTGGGTATATATCTCTTTTGTACATAGTAATTTTGTTTCCTTCTCCATTGTAACATGAACTCCTTAAAACTAGGGGCTGTCTTTTGCCTTTTGTATCCCCAGTCCTTAGCAGAGTGACTGGGACATAGTAGGAGGCTTAATACAAAATTAATGACAACATCAAGCTGTTGCAATTCAGGAGTTGTGAGTTGCTTTAGCCACATGTATTTCCTATGTGTGTGGCTCAATGGTGTTCTATTTTAAGTTTATGCCCACTTTCCCTATGGGCAGAGTATACTTTTGTGGGAGAGTGCATCCCAGTCGTATTTGGGAATTTTTTTAACTACTGTTCTGGCTATGCCATTTGAGTGAATGGCTTTGCTAAAGTTAATGTGGAAACACATCAGTGAGGGCTCAAAAGCTGTTGTTTTAGAAAAAGGGGGTATGCCACAAGGTAGGTAGACCCATGAACCAGAGGTAGTAGTCACCTTCTGGACACCCAACTCTTGAGTGCAAGTGCATGTTGGGAAAGTATCCTAAGAGATGAATATATATACACGTTACTTACTAAGTGATTAATAAATACTTGTTAACTGACTCTGGGGGACTCCTCACATGGAAAATTCCCCCTCTAATGCAGATCAGTAATTGTTAAAACTTTTAGCCTTACAGAGTTATCTTGGTCAATGAGAGGTTTAATGATGATTACATATCTAGTATATGGCAGAAGTCAGCTTTTAATATAGTTTTTGTTGACTCTAAGGCAAATTATCTTTCTTCTATATCATGTCTCTCAATTTTATTTTGAAATATATTTAAATATTTTTCAACAATTTGTTTTCTTTTCATTTTTGCATACCTAAGTATATAAATATAGTTTATAAAATTGAGAGATGCTTGCCAATATGTCTTAAAAGTTTATGTTTACTTAGTATCATAGCATCTAGAATCAGAAAAAAATTTAAATATCATCTAATCTAACTCCCTCATTTTGCAAATGAGAAGAAAGGTTGAAAGAAATTAAATAACTTGCCCAAGAACATGGAGTAGAAGAATTGCAATTAAAATCCAGGTCTTCTGACTCCAATTCAAGGTGCTTTCCTCTCTATTGTCCTCTTTTTTCCCAAATCATTCCTTAACCAGCAAGAAGTAGTGTGGTATGCCTATGGTACACTGATAAAGCAATAGGGTTGAGAAACTTTTGAAACCATTAATACCTATGGATATTTGCAGTTTGTGACACAAGCAAGATACATAGCAAGAAATCTTTTTTGTTACACAAGCAAGACACATAAGCAAACATTCTTTTACTACCCAATGATAATTTTTAAAAACCCATTTATCTAGAGAATTATAGAATTCTACTGCTTCTTTCATGAAAAGCAGTTGGATACTGACTACTAACTAAAGTTGCCAGGAGGAAACTACTTTATGAAGCTTTAAGTGTTATATAAATGTGAACTATTGTTATTATAGGAAAATTGCTCTTATTTTAATGTAATGGAGTTGACATAGAAACAGTCCTAGGACAAGTCATTATCCTGCTATTATTTTTATACATCATTTTCTGTTGATTATTGCATAAGTGGATAAAATAATGCAGTAGAATGAATCAATGACAGTTATTGACAAGTATCATTAAATGTCTGCTATGTGCTAGGCACTGTGCTAAGTGCTAAGGATATGAATACAAGCAAAAAGATTGTTTCCCTCAAATAATTTGCATTGTAATGTGGAAAGACAGCACACAAAGGCAAAATGGAAATGAGATGGGGAAAAGGGAGTAAGGATGCTAGAATATGGAGAAGACTCGCAAGTCAACAGGATCCATGAGGGAAGTGACAATGCCCATCATAAAATGGTGGTCAGCTTCAAATACAGTTAATTACAAAACCCTTACTGGTAAAGATCTCCCATTCATAAAAAATCACAAGGATGTAATCTCATCTTCTGTAGTCTCATTGAAAACTTTCTTAACACAGCCCCATTAGTAGACAAAACAACAGAGTCAATATGTGCTTCATTCTGTTTCCACACGACTTGGGTTTCTCCTAAGGCTCTATATTTGGAAAATGTTTCAATCCACACAGACTGGTGATCATGAGCATTTGGTATGGCTACATCTATTATAAATATTCTTAAGTTTTTGTGAATAAATGTTATATCCAAGTGATTGTGGGACACAATTTAGCCTGTGATAATGGTCCAGTTCCAGGATATCTTATTATCTGAGTTCTCTGGAATATTTTGGAGTCTATATTTTAAATAGGGGATTTGATGTCTAGCAGTGCATGAAGATAGTAAGATGTTATATAATTCTATTCACCTGGTCACACTTCATTAAATGTTAAACTAGCTAGCATTTAGTTAGCTAACTTTAAAGATTCTAAAGCACTTGATGTATTTTTCATCTTCATGATGACCCTTTGAGGTGAATGCTATTATTATCAGCATTTTAGAGATGAAGAAACTGAGGTTCACAGTGGTTGCCCACTGTTACACAGTAAATGAATGTGGTAAGATCTTTCTGACTCCAAGTCCAGCGCTCCATGCACTGTGTCACCCAGCTGCTCCAATTCCAACCAAATCAGTATAGTATCATTAGATCCCCTACAGTCAGAATTACAGAGTCCCTCATAGGTTTTCATAGCTACTGTAGGGGTCTTGGGTCACACCAAGCCCCTCTATACATCATTCTAAATTGCAGTTTCTTACTTTGCTATTGAACCCCCATTTCTGATATGGAGTATAAGTTGGACTTTGAGAGGATTATTATTATTGTTGTTATCTCAATCTTTTTATCTTTTTATGGGGTCCGGATAGAAGTTAAAGCAAGTTGCTACATTATTATTTTATATTCAATGTGCCACAGAATATACACAAGTTGATACAGATATAGTTATAAGCTATATGTATTTAAATGTACATAAACTATAAATAAAAAATATTAGGATATTAAATGAATCCTCCTTAACCTCATTGGAAGCATGATTGGCATGTCTCCAGGAGCAGGCAGTTTTACATTATTTCTATTGCTATTGTTATTGTTTTTATTATTAGTGACTGTTGACTGTTGGAATTACATTCTAAACTGTGTTATTTTGGGCAAGCATCAGGAAAAATTTCCTGCAGCAAAAAATTGGTCCAAAAGAAGTTGGGTTACTTTCAAACATGTAGCTAATAGTACCAGTTCCTATCCTTCTTTTAGATGTAATTATTTCAAGTTACTAAACCCAGTGATAAATTGATGTGCCAAGGTTTATATTCTCTACTGGTGTTTATCACACAGTCCTACTTCACTTTTCAGCATTAACCCAAATATGCTCTAAAGTTAAACTTGCTTCAGTTTAAGAACAAGACCAACTTCTGTACCACTGGATGATACTAGGATCTATTGACTGCCATGGAGAGTCAGCATAAAGATTTACAGACCTGAAGCAGAGATGTAAATGTAATTATACATACTGCATTCTGATCATTTACAAAGGGTATCTGGATATAGACCATGAGGTTATACATAAAGTGCTGCCTTCCTTTCAATGATCCCACCACTGGTGTTAAAAGCACCTACCAAGTAATAATCATTAAACCTAGAAGGGTAACACATGTTCTGTGTTTCTGACTTTATTATGGAAATAATTCAGCCTATTTGCCAGTGCCCCTCCATGGCATATGACCTTGGGTTGCCTTTATTTCAGGGTTTTTTTAATCACAAAAACTCATCTGCATTATATTATGCCTATTTGGTGAATCCTAGACCAAAGCTGATCTTCCTGTCCTATCACCTTGTTTCCATTTTCCACACACACATACTCTTACTATTTCTGTCTCCCCTTATACCCCTCTCTGAGAATTCTATGAGCTTTCTTAGACAAAAATGCTCAGAACCCATTCAGGCTATGGTGTAAATTTCACTGTGGTTTGAAGGTGGCACTAAAAATGAAAAGAAAAGGAAAGTTTTATTTTTAGAGTACATAGTTTTATAGAAATGAAATGTACAATTGATTGGAGAGCACCTAGTAATGGTTTCACCAATAATCTGACAGAAAACACAGTGATGTTCTGTTTGAGAATACTAGTCAATTTACTAATTGATACTAGTCAATCTTTAGGAGTTTGTCCCAATAGACTGTAACTTAAGATAAAAACAATGTTTTAAGGTTATATTGGTTTTGGTTTTAATCAGGCTTTATACTGGGATAAATAGGAACAGAGCACGATTTCTGATGCAGGCTGGTTAGATGAGCTCCTTCACCTGGAAAAGGAAAGACATATAAATAGAGGAAACTAAACTAATTTCAATGAGTGAAGGTCTTGAATCCAAAGGAATTTTGCTAACCCTTATTCTTATGTTTAGGCTTATAGGATCATAGAAAGAGAAGAGACTTTAGAAGTCATCTAATACAATTGCCTCATTTTACAGATGAAGAAACTGAGATCAAGAGAGGTTAATGTGCCTTGCCTAAGGTCACATAGATAATAACAGAATCAAAATTTGAACCCAGGTGCCTTGAATCTAGATCCAGAAATCTTTACTCAGTGCTAGATGATGATCTCTTACCTGCCCTTATAAGCACTAACAGTAATAATAATAATAATAGCATTTACATAATGCTTTAAGGTTTGCAAAGAGCTAGAAAGTAGGTACTGTTATCATCCTCATTTTACACATGAGGAAACTGAAACTTGGAACCATTAAGTGACTTGCCCAGTGTCACAGAGCTAGTAAATAACTGAGGCAGGATTTGAACTTAGATCTTTCTGACTCCAAGTTCAACACTCTATCCACTATACCACCTAGCTATCAGTTTTCAATGGCAATTGGAATTAGTCCCTCCTAGATCAAAACATCCAGATTTCTTAGTCTGATTCAGTAAAACCCCACAAACCTCAAAGCTGAAGGCCATTCTAAAACAGTCGGTTGCCTGGGATTCAGCTACATGTAAAATGCTAAATAGGTTTAATAAATGCTTGTTGACTTGAATCGATTTGACATCACAGTGCTTACATCCTTACTTCCTTGAACAAAATCAAATCAGGAATTTGGGAATGCTAGCAAGGCAGAGAAGGCCCACATCTCCGCATCCTTTTATCTGTACATATCTTACACCATTAGTTTGTATAGAATCAATGAACTCTTGCATTCATTCACTTCAGTGTGAGGCTTTATGACCCTGGAAACCCCTGAAACTGACCATATAAAAGAATTCTGCCATTATCTTTCACATTGGTCTAGCTTTCATTCAAACTCAATTATTGATTTATTATTGCTAACTTATTGCTAACTCAAATTATTTATTAATTACTAATATGAAGTTAATTTAATTATTTATTATTAAATTTGCACAATTAACAATTTAACTTAAAATTAGATGTGTTGTTGTAGTAAAGGTGAAAGTAAAGAAGGTCCTGAAAAAAAATGGAATTATTAGAAATCAGGAAAACAAGGCCCACCAGAAAAAACAGAAAAGAATGAAAATATGAACCACAAGGGCTACAAGAGAGAAATTCTGCTTAAAGTTTCTTGACTAACTTAAGCCCAACAATGGATTAAATGTTTTTTCCAGCTTTTTGATCACATTCTTACCTAAATCACACACTAGTTTAGGGAATCTGGATCAGTGATAGTGAGTGAGAAGGAATAGAGAAGAGATTTTTAATAATCAAGAAACACCTGTATGACCAAGGAAACTTTTAAAAAGTGTATGTGAGATCATGTGCTGTGGGGTCTGTGTTGTGGGGTCCCTGTTAAGTGAGATCTAATGCCACTAAAAACCTAAAGGTTCCCTGAAAACTCCTCATGCTCAAGTTAAAAAGCCCACAACTTTGGATCAGTCTTTTCCTTTCAGGAAGAGGCAGCTCAGGAAGAAAGCAAGTTGCAGAATAAAGTCCAATTTTCATGAACAATGGCCAGAATGCGATCTCATTTCAGACAGTTTTCATTGACACTATGACTCTGCCCTCCCCTACTTAATGCTAGGCAGCATCCTGCCTACTGAATGGGGAGACCCATTTTCAGTTTTGTCCATGGTAGAGGAGAAAAAGAAGGAAATCCATTTTGTCTGAGCCCATCATCCTTAATCAGCATGCACTTTGCAGGCTGAGATATGGTTTCTTTCTCCTTGCTGCTGTCTCATGGAGGTATTGTGTCAAACTTGTCAAAGAAAAAATAGAAGATAAAGCTGGACACCTCACCTTGAAGTCTGATTGCAGGAAGAGGTGAACTATTCAAGAAGAATCTACAGACAGTGTCTATAGAGCAAAAATGTGAAATTTAAAATACTGAAAAGACCAGTAGCCAGATAAAGGAGGGGGAAACTCTTAAGTGGGAGAAAAATGAATTCAAAACAGGGGACAAGCCAGTGATTCATCCACTGTCAAAGATTGTTGAGATAGGACTAAAAGTTTTAGTCAACCAGGATATGAGATCTTTGTTTCTCAGTTATTATTAGTGAATCTAGTTCTTCCCTTAATACATGAGAGAGGCTTCTTCCAACTCCCTCCATATCAGAAGTGTGTGATGATTAAAAATTCTGAGAAACTGGGTTCCAAGTAAGAAAATCAATTTATTGATCAGGCTAACATTAACCAATAAATTAATTGGTCTGTGATCTCTCTCAGTCATCAAAGACAGATTCATTAAGTATCTTGAAGATATTAAATACAATTTTGGAATCCTATTATTAACCCCATCCTAAGACATCTGTAATTAGTGGATACCTAAGAGGACCAGGCTAATATTTTCTAGTCCCTCCCTGACTCCTTCATGATGATGGGAAAATCACAGGCCTGATCTTAGGATTCAAATACTAGATGAAAAAAATCAGTTTGGTTAAGATTGACTTTTCCCTATCCATCTCAATTGTGAACCCAAGGATGATACCATTCTGCCTCTCAGACATACTTGGCTTAAACTAGTTCTTATTTGCCAGACAATTTTACAATCTCAATATTAAATGTCACCATTTTCAAAGGTTCTCTAGGGCAGGGAGCATTCCTGGGAATGTCAGAACAAAGGAATGAGGAAAGAGGTTTGAAAATTCCAATGTTACAGAGCCCAATTAGAAATAATAAGCTCAGGGACAGCTAGGTTGCTCAGTGAATTGAGAGCCAGTCCCAAAGTTCAAATCTGGCCTCACATACTTCCTAGCTGAATGACCCTAGGCAAGTCATTTGGTTTCATTTGCCTACCCCTTATCACTTTTCTATTTTAGTTAGTATTGATTCCAAGAAGAAGGTAAGGGTTAAATAAAGGAAAGAAAGAAACAAAGAATAAGCACATTATTAAGAATAAATCTTCTCATAGTCAAAGAATTATTTAACTGAATTTGCCACAAGCAGCTCACTTAGTCAAACATTCCTAGAGATTCTTAACCTTTTTTTAGGTTATGGACCTCTTTGGCAGTCCATGGACCCCTTCACAGAATAATGTTTTTAAATGCATAAAATAAAATATATAGAATCACTTGGAAAACCAATTATGTTGAAATATAGTTAGCAGATTTAAAAAATTTTTATGAAGTCTATATTAAGATCTCTTGCACTTTTAGGCATTCAATGCAGTTGTTAATTTGAACTGAATGATCATTAAATACATCCCAAGGAGCCTAAGCCTAGAACTAAATTACCCAATGATACACACTCTCTTTGCCTCACATTCTGTCAAATGCATGTTCCAATTACAGAGGCAGTCTCATTAGGTAACATGACTCTTTCAGCCATAGGCAAATTGAAGTCATCTCAGTGAGAAAAAAAAATAAGTCATTCATTGGTGGATATCATAAACTCATAGATTAAGAACTGGAAGGGACCTTAGAAGTCATCTAATTAAAACCCCCTCATGTCCCACATGAGGAAAAGGAGGCCCCAAAAATGTTAAATTCCTCAAGGTCACATTGATGGTACAGGACCAGAGCAAAGGTTCATACCCAGGTCTTCTGATGCCAGATCCAGATGAAGCAGAATCCATATGCATTTTGGCATGTGGCCAGATCATATAAGGGCCATTTGGTTTCTGAATCCAAACTTACTATTGTTTCATTTATTTTCAGGATTCTTTTTTACATCCCCAAGTTTCAGTTTATAATATTCCATTAATATATGTATATAGGGTGTGATGCAACTTTCTGGAAAGCTACTTCCCTAAATCTGAAGCTAGACAGAAGTTAGAACAGCCAAGTCCTCTGTCCACCATAACCCTTTTGGTGTTTTCATACAGAGCTTTTCAATTCCATCCCCTTGTATTTATTACATGCAACTGAAGAAATTGGACTAATTAACTTTCTGAATTTTAATTTTCATCTTTTCTTTTGTGTATAGTAATATCATGGCTTTCTGGAGCATGAAATTTATTAGTTGTTGGCTTTTTTTAATGTTTTAAAATGAATTGTAGACAAATTTCCCCTTGGAAAAAGAGAATGTTGACAAAGCCAAGAAAAGAAGGCAGCCTCAGATCCACTGTGTCTGAGACCTCCCTGTACAGGCTCATCAGAGGAGTTTTATTTCTTTATATGGGTCACCTCTTGCATCAATTTGAATTCCCTTTAATTTGTGGTTAAGTTAAATTAAAAGGTTTTCACAAGAGATAAGTTGAATAGCAAAACCAAGAAGCAGAACATGTTGAGTTCTCTGTATTCAGGGCAGCTTCCCTGTCTGGGGCCAGGAAAGAGAATAAACATTGATTAAGCACCTACTTGGCTAAACACTTTAAAAATAGTATCTAGCTTAATCCTCAGAACAAATCTGTGAGGTACTATTATTTTACCCATTTTACAGTTGAGGAAACTGAGACTGACAGATTAGTGACTTGCTCAGGGTTACATAGTTATGAAATCTAAAGCTGGACTTGAATTTAGGTCTTCCTGATTTCAGGCCCAACTCTACTGTGCCACTTATCCTAAGATCTGGTGAGACGATATTTGGGAGAAAGGGAGTGTTCACAGATTCAATATTTTAGACAAAAATGTTCATTGTTGTCCAGGAAGGTATGTTTTGCCATCATATCTTACAATATAGGCATCATTTCTAGATTTGTGTGAAGTCAGAGTCAGTGGGAGAAATTTGGGGAAGGCAGGCTGGCAGGATGATAAATTCCATCTGTGCCTATCTCATTATCACTGTCCCTATCCCCTTGGAGGGAGGTAGTACCCAATTCTAGTGCCTTTCTCTACACCACCACTATCTCTGTCCAGCCCCCTGGCCACAGAGATCTGGTACAGTGCTCTTTCATAGGGATAACAATCATCTCTGTGAGAGGAGCAAAGTGTTCATCCCTTCTCTATCAAGGCCCCCGCTCCCTAGAGAATGAAGCTCTTCCCACACCAAGAAAAGGATTGAAAAGAAAAGAGTCCATCTATGGTTGTCCTCAGCAGATGCCAAACTCAAAAGGAGCCTGAACAGTCACTTACTCCCTGTTTGACACAGGGCAAATCATTTGACCTCTTTTGAGCTTCAGTTTCCTCATCTATAAAGTAAGGACAGCAGTTTTTCCCAGTGTTGTGGGTATCAAAAGTAATGATGTGTGCATTTTTTGTACACCTTAAAGAGACTATAAATATGAGTCTTTACCATGTTTTCTTTTCTGAAAATTTCTTCTTCTCTCTCCATGTATTGCCACTTTAATATTATTTCCCAGGCCAACAGAGATCAGAAAACAAAAATTTATGCCTTAATCTATGACACCAAATTTTAGCTGTATCTGAGATGAGCCTAATTCAGTGATGGTGAACCTTTTAGAGGCTGAGTGCCCAAACTGCAGCCCTCATGCTGCATGTGAGCCGCCTGTCTTACCCTAGGCAAGGGAGGGAAAAAGCACTTCCATTGAGCTACTGGCCAGAGGGATGGGTGATGAGAGAAATGCCCTCAGGTGCATGTGGAGTTGGGGAGGGGTGAAGCCCCTCCAGCACAGTCTGTCACATGTTCCATAGGTTCACCAACAGAGTCCTAGCTTGACTTAAGATTTTTCTTTAAAGGTGCCTAGTACAATGGAAGTAACATGGAACTTGGACCTGAAGAACATAGGTTCAAATCTTGACTGCCATTTACAAGCAATGTGAACAGTCTCTTCATCTGCAAAATGAAGAGGGTTCAATAGATAACCTTTAAGGTCCTTTCCAATTCTAGCGATATTATTCTTTGACTCTGGAATGAGAGAGAAAGAGAAAGACAGACAGAGATAAACAAAGACAGAGACAGAGACAGAGACAGAATGGAGGGAATAAGAAAAATAAATGCCTTCTATTCAGGGCAGAGTAGTTTAATGTACAACATCCAATTTTGGGACTCACAATGTAAATTATGGATTTTAGAGCTAGAAAGGCATTATTCTACATCTCTCATTTTATAAAGGAAGACACCGGTACCTAAAGAGATTTAAGTGGCTAGCTCAAAGTCACACAATTTTGAGCAGAGATAAAACTAATATTCAAATCCTTTGGGACTACTAATGTTTAATCTTCCCACTATAACATCAATTTATCAAACAATAAATATTTATTAAGTACCTAGTATGTGTCAGGTACTGTTCTAAATGTTGAAAATATTACAAAAAAGAAGTGCCTGAAATGCTGTCTTATGAGGGACATTTAACTATTTGGAATATATTCTCCAGGGACTGGCCTGGGTGGTACTTAGTTCAGCAGGCGTCTGGTGATTTCAGATTGTAATTCAGGAGAGAGATAAGGGATGGGCATATAGATCTGGAAATTATGTACTTAAATATAATTATTAAATCCACAATATCTCATGAGATTTTGTACCAATCAATCAACAAAGACTTATTATCTCCTCCCCAAAGTGGCAAATGTAGATCTAAGCATATAGTAGAATATCAAACAATGGCATATAATTTGATCTCAAAAAAAAAAGCATTTTGCAACAGTGAATATGCTTAATTATTAGGAAGATTATGATAACTCCTTCAATATAGTTTCTTAAAACAGAGAAATCAGAAGTTTGTCTGGAAATAGTTATGGTATGATATTGCCTAAAAGGGATAACTGGTGTAGTACAAAGAGATTTGGAGTCAGAGGACCTGAGTTTGAATTCTAATTCCATCATTTACTGTTTATGTGACTTTTGTTTAGTTGTTCAACTCCTCTGAGATTCCCTCTTCATCTGTAAAATGAGGGAGTTGGACAAAATGACCTTCTAACTCTAAATCTATGATGCTATAATCCTGTTACTAGACAGAATTACATTATTTCTTGAGGCTAAATCCAATGCTCCTGTCTATCTATAAAATCTTAGAGTATATGTATGCATATATCATATAATGTTATATTGAATTGTGTTAGGCCATATCATATCATGTTGTAATGTCATACAATCCTATCATGTCACATATCATATCCTATCACATATTTTATATCATATTCTGTTAATAAATTTATTCTGTTAATAAGTGTGAAAATTCACCAGTTTAAGAAATAGGCCTAGGGTATATTAGGTAGCTATATGGTTGATACAGATCACAGAGCAGTCAATCTGAACAGTCTTCCAAAAATTCACTGCTTATGGTGGTCTTCTGACACGAAAGGCTGAAATATGTTTGGCTCCACGATCACATGGTCCAAACATCTGTCACAATTAATGAGAATCATTAGCTAGAAAGTTGTATATGTGGATTTGGAATTAAAAAATTTCTTATGAATGCCCTCTATGTGAATAATTATTCAGTCATCCAAAACACTTGGAAAACTTAAAAACTCTTAAATACTCATTATTCCAAAAGATTGTTTTCAAATGATTGCTTTATTTACAGCAGGAACTGCAACCATGGGAAACAATCACCAAAAAACAAACAAACCTTTTTTACCAAGATTCAAAGTTATTTACTGCCACTTTGCATGTGTCATACTAAAGTCATATAAAAATAAATGTCTTACTATGTACTAATGGGCACTTGAATTCATTCTAATATAATTATATTTTATTTTAGGCATTTAAAAATATTACTCTGAAAAGGGGTTCATAGACTTTGTTGCATTGCCAGAGAGGTCTATGACTCATTAAAAAAAACTAAGAACCAAAATGCAAAGTATATGAATATATAAAATATGAGTACCAAAAAATACAAATACAAATTATAAGAAGAATACAAAAGGAATTTCCCTATTGTTTTAACCAATCCAGTTTTGATCTTGGGCTGCACAAAGTTGTATTTCCAATATAAACTATGTGAACAGAGCCTCACCCTTTTATTAACATGTAAATCTGTTAATATAATAAAAATGACATTTAAGCTAATGAAGTTCCTACTATCCCATCAGGCTCATTAAAAATGTTACATCCCAAAGTACCTTCCTGGAAGGCAGACCTCTTTACCAAAATAATGGAAATCATTATTTGATACAATGATATGGGTAACATCTCCTTTTAATAATAGCTATAGATAAACCTTGTAATTAAATGAGGTAAAAATGTATCCCAAGGCCTTTCTAGGTGTAGCCATGCTTATGGCCACAATTAGAGATTAAATAGGGCTTTAAAATAAAATTTAAACTTTGACACGATTTAATGAAACTATGTCAATGACATGTGATTTCAACATAATCTTATCTATAATTTATAGTCTCCAAATTATATTTGGAGTCAAAAGGACCTCAGACTGAATCTTGGCTCTGCTACTTACAACTTGAACTACATGAACACAGGCAAGTCAAATAACCTCTCCAGGCATTCCTCCTCTTTTAAATGGACTTGATGGCCTCTAAGGTCTCTTCCAGCTATAAATCTATCATCCTATCATATGAGAGGGCAACTAGGTGGCACAGTGGATAGAATGTGTGGCCTGTCATCAGGAAGACTCATCTACCTGAGTTCAAATCTGGCCTCAGACACTTACTAGCTATGTGACACTGGGCAAGTCACTTAACCCTCTTTGCTTCAGTTTCCTCATCTGTAAAATAAGCTGGAAAGGTAGTGGCAAAACCATTTCATTATTTTTTGTCAAGAAAACCCCAAAAGAGGCCAAAGATATTGGATTTAATTGAAAATCAACTTAACAACGTGATACTGAAGGCCCAAAAAACGAATATATAGAATTACCCAAGGCTCAGATATGTTAAATGACTTCTGATCACACAGCTAAGGCCAGAGGAAGCAAAATTCTAAACATATATCTTTCTGACTCCAAGTACTATATCCACTAAGTCACACTGCCTGATTTAATGAGAGTGAAGCATTAAAGGGTTTTAAGTACTTAAAATAAACTTAACAGCATTTTTCTGATTTGTACTGTTTAGGGACATTTATAAAATAGCCCTATCATCCAATCCTTAAATAGCTTCTTACCTATTATGAACTTTATTATGGAAGAATAGCTTGTTGGAGGCAGAAGAAAAATATGTATTATGGGATTTTTAATTGAATATTTATCATTTTTAAACTATCAAGCTTATATGTTTCTTTGGGGAAAATAGGTTTTTTGGATTGCATTAATTATTGAATGAATCCATCAGCTTTATTTAATTCTCTTAATAAAAGTTTTTTGTCAAAATAACCCATTGGGCTTATGCTTTAATAAACTCCAAAAAAATCAGTTTCTTCATCTATAAAATGAAAGTGTAAGTGATCTCTAAGGTACCTTTTCAGCAATAACATTTTTCAAATCTATGACATATAGAAACAGGTTGATTATAAAGCTAACATTTACACAGTACCTTAAAGTTTGCAAAGTATGTTATAAATTTTTTTATACTCACAACAACACTAGGAAGTAGGAGTTATTATTACCCTATTTTATTTAGTATGGTCATTAGCTCCATTAGGTTTAAATACTAGCTAGATGATGCAGTCAAGCATATTAAACTCCAGAAAGATCTGAATTTGAATTCTATCTCAGACATTTACTATCTATGTGACTCTGGGCAAGTCACTTAGCCCTATTGTGCCTCAGCTTCCTCATCTATAAAATGAGGATAATAACATATCTACCTCTCAGAATTTTTGTGAATATTAAATAACATGAGCATTTTGCAATCTTTAAAGTGCCACATGAATGCTAGCTATCATCATCATGGTCTAATGAAGATGATTCCAATATTTATAAATCTAGCACTCGTCTCTCTCTTTTGAGAGTATGTCCAACTGCCTGGTGGACATTTCAAACAAGATAGGAATAGTTCAATCTCAAAGCAGCAGAAATAAAGTTCACCATCCTTTCTCCAAGATCCTATGCTTTTTTTTTCAATTTCTCCATTTCTGTCAAGAGCACCACCAACCTTTTAGTCTCCTAGGTTTGTGTTTACAGAGCCATCCTCACCTCATTTTCCCTCCCTCCACATCAGTTACCATTTCTACCTACATAATATCTCTGACATTCAACTCCTCTTTACTTACATATCCACAACTCTTATTGGCCTCTCTACCCATCTCTCCCCACTCCAATCTGTCCTCCACATAGTTGCAGAATGGTATTCCTAAAAAAAAAAAAAAGTCTAAGCATGTCACTTCCTTGCTCAATAAATGAGTGTTTCCTTGGGGTCTCATCTGTTAAATAAAAATCTGCTGCCAGTAGAATGAAAGTCTTTCACAACCTGCCTCCAAACTGCCTTTCCAAAATACGTATACAAAAATATTTAAAGCCGTGTTCTTTGTGGTGACAAAAAATTGGAAAATGGGCTGGGGGGGGGGGGTTCCTCATTTGGGGAATGGCTGAACAAATTGTGGTATCTGATGATGATGGAATATTATTGTGCTGAAAGGAATGATGATCTGGAGGCTTTCTTTATAAACTGGGAGAACCTCAGTGAACTGACGCAGAGTGAAGTGAGCAGAACCAGAAGAACATTGTACACAGTAAGTAAAACATTGTGAAAAAATCCAATGTAATGAACTTCATTACTAATAGCAATGCAACAAGCCAGGACACTCCTGAAGGACTTATGGGAAAGAATGCTAACCACATTGAGAAAAAAAAAAACTATGGGAGTAGAAATACAAAAGCAAAACACAGGACATCATTTATCCCATGTATATATGGGATATGCTATGATAAACCCATGATTTGGGATTTAGCCCTAAAAAAATCACTCTATAGCAAAAATGAATAATATGGAAATAGGTATGAAGGGACATTTGTACAACCCAGTGCAATTGTTTGTCGGCTCTGGGAGGGGAGAGAAAGAGAAAGAGAAAGAAAATGAATCATGTATGCATGGAAAAATATTTTAAAACAATAAATAAACAAACAAATAAATAAATGCCTTTCCAGCTTTATTGTATGTGACTCCTTTTCATAGAGTCTTTGGTCTAGCCAAGTTGGTCTTCTTTCTATTGATCATATATGGCATCCTACCTCTCTTCTCATTGCTTTCACCCAGACTGTCCCCCCACTGCTGGGATTCACTCTCTCATCACTTCCTCCTTTTAGAAGCTTTTGTTTTCTTTAAAGCTCACATCAAATGTCACTTACTGATCAGAGATGTAGCCCAGTAGATAGAGCCGCAGACCTGGATTCAAATTTGGGCTCAGACACTTCCAAGCTGTGTGATCCTAGGCAAGTCACTTAATCCCAATTGCCTAGCCCTTACCACTACTCTATCTTAGAATTTCTACTAAGGGGAAATTGCTAGGTGGCTCAGTGAATACAGAGCCAGGTCTGAAGTCAGGAGGTCCTGGGTTCAAATGTGACCTCAGACCCTTCCTGGCTGTGTGACCCTGGACAAGGAATATAACAAAGCCCTTATTGTTCTTCCCTTTTGGAACTGATACATAGTATTGATTCTAAGATGGAAGATAGAGGTTTTTTTAATGAATTGATACTAAGAGAGAAGGTAAAGATTTTCAAAACAGGTGAGAGGCAGCTAGATGCCACAGTGGATAGAGTACTGGCCTTGAAGTCAAGAAGACTTGAGTTCAAATTCAGCCTCAGCCACTTATGATCTGTGTGACCCTAGACAAGTAGCTTAAGCCCAGTTGGCTCCAACAACAACAAAAAAATGACTTTTCTGAGCTCCCAACTACTTCCTTTTTCTTAGTATTTCTTACATTTATTTATTTTATTATATTTTTATGTGTTTATTAACCAATGAGTAGCCACTAAAGTTATAGTCTTTCAAATATAAGCAACAAGCTCCAACTGGTTCCACCCTGTACTTGGGGAGTCTTCCCCAAAGGGAGTGTAAGGGGGGTCTCTGTCCTCCACTTCGAAGTTATCACAGATATTCTGTGATTGTTTCATGTCCCTTACAGAATGGTGAAGAAATGGATTTTAATTGGTTGCTAAGACAGAAATGAGTGTGCTTCGAAAAGGCTCTAACTGACCCAATTACACTGTTTCCTGAGGGTAAGTGAGCCAAGGATAGTAAAGCATCTCCCCTCACCCCTAAGTTACAAGAGTCTTCTCCAAAAATAATCTTGAATTTATTTTATACATTAAATGCTTTTATTGGTGTAGGGCACTCCCAGGTGAGGAAACTCCCTTTACCAATGTAGTTTGCTATCTTCTCTGAAACTCTGAGAGTCACCTAGAGCATTGAGACTAAAGTTTAGGGTCATACAGCTAGAACACATCGGCAATGAGTCTTTCTGACTTTGAAACTAGTCCCCTATACACTATGCCACCCCGCCTTATGTATTACATATATACTTACACACACAGTGTGTGAAGAGAGTGGGGGAGGGATGGAGAGACAGACAGACAGAGACAGATGGGGGAGGGAGAGAGAGGTTCAAAAGGGGTGATACAGAGGGGAAGGGAAGGGAAGGGAAGAGCGTCTCCTGATAAAACGTGAGCTCCTTAAGGGCAGAGTCTGTACCTTCAACTTCTAACACAGTTCCTGAGATAGAGTAGGCACTTAATTTGTTAATTGATCATATGTAGTCAGACCATTGATCTGCTGAAGTAAGGATCAAAATTAATAACTAGCTGGAGTAAAGAATAAAAATGTATTGTATACATTTGGAACAACTTAATTCTGCCCTATTCAAACAATAAGAACAACTAGATGACCCAAGGGATAGGGAGCTTGGCATAGAATCAGAGCAGCATAGTTCAAATCCAGCCTCAGACACTTAACAGTTGTTTGACCTTGGGCAAGTCATTTCATGTTTATTTTCCTCAGTTTCCTCATATGTAAAATAGGGATAACAATAGCACCTACTTCCAAGGGTTGTTGAGAGGATCAAATTAAATAGTAAATATTGTGTAGCATAGTACCTGGTATATAACAAATGGTATATAAATGTTAGCTATCATGAAAATTAGCTAAGGAATGAAAGAAAAGAGACACAGACTATAACAATTTGATACAGAAGTCTGACTTCTGTAAGTCAATTGCCATAATGAAGAGATACAAGATGTCTAAAAAGAACCTTCTTAGCAAACAGTTAACTTACCAAGTGGAGAACCCAAGGAAAAAACAATTTAGAATATAAACTTGCTTATAATTTTTTTTGGATTATGATGATGGAAGATTGGAAGTAGTGTTGCCTCCTTGAGCAAAGAGAAACAAGGATGGCAAAATACATTGTTGAAAACTTGGTGAGAGGCTCAACCAAATAAAGGTATCCAGAGAATATTAAAGGATGAGGATTTCAAAAGATGAACAAATGGGGGGGGGGTTGAAATGGAGAAGTTTTTCTACCAAACTTTCATTATTATGGATAGGAGCTCCACCACATTTGGACACTAACATCACAATCCTAGCTGTGCTTATAGAAGAAGCTGATGTGGAACTAAAGTGAACAAAGATGGCAGAAGTGGCCATATTAGACCATGTGTAAATAGAGTAAATTCATTCAAGGCAGTGACAGAAATATGAAAATGTTAAGGAACTAATTCCCAAGGTGTCTGAAAGAGGAGAAGTTGCCAAAGGTTTGGGAAACTCTCATACCTTGTCAATAAAAAAAAAGACTGTGAGAACATTAACAACTAACAAACTATGAACCTAAATTCCTATTCATATAAAATCATTGTGAGTAAGAATGGGAAATTGAGGGGATGCCCCTCAATTGGGGAATGGCTGAACAAATTGTGGTACATATTGGTGATGGAATACTATTGTGCTATAAGAAATGATAGGCAAGATGATTTCAGAAAAAGCTGGAAAGATCATCAGGAACTGATGCAGAGAGAAATAAGCAGAACCAGGAGAACATTGCACACCATAACAGCAATATTGTATGATAATCAACTGTGAAAACTTGGCTACTCTCAGCATTGCAATGATCTTGGACAACCCTAAAAGACTTGACAAGGAAGGCTATTCATCTCCAGAGAAAGAACTGTTGGAGTCAAACGGATACAGATCAAAGCATAATATGGTTTTGGTTTGGGTTATGTATGAGTGTGCTCTTACAACAATGACCAATATAGAAGAGTGTTTTACATGATCATAAAAATAAAATTAAAAATAAATAAAATCATTGTTAGTGATTTATACACACATTAACAGAGAATGAGCAGATCTTTGCAAGCAATATCTGACAGCATACCACATCTTACCATCAAACAACTGATTGAAAGATTTAGAGAATACAAAATCACACTGTACTAGTTGTTTGTTGACTATAAAACTGTATTTGATCCAATACATCCAAATGCTATCTTAAAGGCTCCCTTTCAACAAGTTCTCTCTCATCCATACATCAAAATTGTTCAAGATTCCTCATGATACCTAACCAGAAATATATGGAGACATAAAATCAGGCAATGTAGGATTACTAAAGGTATCTGTCACTGTCATCAAAGAGATCTAGCTAGGGTTCAAATTGAATAAGGGCTCCCTATGGATGGTGAGGTCATCTAGATTCTCTTATTTGTGGATGACATCATACTAGTTACATCAAGCCCTGAAACTGGTAGTGTCTTCTAAAAGAAATCTCTAACTGCTCAAGAGTTTGATCTAAAACACCTATCTTGAAAAAACCAAGTGGAGGAAGAATATCTATTGCCCTGATTATCACATGTAGTTGGATAACCTACAGAGATTATGCTTCAGAAACAATATATGTATGCATCTATATGTAGAGTGTTTTTTGTAACTGCTGTGTTTTGTCCATATAGAATATGTGTGTGTGTGTGTGTGTGTGTGTGTGTATGTATCTACATGGAGTTGTCTAGAGGTGGCTCTTAGGGAGGCAAGAATAGGTATCTCTAGCATCTCCTTCCCCCAACCCTTCTCCAAGGAAAACTGGTTCCCATAAGTAGAAGAATTAGGAGGTTGTGACTAGAGATTGGCCTCTCTGCTCACCTCAGTGAGAAGGGATCCTGGATTAGAATTATATTTCTCTGCTCACATAAATGTTGTTTCTTTAGGGGAAATAACTTTTAGGGAATGCTATAACATACAACAAATTCAATCCATGCTCTTCATTGCTATGCCTTAATGGGAAAACAATGTACCAAGCTATATAGCAAAGGCTGATTTCCCTTCTTACCAGATACCATTTTCATAATAAACACACATAACAAAATATCAAATAATCAATTTATCCAAGATGACAGCAAAAATGAAATCAGAGAATGTGTACATATTAGAACATATACCAGACAATACTGAGTAAGAAAATTCTCCCGTAGAGAAGAGAGTGAGATAACTGCCCAACCAAGAGAGATAGTCTCAGATCTCTTCCAAGGATAAATTCTCCAAAGTCTATAGTGTTATACACTGGAAATTAGGACATGTTAGGGGTTGCCAATTCTTCCATGTTAGTTTCTTCCCAGAGTCTTTCTCTCCCTTCAGGGACCTGAGAAGAGAGTCTCTTGAAAATGGACGCCAGAAGACCACCAGTATCCCTCTTCTCTCTAACCCTCACCATCTCTGCCTCTGCTCTAGGTGTGGAACATTGAATAATGAGTCTCCACCAATGAAACAAATCCCATACAAATGTCTTTTGAAATACAGGAAACATACACATAAATCTGTTACATATATGCACATACATAAACATGTATATATCTATCAATTTATATATGCCTAAGACAAATAGTACAAATGAATGAGGTATTGGTTCCAGAATTAAACAGGAAAAGGAACATGGGGCCAAATTGCCTCATGAAGACTACTAAGATCTCAGACTTCTAGCAGAAACAAAGGACTGTCTTTTAAATATCAATATCCTATTAGGGTATGGTTGAGAAATATGGAAGAATAGAATCTGAAGAAGTGAAAATGAATATCATACAAAGGGCAATGAAGAGGTACATGGTGGGTGCAGGAATGCTATAACACACAACAAATAAGGAAACTTGAAGAATAACTGTGAGCAGTAAAGCATATGATTTTAAAGATGTAATGAAAGTGAGAAAGAACTGATAGATAGTCCAAGTGTTCCACTGGTATCATTACAATATCAGGGAAAAGTGAGGGAGGTGGTCTACCAAATTAGGCTAAACTCCTCATGGTGAGCCTCTGAAAGGACATGGAGAAGAGCAACATAAAATAGGCAAGATTAGATGGACTCAATATACATCATAGGATGAATCTTCCACCATCTATAATACTAGACATTCATTTGATTTTTTGAATAATCTTCAGCATGAAACAGCTCAAACAGCAAAAAAGATAGTTTTCCTTGTTTTAACATTTACAAATAATTCTTATTATAGATCATATGGCCTCTAAAGTCTCTTCCAGTTCTGATCTCTGATCTTCTGATTCTACTGGTGTGAGTAGTCCAAAGCAAAGGCTCTTCATATCTTAGTAACATAGATTTATGTGACCAAAAAAGCATTCCTTAATGGCCACCTTCCAAGTGATGAATGCACCTCTCTCATCTGAGTTGTAATGGTCCTCAAATGAGATGCGTAAAAATGATAGTACTCTATACCATAGTCCTATAATTAGGATATATTTGTGAGGACTTTATGACTTTGTAGAGGGAGCTAGCTGGCACAGGAGATCAAGTGGCAGGCCTGGAGTCAGGAAGATTACCGAATTCAAATTAAGTTTTGGACACTCACTAGCTCAGAAACTGGGCAAATCACTTTCTCCTGTTTGTCTCAAATTTCTCATCTGCTAAATGAGCTTGAGAAGGAAGTAGGAGACCACTCTAGTATTTTGCCAACCAAGAAAACCCCAAATAGGCTCATAAAAGTTGGACATGACTGAATTGACTTTGTAAGACCTAGCATAACTGGTGCTCCATTATTATAGCTCTCAGAATACTAGAATCACTTCCATGCTTGAGTAAACTTTGAAAATATGGCCATGTCATTTTCCTTCTCAATAACCTCCAGAGCTTCCATTGATCTCAGGCTCAAATATAATCTCCAGGCTCAAATATAAACTCCTCTGGCATTTAAATCTCTTTATTATTTGGTCTCAACCTTCTTTTCTAACCTTATTGCACATTATTCCCCTTGATGCACATGGTAGGCCAATCCATCTGACCTTGATGTTCTTAATCCATCATATATGTCTGGAATGCACTTCCTACTCTTCTTCCTTTCTCAGAATCCCTAGTTTTGTTCAAGGGGCATCTCAAGCACAATCTTCTACATAAAACCTTTTTTTTTTCCTGATTCCACCATTTGCTAGTACTTTCCTCCATACCTCAATTCACCTTATACTACTTTTTATGTATTCACCATCCTCACTTTTGTCTTGCAACTAGATTTTGATCACTCTGGAAGAGAGCGTGAGGGTGACAACTTTGTACGACTCTACTGTGTCAAGGATGTTCATTCCTCCCCCTCCTGAGTAGTTTGACCTGTCCATCAAACATTCCTGACATAACACAGTTGCACCAGGTTTGCGTCAATAAAATTCTAGGTTTAGGGCTTCATGGGGAGGAAGAGAACAGAGAAGAGAGGCAGGAATGGAGCAGGAGGGTAAGGGGGAAGGAGGAAGAGACTTGCAGGCTAGGGACCACGTGGTCACATTACTTAGAGGAATTGTCTACTCTTTCTAATAAACTTTATAAAATATATAGCTGGGTAGAAATATTGTATCAATTCTTACACTACCTCATTTAAATCCAATTCATGCACAAGTCAAGACATCGACCAACAATGTCATTGGTCCTCTTCAAAACAAGGAAAAACAACTCTATTTGTAGACTAGCTACACTGTAAACTCCTTGAGGGCAAAAATTGTTTTTACCTTATTTATCCCCAGCATCTAAGCACCTGGTACTAGTTTTCTAGCAGGAATTATAGTATAGTAGTGATAAATGCTTTCTGATTGATTGATGCATAAGGGGAACAAAGAAGCAAAATGGGAGTTCTGATCTTGTCACTCTCTGGACCCTCTTATTTCAGCTACGGAGAGATTGCCACTATGATGAAAGCAGACGTTGATTACTTTCTGACCATGGAACATCCCACTCCTAGCAACTCTGGGTGAGCTCTGAGACATCAAACCAAGGTCTCTTCGGAAGTCGTGATCTGCCTCAATACCTCTCAGCAGCTGCTGTGTTCAATATCACTGAGCAAACTTGCCAGCAAACACATGCCATGATGAGTAGCAATGACAAAGACATCCAAGTCAGTATGAGGGGGGAAATATCCATTATTCTCTGAGACTGCTGAACACTACATATCCTGTTTGCTCCTACTTTGCTGAGCAAAATCATCATCATTTAAATAGGCACCCACTGCTTAGCCATCTGAACAATTCCCTCCCCCCAAATATTTATGCATGTACACTGGAGGAGTTGGGATAAAATTGCATAAAAGTTCAACACATAATTAGGAAACACATTTCTCTTACTATTAATTTCATGAATCACTAACATCCCCTGTATCTTAGATAATTAGCCAAATTTAATAATGTGGGTATGGCAGGCCTCCACTGTTGTCAGGAAAGATGATCATCCCTTTGGTTTTTTAATTGAATTAATTTTGAATTCTCCCACTACCATCTGTATGAAATATAAATTCAGCATTTAAAATAAATCCTGAATCTGAACTTTTCCACAGAAGTCAGAGGATAATATAAGTGAAGAAAAGAGAAAAGATGCACAATTCTCAACCTTGTATGTGGAGGCATATTTTCTGAGAGAGGCAATCAAGGACAATGATTGGGGGAAACATAAATTTGGTTTCTTGATCAATATTAGCCATTAGCATTACTTTAGAAAGGATACTATATAACTAGACCATTTGATGGAAGTTGTGAAATATTAGATGAAAATTTCTTTGTAGAAGTATAAAATTCCAGCAGATAAAGAATATAGTCAATAGCCCAGCAACTAGTCAGCATAAGTCATAGAGTATGAATAATGCCAGCAGGGTATAACTAAGGCTGAGTGAGGGGGCTTTGCTCCAGGGCACCAAAATCTAGGGGGCACATTTCTTCCCAATCACTAAAAACATCTAAAAACAAAACTAAAAGTATCTGGTGATCTTCAATGCCTCATGCTATGTATCTCTACCTTGCCCTCCTACCCGACCTGTCACCTTTCCCTCACTTGATGTCTCCTCTTAGAGATTGTCTATTGCAATGCAGCAAACTTTTCTAGGATATCTTTTGAGCATCTCCTAATCCTCTCTACTAAATTTACAATGAGAATTAGAAATACTAGTTATAATTCTTGCCTAATCAATAAATATTTTACCACCCCTAATTCAAGTCTTCATTATCTCTTGCTTGGATTATTTAAATAGCTTCTTAAAAAACAAAACTCTTACCTTTTTCTTAGAATCTATTCTAATTATTGATTCTAAGGGAGAAGAGGGGTAAGGACTAGGTGACTGGGGTTAAGTGACTTGCCCAAGGTCACACAGCTAGAACGTGTCTGAGGCCAGATTTGAACCCAGGATCTTCCAACCTCAGGCCTGGTGCTCTAACCACTGTGCTCACTAGCTGCCCCTCAATAACCTCTTAATTGGTCTCCTTTTCCCTTTCTCAAGTCTCTCCTTCTAATACATCCTCCACACAGCTGCCAAAGATTTACCTGAAGTCATAGGTCTAACCATGTCATCCCCATTACTCAATAAATTCCAGCAACTCTCTATTATCTCTAGGATCAAATGCAAATAAAGACTTAGCTTTTAAAAGCCTTTTTTTAAATCATTATTTCTTCCTATCTTTCCAGTCTTCTTAAATATTTCTCCCTTCCATGTACTCTATGGTCCATCCTACCATAGTTACCTACTTTCTGTTCCCTTCAGGTGACACTCCATCTCCAATTTTTAGGACTTTGTACTCCCTGTCCCCCATGCTTAGAGTGCTCTCCTTCCTCAAATATTGCCAATCGGAATTCCTGGCTTCCTTCAAGACAACTCAAGGATCACTTCCTACCAAAAGCCAATTCTGGTCTCCTAGTTGCTGGTACCTTCCCCACTAAAGTAATCTTATCTGCTTTGTAAGTATCTTCAACAGGATGTCCCAAAACTTTGAATAATATTTTTAGCTTTAATAGATTAAAATTGCTCTAAGACTTTTGGATCTCCTTTTATATATTTATGTAATATGTATGTTTCCTACCCCCCTCCTAATTCAAAGATAAGTTCCTTGAGGACAGGCAATGCTTCCAACTGAGTTTTTTGTATTCTCAGTGCTGTCCCATAACAGATGCTTAATAATTGATTGTTTAATTGACTCTTTTAATGCCTTTGCTATTTTTATTTATTTATTTGTTTGTTTATTTTATTATTTATTTACAGTGGTTCCTCAACTTTCAAAGGTTATTCAAAATGTTGACTTTGCTGTCTCTAATGTAACAATGTGAGTGTGGGTGTCCAAGACTGGTCAATGATATATACTCTATCTTTGAAATACCAAAAAGAGAGAGAGAGAAAGAAAAAGAAAGAGAAATTAGGGTAAGAAGAAAGAAAAAAAAGAAATATGTCAAAGGAAAGTGAGAAAAAAATAAAGGAAGAATGGAAAAAAAGGAAAAAGAGAAATACCTGGAATAGTAGAAGTGGTACTAACCTTGAGAGAGAAGAAGTCCTGGATTTAAATCTTGCCTTTGAAGCTGACTTGTGTTTCCCCTTGAGCAAGTCACTTAACCTTCCTGGGCCTCAGGTTCCTCATCTATAAAATCAGGATAGCAATCAGGTTTGCTATAAATAGCAAAAAAGTTGATATATATAAAACATTTTATAAACCTTAAGGAATATAGAAATCTCAGCTATTATCATAAGTGGGGGAAAGGAGGAAAGAAGAAAGTGATACCCAAGTTGAGAAACAATAAAGCAAGTGACAGACATATTTCTTAGTTGTCATTCAGGATCACAAATGCAAGTGGCTATTCTACATGAAACAGGTAAAAATTAATTTAATAAGAATTCTGTTTATATAGCATTTAAAAATTACAAAGCATTTATTTCACAATGACCTTGTAAATATAGGTAGTGCAAATATCACCTTTTTATGAATGGGGAAACTAAGATTCTCTGGGCCACATTGCTAGTATGAACAAGAGTTATGAATTGGGTCTAGTCTTCTGACCCCAAAACTATTGTTCTTCCTAGTAAATACAGCATACTACTTTTAGACATTATCTCCCTATTTAGATATCTTTATAAGACATAAATCTGTTCTCACTATAAATCCCCAGATTTAAAAGGCAAGGTATTTTAATAAAAAAGCTAATGTATCGGAAACTAAAAACATGACTATTACTTAATGCTGGTTTCAGTGAATTGTTTTAGATAAACATGCCAAATGTTCCTTCAAACTCCTGCCATCTTTGAAACACATCCCTGTGTGTTGACATACACTGCCCATTCCTTTGCCCTTTAAGAGACATAAGATTTGAGGAACAGAAGAAAATTAGGAACCAGGAGAGAGGAGAAATGCTGAGCCACAGACTCATCAGCCATTCTGCCACAAAGAGTGAGATAGTAATGCTCAAATGGACACTTTCATCAGGGCTATCTATCACTTGGGCAATCAATAGAGTCTCTATGGGTTGTGGCCAACCAGACTTAGACTGGACTTGGAACAGAGATGTAACGATGCTCTCTGACACTTTGGGAAGCAGCACTGCCAAGAGGATTGTGGTATGGATCACCAACAGATTCTGAGGCTGAAGACTAGCAACTGATGAGACAACTTACCCCCACAATCTGACTGTCTTCTATTAATAAAGGATACTGAATCCTTAAAAAGGGATCCCTAATACACAACTCTTTTCTCTAATGCTTACATCACATAGAGAAAGAAAGGTCAATTGAAAGCTACTAGACCTTCCATTGGAGTAGTTCTAAACAAGTGCCATTCATTTTCTTTGTAATAATAAAATGTTGCACATGGGCACAGTTTGGATTTTCTGTGTAAAAAATATCAAAAATAGAGGGCTATAAATTGATAGGAAAGATCTAAAAAGTGAGAATGGGACCTTTAGAGGCAAGGTAAATTTAAAAAAAAAATTAAAGTAACATCCTACTTTTCTTTTAAACTTAAAATAAGCAGGATGACAAACCTGGGTAATGACCACTGTGTTTTTATAGCTTCTTGAGTGTCACCTTGGGAAATCCACTCAGGGCATCCCCTGCCTGTACCCACTATCACAAAACATAGTTTAATTAATTTGTAAGAGTGGGTATTGATTGAGCAAATCATTAAAATTATCCCACCCCATCAACAGTAAGTGATAAAAGCCCTGATATCTTAAGAAGGTGAAAAAGTCTCAGTAAATCTCAATTATATGCTTTAGATTCAATTGATCAATCAATTATAGGCTTTAAATTAAATGAGGAAAGTCCTTGGATGAACTATAGTGATGTTGCAGAGAAATCATTTTCTGATTGTTTGATGAAACTTGATTGTGCCCTAGAGATTGCCTATAAAATATCAAATGAGTTTAAAAGGGGATCACTCTTTCCAAAGTTTCTTAGGAAGGAAAAAGATCTTAAAATTTGAGAAATAAATAATGTATTACATCATGGAGAACCCTTTCCTTCAAATACTATTCCTTCTTTTTTTTCTGCAGAAGCTTCATACTTCCCTATTTTCTCCATTTTGAATTACATTACTAGCAATAACTGAGCTCAAATCCTGGACAACAATTTTATCTTGTTTTTCTCTTTCTTTGTCTTTTGACATTAGAGCACTTTTGCTGGAGACTCGGATAAGCCCAAGGCTTACATCCTGATCTGTGATCCCCTCCATCCACCCAGAAGTGGTTTAGACAGACGCTTGTCCATCATCTCTCTAAATTGCTATGCAGTGTCATCTAGATATAGCACTTCCTCCACGGATCCCTCCAGGTAAATGGTGCTGGAGCTCTAGAAAGGTGAGGAACAACAGCAGATAATTTGTCTGTTAGGAAATAACTTCAGCAAGGATTTGCTGAAAGGCACAATTATTTTCTTGTAAATTATCATCTTCAATACTGGTGATGGATGTTTCTGGTCTGCGCTTCTTTTGCTAGATGAGTTTGTAGATTTCAGTGACATTGAAGGCTAGTGCCAGAGTGGATTTTTTTTTAGCATTTTGGTGGGAATTTCATTTGAAAGAGCTCAACTAGGTATCAGAAGTTCCCAGAATTGAACATTTTAGCCAGAGCTGCAGCAAAAGCCATTTAGCCTCCTTGGGCTTTTCCCCCTATTTCATGCTAATCTTTTCAGAAGTATTTTTATATCCTAACACCCCAAGTTGCCCTTTTGCTGTTATGAAATTGTATAAACCACATCAAGGAAAGCCTATCTATAAGAAGTGCCTAAGTGGCACATTATGAACTGTGCAGCTCCCACAGAGCAATTTAAAATGATGAATATCCTTTTCAAACATCCTTTTCAAAATTGCACATGGACTTCAGCCAGTCACAAGACAGAGATGTGGAGGATGCATTAAACAACCCATCTGCTCCTCACATCGCTCATCATTGATTTATAACCCACAGTAAGTCATTTGGCCAACACAAACAGAGCTGATGAGACAAGTGCACCAGGGACCAGCTGAGCCTTTTAGGCAGTGTTTTCCACTAAGTGGCATGTCCGTGGCACTAATATTTTCTTCAGACTTACACCCAGAGGTGATCAACTGCTCTTCTGAAAAGAGAACCCTCATGCATCCAGACATAGATGATTCCTCAAGTCTCTTATAGTAATTAGGAAATACACAGAAGGAATCTAATGATTTCTATCGGTTTCCTATGTGCAAAGTCTAAAAACTCTTTGTTTTGGTGGATCATGTCTCTTTCCTTGTGCAAAGCACAAGAAGTATATCCGTTTTTGTACCTTCCTATTTCCTTTCCCATTAATTGAATCTCTCCATGTGGTCTGGCAGCTTCATTCTTTATGGAATGCCAGGAGAGGGCACTGCATATTGCAGAAAATTAAAGTGAGAAGGGCAAAAGATTCATGCAAGTAATCCAAGGAAATAATTATTGTTTGCCGCTTCTCCAAGGATCTCAAAGTCCTCAAACACTTTTCCACCATCATTCTCCATTAGATAAATACAAGATAAACAATGGAATTTGTACAAGTTCATGTCTAAAGGCTGGCTCTAGGCAAAACTGGAAAATGATGGAATTTGCTCTTGGTTCCCCTCACCACTGTTTGGATATAACCTTCATTGAGAAATCATTGTTGTATCCTACCTTGTTAGAGGCTCTCATCTATCTATCATCCCTAGTCTAATTCACTTATATTGCCTCCTTTTCTTCCTAAACATCCCACAGAGTATAGATTTAAACCTTCTTACTCATACAGTTCCTGACTACCTTCTGGGACTGCCCAGGGGCTTCAAGAAACTCGGGATACTCCTTACTGTCTCATGTATTTGTACCCTTATTCACCTAGTCTATGCCCACAAACAAAAGCCATTGATAAGTTAGGCAGTCAGGATGGTAAAGAGCTTAAAGTCCATTTCATTTGAATATTGGTTGAAGAAAATTACCATGTTTTACCTGAGGACCAGAAGATTGGGTGGGGTAGGAAAGGGTGGAGAAATCATTAAGCATTTGAAGGATTATCTCATGGTAAAGAGATTTGAATTACTGTATTGGCCCCAGGTGGCTCCAGAGTGCAGAATGAAGAGCAAAGATTAGAAGGCTTAAAAAGGTCAATTTATTCTTAAATATCACTTCCTATGTGCATGTCTGCATGCAAGCCATTACTGGTAATATATTGCAGCCTTTTCAGACCTATTATGCATGCTTCTATTGTTCTTTCTATAACTTTAGATTCTTCTGAGTATAAGAAGTACTTAGTAATTGTTTAATTGTCTTATCCTTCAATTAGACTGTCAACTCCTTAAGGGAAATAGCTATTGTTCGTTTTTGTATTCCCCATGGTCCTGAAAATAAAAACAACACTATATAAACTGTATTTGATTGAATTGAAATTCTATGGCTGAGAAGAACTGGAAAGTGGATAAATGTATTTCTGTGCACTGATCATATGTATGGGAAAACAGAAGGAAAAGAAAGAATTTAGAAAAAATATTCAGCAAAGAATAAAATTTCTTGGACCCCTGCCTAAAAACCTTCAGTTTTTTTAAAAAATGTCTGAAATTCCAAAAATTGTTTGAAAAAAATGCTACCATTTAAAGAATTTCCATACAAGCAAAATTAAGAACTAAAATCACCTGACTAATTTCAGTCTGAAATATCCAGATAACTGAGATTAAAATATTCTGCTTTTGTCATCCAGGAATTGCCTTAATTATACATTATACTTTCAACATTCAACATGCAGTGAAGAAATCTTTGTAGCAATTCCAAAAGAAGGATCATAGCAATCAATGAAATCATTGAAGTAATCACTGAAGAAATCATTGAAATATGGTTGCCCCACATAAAAATGATCCTGAATACAATCAAATTGGACTACCTCCAAATGGCATACAAACATTCTCTTAGTAATGTGTAGAGTAATGCACAGTTTTCCAGGGAATTAGAAAGCAATTAATACCTATGGGGGGAGGAAAGGGACTCAGGCTATTCCTGGGAAGACAGCACAACTCTTGCCCAGAAAAAGAATGTCTGTCAAAAATTAGAGATTGACCAAGCAGATATCTACACAGTAGATATCACAGGTGGTGATTGAGGTGATAAGGAAGGTGATTATCTAAGAAGAACCTTAGTGATTATCTAGTTTAATCCCTTCCTTTCATAGATGACAAAACTAGGGCACCAGGGAAGTTAAGTGACTTGCCTAAGGTCTCACAAAGAGTAAATAGATGAAGTAAGGCTCAGGGAAGTTAAGAGCATAAAGATGAAGGGATGGATAGGCTACATGAGCAAGGCTAGTCTATATCATTTTTTTAAGTTGGCAAATACTCAGGGAAGCTCTTTTCCCAGCAGTCAAAAACATAAATGGGAAGAGACTTGAAGGGTATAGGACAAGGGACACTTTTGGCAGGTCTACCAGAGTGAGAAGTCAAATCTCAGTCCTTGTGACACTTATAGAAAAACCTAGAAATGAATTCTCCCTCCCCTACAAACAAGTGTGTAGAGATGAGAGGCTTGAAAGTGCAACAGTAATGGGGAGAAGAGACCCTTTTCCAAAGCCAAGTGTAAGTCATATGTCCAGCTAGTTCAACTGCGCATTTTGAGGTCTGCAGGCCAAATAGTCAATTCCTTGGTTTCTGTAATGCCCCATTTCCTCTCCCTTCTCTAAAAACTGTAAACTATACAGATTATCTATCCTACTTTGCCATATAGTTCATTCCAGCTCGACCTATGAACCTATTTTCTCAGAAACCCTAAAAACCTGCTCTAGGATAACCTCATTGTAATTCTGGCAAATCTACCCTTTGACAATTTAGGCCAACTAGAGAAAACACAAACACCCCAATTCCACTGTGGAAAGAGACCCCAGGAAAAAGGAGTAAGAAAGCTCTTTCACCAATCTACAACAGGGTCCTGAAGTTGAGGGACTCCTCAACTCCAAACTCCCAGAAAGACAAAAATAAGGTCAACAAAGAGGCTAAAGTACATACAAAAAGAATTATCCACAGAGGTTTATAGAGATTGCTGTATTGATCATCAAGACTTGGTGGCAGCAGCAAACCATATTTGCTTTCTGACGGTCTGCTTTTCTAACTGCCCATAGACATGGGCTGAGCAGGTATATGCATACAGAGAACAGAGCCTCACAACGATGAAGACACAGCAATGGAAACGTCTAGCACAGCACATAGTTAGGTTTGGTTTTCCCTAAATATTCCATGATACCAAGAAGAATTACAAGAGAAGCCCTACAAGGGAAATTCAAAGAGCAGTTTCTAGGACAGAGTTTCACTGGACAAAATACTGTAATATAATGAACAGAATGAAGGCTGTATCCTTCATTCAGACAGAGCTGAGTCCACCACGTAGCGCGCACCTGTGGTAGGAACAGAATGTTTCTGGGGAGTTAAGGCATGGGTTAGGGGAAGAAACCAGGTGGTGAGGATTTAGCGTGCAAGGAGGAGCCCTGCCATCCCCCCCGCCCCCACCCCAAGCCTCTCTGCTCCCCACCCACCCTTTTCCACCCCCACCCAAGTTCCTCCACAACCTGCTTCTCCCAGATGGGGTTTTATGGGCAGACGCCTCTGTGTTCTCTGGGCTTTTCCAACCTGGGGGTGGATAAAAGAAAGGTTCTTCCCCATCTCCATCCCACCCCCTGCGGTACTCCAGATCAGGGACATTGCTAGGTGCGCTCATCTCGGTCCCTAGCATTGTGAGAGCCTGGCATTCAGTAGAAGGAGCTAGCAGGAAGGGGGGAGCATCGAGGCTTGGGGCCATTGGTTGTGGGGGTTGTAGAGTGGGCGGGGGAAACTCCTCCCTCGGTCTCTTAGACTTAGGGCAACACAGCTCTTTGCCTACTGCTGCTCCAGTTCCTGTACCTACAGGAGGGCGGACCGGACCGGACCAGACCAGACCAGACCGGGAACTGCCCCGCTGATTTACTCTCTAAGCGTCTCACTCCGCCCAACGTACCACACTCTTCCAGAGGAAGGTTCCTCAGCTTGTAGCGGAAGGATAGAGTGGACAAGCTGCAGTTCTCTCCCAAGTCGACCCCGTGGGTGCCCTTCCCCCCCCGATCTTCCCCGCAGGGTGTCCGGATTGCAGGTTAGTGCGAGGTCCCCCCACCCTAACCTCCCAAGGGAATCCTGAGCCGGAGAGTGAGAGCTGAGAGGGAGGAGGGGAGGGTACTGTGAGAAGCAGGTTAAATGGAAATCTGGCCAGCTGGGCACTGCATACATCCCCAGGTCAAGACATAAGCATCCGTCGTGCTTAGAAGATCCTATCCCTCTCTTTCGATCAGCCTCTTTCCCAAGTGACCATCGCACACCTAAACCCTTTCTTCCCTCCTCACCTGATTGCAGGAGGAAAACTCATCTCCGGGCTTTTCTAAAAACAAGCCAAGGGTAGAGGTGTGGCTTCCCACTCTGGGAGACCTGTCGTAAGTGTACCTTGCCCTGCACCCATCAGCCCTCCTCTGATCCCACTAGCCGCCAGACCCCAGATCCTTTCCTCTCAGCGTATTTTAGAAAACTGCCTATTCGTTCATCCCCCAGTCAATGGAGGAAGGGGAAGGGATGTCTAAGCATCCCTGAGCCCCCTTTGTCGCAGACATCACAGTTGGAGGCGGCAGTTCAGGGGTCGGGCACTGGGTGTGAGGGGTTGGACTTGGGCAGGACTGGTCATCCCAGGATATGTTCTTATTCACATCAGAGTAAGAGGAAAATAGAATGGAGAGATTTGTCCCTCCTTTCCAATATTCTAAAATGGATCAATATGTTAATTAATAACACATCGCATTTGTAGAGTGCTTTCTACTTCTCTAAGCCCCTTATGTGCGTTATTTCACTACTTTTGCCCACATTTTTCCCCATCTCTTTCTCAGGAAAACTTCCCCACCTGTACTCACACTCACCGCCTGCTTTGCAAGGTGGAGGAATCTCTCAGGCAGGGCTTTAAAAAGCTAGTAGGGCTGCTCCCGTTAGTAGGAAGTTTTATTGGTTCCTGGATGCTTTGGGTTCCCTGCAGTAGTGTGTGGAGGTTCCAGGAGGACCCGATTGGAAACAATCCCCATTCCCAGAGCCAGCAGCCCCTTGTTCCCAGTCCTTTAACTCAAGAGCTGTAAACATACGTTTCCTTTTCGAAATGCTTAGAATCCGAGCATATTGGTTTTAGGGGAGAGGAAACTAGGCTACCATTCTTTTAAAAAGACCATTGGGAACTTGGTTTTGGTGTCTATCCCTGTAACTCTTGCCTGATTGCTAGCAAAACGGTGAAACAAGATCAACCTCTTAATTTCTTTTTTCTGCTTAATTTTCTTAGGGAAATGTATCTTATGGAGGTAGTGGAGTTGTAACTAAATAAAAGTAGGTATTGGGATAGGTAGAGGTTTGTAGAGGTCATCTGGTGGGGGCTTGTTTCTTTTGACAGGTTTCTAACTCTGTCAGTGAAGAAATATGAGTACCTAATTTATATAGGTCTTTGGGAGGGTTTACTACAATCTCTCCTAGATGTCTTCAAGTGCTTTTCACTTGAATTTTCTCTAACTCTTTTGTAAATAGATCAACAGGGGGGAAAAAACATAATATTGCCTTAACACTGAAATTGCTTGTGATTCCTTCATTTTTAAAGATTTTTTTAGTAATAAGCAGCAGTATTTTAAAATTCTACATTCTATAATTCAGTTTCATCAGCTATTGTGGTTCATGAGGCCATACAAGAATACTTATTGTTTTTGTTCACTAAAAATCCTGCTTTAGGCTCAGAAGGAAAATCTTTTCTGTCCTCTCTGGTTCACTACATTCCTCACCACACACTTAATTGCAAAAATCAATAATGGCAATGTATTTGGTGGGGATCTTTGCAAATACCCCAACTTTGGAATATACTGCATTCTAAAGCTATTTTCTGATATTTAGTCTTTGAGGATCATAGAAGTATTCCAGGAATGATAGCCTTTAACAACTGGATAGTTCTTTGATCCTGTGCAAAATATATGCCCATAATATTTCATATAAATATTTGATAAATTTTGGTGACTGCATCATCAAAGAGGCACAACAGAATATGAAGATTATCTTTTTGCTCTGATCTTAATAGTTCCAAAACTATCATCAGATCCCATGGTAATTTAATTATTACTACCATCTTCCCTTTCTCTTTCCTCCAACTTATTGCTTTATTTCTTGGTTTCTTTTGGGAGAACAAAGATGCTTAATGAAATTGTTAGTCATAATTAAATTACCCTTTTTAAGGTCACTATTATGAGAAAGAAAGATTGATCCCTAAAATAAAAATTCTAGCTTTCTCCTATCATTTTTATCAACTCTATCTCAAAAGCATCCCAGTATGTCTCCTCTCTCTATTCCAAAATGTCTCACTTCCCTCCTGAGTCAAGGATTGTAACTCAGTACTCTACATTTAGTTTAAGACACAACAAAATTAAATGCTTCATTTAAGTCTCTTAAGTGGTTCCAGTAGACATGATTTAAGTGTCATTAGGCCGGATATGTAAACAAAACAAAGTAATTACTACACATAATCATAGGTTCTGTTCTGTGGGGCTTAAAGTGATCATTCAAGAACCTGAGTCAATATGTTTATGAAAAATGAAATCAGTAAAGTAGAGTAATACTCTATAATAGAATGCTACATTCTCAATTTCCTGATGTTCATATTTTAGAGGAAATAGTCTTTAGCTTATAACAAATGGGAGTGTGTATTCAAGTACCTTCAAAAACTTTCTAGTAGAAAACACAAGGAAGGTCAGGGTAGTGGCAGCAAACAGCTATAAATGCTTAAATTTGCCAATAACTGAACTGTGGGAATCTGGAAAGTAGAAAAAAAGAGATGCCTCTTTCTAATTCATAATCTAGGCTGCCAGGGTCTTGGTTGCTAAGACTGATAAGTGCATGTAATATTCTTGAACACATGATAAAGTCTATGAGGCTGATGAAAATCATTAATCTCTGTGTTCATTAAGCTGCTTGAGGTGCAGTGACAAGCTCCACAATACATGACTCCAGACTCATTTTATCTGTAATTCTCTATTGTAGCATTTGCGTTGATCAAATTTATTTCTCCACAGTGCACCATGACATATGACAAAAATTCTTCTGCTAGAATTCTTTGGAATATGAATGTGGTATATGATCATGTTCACCAACTGAGACCGACAAATATGAAATACTTTAAATTGAATGTTCCATTTAGATAGGTCAAAAAGGAGGTTTTGAACAAGTAGTTCTTCACTATGCAAATGTGAAATCACTGCAAGAACCAGCCAAAACATTTCCAGCATTGCAAAACATCTGAACTTATCGAGAGAGAGATGGTTAAGATTATCATAAATGTTTCCTAAGCTCTAAACATTTTCAAATTATGTTAAAGATATGAAAATAGAAGTCTCTGTTTATATTCTCTTTTAATCACTTTTCTTCACCATTTTTAGTGTTCAAAAGACTTGGAAAAACGAAGTATCTACTTTGTGTAAAGGAGGTTCCTTAAGAATGTTAGAGAGTTGTGTACAAACTTGATGGAGATAGCAAAAGCACATAACTGTGAAAATTTGTGTTGTATTCAGGTAACTCCTATGACAGCATCAGTTCAGAAGCTAAACGGAATTCATTTAGGGAGCAATCAATATATAGATTCAGTTCTCCAGGGAAGATGAAATAGTAGCCCTTCTAATTAATTTGTCACATGAGTCCTGCACTGATTAGAAGTACCTGTTAATCTGTTGACTTTGCCAGTTAAATAGGCTTAATTCTCAGGCACTTGGCACTATAGTGGTTTCTTTGTACCCTTGGTGCCCAGTTTGGGGCTACTTTGTGTCTAATTTTCAGTCATCTCTCAGTGACAGGTAACTCATTTCTCTTAGAGTCTTAGAGACTATCTCCCTGGGACTATCTTAAAGATTTGAATACACTCTGCATTTAGTACTTTGTACTATTCAATCAGGTCAAACATTTTGTAAATGTTAGCTCTATAATACTAACTTTTGAAGTGACCTTGAATGAATGTGCTGCCATTTTTATAAGCAGGATGTGGGAGTGAAGAGAAATCATGATTTGCTCCTGGTTGTAGTTCAAGTATCTTGATGCTTCTGAACAAGACCTTGTAAGATGGTAGGAGAGAAAGGAGCTTCACCATAGGCTAGGAACACCTTCAGGTTGTAAGGGGTGGCTGGGGTGGGCAACTAAGAATGCGATTCCCCAACAGATTCAAAACTATCTTGCCAGAACTCATTTGTCCTTGCCATCTGGGTCTGGGTTCTGCACCTACCATGGCTTATACTTCCTCTAAAAGACAAGAATTGTAGAGAGCCCCACAAAATTAGATAGATTGGCTTTCCTTATCTCAATAGTAATAGAATTATTTTATGTGACATAAATACAAGTTTCTACTCTTCAACCCAACACAGGTTAGGTCTACAAGAGGCCAAACAATTAGATACAGATGGAAAAATGCAAATTTCTGGATATTTGATACAAGCACATTTGGATTTTTAAAAAATAATCGAATAACTGCATTTTTCTGTTTTCATCTCTGAGGAAAAATATGTGGACATGACAAAGATAACAAGAAATCTAAGAAATGCACCATTATTCACATTTTACTATGGAGAGGTTCAATATTTGTAAATTATTCCTATTTTAACATTTTATATCACTTTTACGATCTGCACAACATTATGCATATGCATACATATCTTTAGATCTATCTATCTAGTGACCTTCACAACAACCCTGTGAGGTAGACATTATTATCCCTATTTTACAGATAAGCTAACTAAGGCTGAGAAAGGTTACAGTGGCTTGCTCAAGGTAGTACAGCTTATGTGCCTGAGGCAGAATTTGAACTCAGATCTTGCTGACTAGAAATTACCAACAGATTTGCTATTTTGAAGAAAAATGGTTCATTCTAATTAAGAATTTTGCTGGAATAGATAATATCCAGTGGTAGCTACAAGGTGAATAAGACTTTAAAAGAAAATATTTTTACCATATTTCTGTTTTTCTGGATTCTTTCCTCTTGGGAATTTTTCTAAGAAGCTGTGGTTTTTGAAAGAATCCTTTGGTATCCTGTGATAGCAATGCTAGGTTTATCACTAATTTCCTTTCTCTAGATATATTAGACATATCTTGTCCTTTGGCACCACTATACCGGGCTTCCTCTATAATTGCTCTCCCTCCCCCAAAAGGGGAGGATCATCCAGGACCTTAATTTTTTTTTAATTTTTAATTAAAATGTTCATCCTCATGAGACTATTTCCATCTGTCTCATGCACAGTTGGTCTAACCAGCTCCATGCTGCTTTGCCAAAGCTAGATTCTATTCTGATTACACAGTCCGTAATGCTGTCCAAAGAGATCCCTCAGCTCATGTTTAAAGATGAATCTGCCCATCTATTACAACCTCAGGTTTACTTTCATAAATCACTTTAAAAGAATGCCATTGAGAATATTTATAGCCAAATTCTCACTGCCCTTTTCCCACCTTCCAGAATGGACATCTCTGTGCAGATATTTGTCACTCCAATGAAATCTGGACACCTCAGAATATCATGAGGGCAGCCTTAGCACTTATGAAAGGTTTATATGCTCAGAACCACTGAGTTCTGTTTTTCATTTGTAAGCCCCCCCACCCCCCAGGACTCCAACCAACCTGCTGCAGGAGGCAGTTTGCCACCCTTCCTTGGAGATCTTCAAGCAAAGGCTGGGCGAGTATTTGTCACTGTATCTTGCAGAGAAAGATACGTTCTCAGATACAGATTGGACCTATATAACTGTTCTTTTATTATTCTTTTTTACCCTTATTTACCTCATTTTCCACAACTGGTAAATGAGAGTTTAAACTCAATATGAATTCATCCTAATTATTTATTATTAGCTAATTAACTTGGCATTATTGAAATGCATTAGCCTTTATCAAAATTATTTCATTTTCTTACTCAACATGCTCAAATAAACAAAAGCGAGATGAGATGGAGAACTTCTTTGACAGTAACCCGAACTCAGTGGATGTTCACTGAATACATGCTGAATGAATGGATACCAATCAATCAGTAAACATTTATTAAGAGCCTACTATGTGCCAGAAATTTTACTAAGCACTAAGAAAACAAGAAAAGAGAAAAAGCAGGCCTGTCCATAAGGAGCTTCCCATATAATTGGGGGGGGGGGGGTAGAGAAAACATGCAAATAAATATATACAAAGAAAGCTATATACTGAATGTATAGGAAATAATTTAAGAGGAAAAGCACTGGAATTAAGAGGGTTGGAAAAGGCTTCTTTAAGAAAATGGGATTTTAATTGATACTTAAAGGAAGCCAGGAAGATTGGCAGTTAGAATTAAGCCTTCCAGGCTTGGGGCACAGCCAGAGAAAATGCCAAGAATCTGGAGTGTCTTGTCCACAAAACAGATAAGAGAGTAATATCACTGGATTGAAGAGTGATTGTCCAGGGAGTAATGGATAAGAAGACTAGAAAGGCAAGAGGGAGCTAGGTTATGAAGGGCTTTGGTTGCCAAACAGAACATTTTATATTTTTTCCTGGAAATGTGAGGAAGCCTCTGAAGTTTCTTGATTGGGCTGCAGGGGGGAGGGAGAGAAGAAGGATGGGATATCATCAGATCTGTTCTTTAGGGAAATTACTTTAATGGTTGAATAGAGGGTGGATTGTAATAGGAAGAAAATCAAGTCAGGTAGATCCACCAGCAGGCTATCCCAGTCATCCAATCATGCCTGCACTAGAATTCTGGCAGTATCAAAAAAGAGAAGGGGCTATTTTCAAAAAAGGTTGTTTAGGTGAAATCCAGGGAGAGGGAAGAGAGTAAGAAAACCAGGATGGCTCCTGGGTGGCAAACCTTGGTGACTGGGAGGATGTGTACAGTAATAGGGAAGTTAGAAGGGAGGGGGAATGGCTTAGAGGAAAAGATTTTTTTTTTAACAGATTGAGTTTAACATGTCTACCAAGCATCTAGTTCAAGATGTCTGGAAGACGTTTGGAGACACAAGACTGGAGATCAGCAGAAACACTGAGACAGCAGAGGTAGATTTGCAAATCATCAACATAGAGATGGAAATTAAATCCATGGGAGTTGAAAAGATCCCCAAGTGAAGTAGTGGAGGCAAGTCCTACAGATGGCATTTTCCAGGGGTTTAGCTACAAATGACAGAAGAGTTCTAGGATGATAATGGGGATATGCAATTAACATCTTACTTCTAGTACAAGTACTCTATAGGCTATGGTTGAACTTTTTCTTTTTTTCTAGTTGTAATTAAAATATACTGATGCTTTTTTTTGTATATTTATCTTGTATTTAGCTTGCTTGTATGTGTTGTTTGCATGTTGCCTCCCCATTAGATTATGAGCTCTTTTTGAATCCTCGGCACTTAGCAAATTGCCTGGCATATAGTAAGCACTTAATAAATGTTTATGGAGTGATTGTTTCTTATAACCACTATCCCCCATTACATAATAGTACCTGTATAATAAGACCTCTTGACTACCCAGATTGCTATTATATACCATATATACCAATGGCCAAATATTAAGCCCTTGAATCTATATAATGAAAGACAGAAGAACTTTAAGTCAGTTGAATCCCCTTCTCCAATTGAGTTTAACAAAATTTATTAATGTGCCATATCCAAGGCATTCTGCTAAATGACAGACATGAAGATAAAAATGGAAATAGCCCCTGTCCTTAAACCATTTAAATTCTATTATTGTATTGGTGTTTAAAAGGGATTCCAGTGAACATGGGCACTTAAAACAATTCTTAATTCTGAATTATTATAATAATGCAATTATTAGAGAATACACTGACCCTGACAATTACCAAGATCCCAGTTCCAATCCTATGCCCATTCATTATGTCATGTAAACTAGCTTGTCTGGATTTTCTGGCAACATGTAGGTCTCCCATTTTGCATTCCCTAAAGAGATTCCTCTTCCAGCATTTGGGACACTCTCAAGCAATTCCATTCAACAGACATTTTCAGCTATCTACTGCATTCAAAGTACTAGAGATATAAAGGCAATATCAAAACAGCTGCAGCCCCTTGAAGAATTTACATCCTATTGGGGGGCAAATGCTCTCAACATAAACCTAATGCAAAGGAAACTGAAGAGGCAGAATACATTAGCTGAGAGGTTGGATGAGAGAGGGCTTAATTGAGGAGGTGACAACTGAGTTTAGCATTTAAGGAAGTTAAGATTTACTGAGACACAGAGAAGTGACAGGAGCACCTTCTAGACATGAGAAAGGCTTGTACAAGGACATGGGAGAATCAGGTTCCAAAAATAGCTAGTTCTAAAATGCTTTGTCTAGAACCTTGACTCCACAATGGGAGTAATATAAAATAAGTCAAGATTTTGGATGATCTTGTTCCTTTTCTGTGTTAACATATACTTTTATAAACTTAATATTTTAAATTAAATCATTATATGCCAATATATCATCATAAAGCCACTATACCTTAGTGCCAGCATTTGCAAAGATTTTCAAGTATGAGAGCTTGGAGGGCAAATTCAAGGTGTCTTTTAGCTCTCCTCTCACTCACTCCTGACCCCCACATCACCTGAGAGAGCTGAGGGAGGAATTTATTTCTTTGGGCAGCTGGATATAGGGGTGGGGCATGCAAAAATGTCCTCAGCACTGGGAAGAGGGGGAACGGAGCAGCCCCCCAAGTGCCAGCTGGGCATGTGTGCCAATACTTCACCAATGCAGCTTAGGCAATTGTACTACTGATCCTTGGGCTGGGTTCTGATGCTCCTAAGCATCTTCAGAACTCTTAGTTCCTGTTCTCTTCCACTCTTCTAGCCAGGCATCCCTCACTTCCTGACCTGAGTCACCGAGCTTGGAGAGATTCAAAGCACAAAGGGGCTAGACATGTCAGTGTGATTCCTCACTGGGTCTGTTGATTACATGATGCCAAATAACCAGAGAGTTCTATCAATTCATTCAATCCAATGAAAAGATCAGTCAAAATGATTCTTCAGTTTTGTGCAGAGGGAACAAGCAATTGATGAATTTTTCCCTTTTCAACAGGTTTGATGTTTGTATCTCATTTGCAATATAGCCTGAGTATGAGTTTATGAATAAATAGCTGTGTGCTCAAGTCCCCCAGATGTACCACACCGCCCCCACCCCAATCATTCAGTCTTTCTCTCTTAGTATGCATAACCAAGAATGGAATTTATGCTTAAGAAAGGAAATGTTAGCTCACATTATTAAAGGTCACTGTGGGGAGGTGTAAAGGATGTGAAAGTTACAGAGGATTTAACACAGGAAGGACCAGAATTTAAGAATAAATAATACTTCAAAGGACAAAACAAATGTTTGTTCCAATTGTAGTGCTTGATCATGTTAAAGGAAGAGTCAACACATATGATCCCAGAGATATAAAGCTCCTTGTGTCTATTCCCAATCAGCAGTACATCAAGGGAAAGGCTCGGGAAGAGCCCAGTTTGAGACAAACATGGGCAAAAAGGTGGGCTGGGGATTAAAAAGCCTAGGAGATGTATAAGTCGACAAAAGCCTAAATTACACATAGTCTAGAGAGACAGAAATTCCTCCTTCTAAAGAAGGATGAACTAGAGTCAAAGACTGCCCTGCAATGTAAAAGTACTCATGATTTTACTATGAATAAAAATCACAGCCAAGGTAGCATGATAGAGTAGAGAGAGGAGTCAGCCTTTAACTTGGACACATAAAAACTGTGTGAGCACTGGCAACCCCAGAAGAGCCAAAACTAAAGCTACAGATGCTTTCTTAGTCTCTGCCAATGAAGGGAGCTTCCAACCACATGAAATTAAAGGTCTGTACCTCTCCCAAGATTTCACAGCTTTGTTTCCTAGATTGTGATTATTTGGTTTTATACAAGTTCATAGAGCTTGTATTTTGCAGATCACCTCTGACTTTCTGCCCCCTCACCACTCTCCTTTTTTACATTTGAAATACATTTATGGTGAACTTGAACCTACAAATTGTTTTGTATTGCCTCTGACACATTCTGGCCCCGAGCTGTTATCTGAACTAACAACAGACTGTTGAGACCTTGATTTCCTCCTACTCTTGATAGCCTGGCATATCATTTTGTTCCATGTTACAAGGAACATGTAGACAGGATCTTTATCTGCCAGATATTTGCCATCCCTGTGCCAGCTTCTCGAGAGCAAGCAAGAAGAGCTGGAACACTGGCCAGGGATTAGCAGAATCATGGGAAACCCCAAATGGGAACATATTTTCCTGATGAGGTGCATCCTGTCCTCTCCTAGTATTCATTATAATTATGTGTTTGGCAAAAGCCGAACTCTCTGAGGGATTTCATCCTATAGTTAGTTTAGTTTCTATATGGTTCTTGATAGATTCTGACTTAGTTTGTGCTCATAGACTTGGGCTATTACAGAACCAGACAGTAGACTTCTTATTATGGAAGTGGTACCTTTTGTCTCTTCCACATTTGTGCACAAGACTGTTGGGATAGAAGATCACCACCAGGGAAGTATTACTGATGCATTTGCTCCAGATTTTTAGCATTTGTGGGCATTCATCAATTAGTGAGACAAAATGCTAAATTGTTGACCTTATCAACTATTTTAAGAATCATTAAATCTCAAATTGGAAGTGATTTCAAGGATGCCAACTCTAGCCCTAAATAAATGTCCAATGCTGGTAGCCATTGACTTAAACAGAAGAACAGATATTTACTTGCAGAACCTATACTCAACCCATGATTTTATTGGTGTTGGGAACTCCTGGTGATTAAACTCATCTCCCCAGTACAGATTATCAACTCATCCACTGGTGGTTTTATAGTTTCCTGAGGCTCTTGTTAAGTGTTTGCTCAAGTTCACAGAGGCAGTATGTGTCAGAGGTAGGATATATGTGCCTCAGTACCATGGCTGGCCCTATATCTTCTATAACATATTGCCATTAAATTTTCTTAAATAAGCTACCTTATCCCTGACTTGGGAGGAAAAAGAAGATGGCCCAGTCACAAAGGAAGACCCAAGAATAAGTGATAAATAGGTCAGGTGATCCTTGGGTATCCACCCAATGTCAAGATATTTAGAGAAAGCACCGTAAATAGACCTCTTGTGGTGGCTTTACATGAGGACATGGTGGAAGAGTTTCACAGGATGGTCAGGCATGGCTGAGGGTACCTTGTAATCTCCAGCATTAGAGGGAGAACTACACCATAAGATCTCAGCAAATCTCCTTGACTGCTTTCTGGGTGCCATCTTGGTAGATCTTCTCCTCATCCCTCTTTTCTCCCTTGGCAGCTAGAAGGCATAATAGAATACTGGTCCTGGATTCAGGGAGACTAATCTGGCTCAAAACCAGACTCAGAAAACTAATAGCAGGGTGACCCTGGGCAAGTCACTTCATCTTTGCTTCAGTTTTCTCATCTGCAAATTGGGGATAATAATCACACCTACTTTCCAGATAAGCATTATTGGCCCAGATTATTGCCACAAGAATTAGATGAGATATTTGTATGTGTTTTGCAACCCTCAAATTGCTATATGAAAAAAGCTAGTTTTTGTGGAGGCTAATCAGACATTTTTATTTGGGACCCTGCTCTGCTCCAGGAACTGTGGGAGAAACTAGAGATAAAAAAAAAAATGAAACAATTCTGCTTTCAGGGACCTTACAGTCTTTTGCATCAAAGGGTACCTGTTCATGTACATCAAGGAGGTGGGGGGAGGTCCTGTAATTTCTTTAGTATAGAGGTCTTCAAAAGGGAAATGCCTACCGAAGTAAAACTTCACTTACTTCACAGTAGATAATTTTAGAGAACTGCCTAGGAGCACTGAGAGTTTCTATGATTTACCTATAGTCATACAGGCAGGATATGTCAGAGGTAGAACATCAAATATGTGCGAATCCAAGGTGGGGAAAGGGGTAGAAAAACCAGATATTTAGAGCTAGAAATCCAACTTCCTCCTAGATAAAGGGACTGAGATGCAAAAAAAAAAAAGTTAAGCGACTTTCACAAAGATACACAATAAGTTTCTGGGGCAAAATTTGAACTCAATTCTTCCCATCCCTAAGGCCAGGTTGCTATCCCCTACCTCACCCAGCCCCATAAGATGGTTCTAGAGCATTCAGTAATTAGTCTCTATTAGAACCACTGCCTCCACCAAACAAGTCAAGATGCTCACAGAAATGAGCTAGGATTATTGAATTTTCATTGTGAGCATTTACACATTGAAAATCAGCAAATGCTACAAATCAGGACTTGCTGTATTGTTTTGTAGGTGTCTGGATTTAAGAACACAATGGAGAAAATGTTAATAACATCAATTAAACTGAAAAGCCTGTATATCTACAATTTTTTTTTTTCAGAGAGCCTGTCTATCATTTACCAGCATACAGAGAAGCTGCTACTTTGGTGGCCTGGTAGGGTTTTTCTACCCAGAATATAAAAGGAAAGTAGAGAAGAAATATGCATCTGGTGTCTTCTGAAGAGCACTGGTTGATTCCTAGTGAATGCAAGCAAATGTCCCAAACCCTGAATTCAGACCAGGATTTAGTTACCCTTGGCAGAGGCAGTAGTGAGTAATAAGGCTGCCTGGAGGGCTAATGAGTCAGTCACCTGTCTGTCCACAGTCTCCAAGCACATCTCCCACAGCCATTTAATCAGTTTCCTGGGCAAACTGAACTTTCTACAGTTCATAGTCCTTAAAGCTTCTTCCCCAAGACTTGAGAACTAGCATGGACTTACCTTGGCAGTGAATGTCTGCACTTGGCTATCCATCCTTCTTAATGAATCAGGCTGCAGTTTCTATGGACCATTAGCAGCTGGTTAGACTTTTACTGACTTATTCCAGAGTATTTCCAGTATATATTTTTGGTATCCATAAGGGACAAACTTGGAAGTTTAGATCCTATTTTCCTTTCATGAGTATTCTGCTAAATATCAGATACTAAATCTGGCATCCCCAAACCGTACAGATACTCTGCCTGCCCGCATAGCTGATGCTTAAAGTGTCCTTTTTTTTTTTGGAGAGCCTAATTTTCCCTGATAATGGACAGTTGATCACCATACTTTGTCTATCAGTCATCATGGAAGATTGAGAGAAAAGGAGAATGTATTGAGCACCATTTGTCTGTATATGTTATGCTAAAAATTGGTCTAATATCCAGGAGAGAAGAAAACTAACACCTTCATTGGAGTGCAGTTGGTGGTTCTGTTATGCACCCTCTTCTTTAACCTTGGACACAACTACCATTAAGTGAAATTATTTAATGATCTGAATCTCTCCTGGGAAATACTAGTTTTATTAATTCACTCTAGTTAAGAGAGTCTATCCTGTATTGAAAGAAGACCTAGTTTAAACAAACAAATGTTTAAGTTGAAAATAAAGATGTAAATAACACCCTATTTAATTAATACACTAATAGTTCTTCCTTGGTGATTGATATTATCCCAAATTCAAATCTTAAGCTGAAGCATATTTTGTGAATACATAGCATATTTTTAGGTAGGTATTTATATCTATTTATTTTTGCATACCATTCAGATTCATGCAATTAACGGGCTGAAAATATCTTCGGGCAGAATTATACCTAAAGTATTTCTAGACTGATGAAGATGGCATCCTACTTTTAATCACACTCCTTTCCTTATCCTACCAAAGTACTCCAGTATCTCTATGGAGGTAATTTCTCTCAATCAAACAATAACTTGATATATAGCTTACTAATATATACCATTCCCAGTTTATAGACTTTTCTTTGGCTCTACCAACAGAAAGCACAATAGAGATTTAAGAAAATTATTTTAGATTATTCATCACTCCCAACCCCCATGTTTAACCACAGTTATCTGAATGTTTCAGGTAGAAGCATTTTTTTTATTTGTTTGTTTGGATCTTTGGGATAATTGGCACTTAATTAAGATTGTGTATATAATCATGTCTTGATTTGTACAGCAATCAAAAGTAGTTATTAAGTGCTCACTATATACTAGGTATTGGTAATACAAAGACAAAAATAAAACAATCCCTTCCCTCAAGGAGTTGACATTCTATTGAATGTAATGTTCTTCATGATGGTACTTTCTCTATGAATCCTTCCCCATTCCCCCATTTAGTATTTTACAGAGCTGTTTCCTTACAAAGCCCATCTAAAGTAGGTAGTATTTGTTTTTGAATCTTTTCAGTTGTGTTCCACTCCTTGTGACCTCATTTGAGGTTTTCTTGGCAAAGATACTGGAGTTGTTTGTCATTTCCTTCTCCAGCTCATTTGACAGAGGAAGAAACTGAGGGAAACAGAGTTAAGTGACTTGCTCAAAATCACACAGCTAATCAGGTCACATTTGAATTCGGGTCTTCCTAACTCCAGGTGTGGTTCTCCATCCACTGAGCCAAATTGCTGCCTAAGTAGTGTATTATTTTTCCCATTTTACAGATGAAGAAACTGAGAGAGGTGGTTATGTGACTTGCCAGGTTCACATATATAATAAATGTCTGTCAGGACTGCAATTGTGTTCTTCTGACTCCAAGATCAATGTTATTGCTGCTATGTCTTCCTTGTTTTCATAACAGCCAAGCACTACTTACTTTTTCCCATGCATAGGATCCCACCTCTGCACCTTTGTGCAGGTTGTCTCCCAATCCTAGAATGAATATTCCTTCTGATCATTTGAATCCTACCTAGCTCCTTTCAAGATTCACTTTTTCTGATCCTTTTCCTCTCCCTCCCCTTGCCTTTGTTAGTGCTGTCCCCACACCATGAAAATTGCTTTGGTATAGATTTTATATTTAATTATGCACACACATGTTATTTCCACCCATCACATGGATGTTTATTAGGGAGAGAGACTATTCCTTTTTTGCCTTTGCATCCCCCAAGCACTTAATGCTGGAACATAACTTGCATATCGTAGTTACTTAATAAGTGTTTTTGTATTAAATTATTTAGATTTTCTGAGACTATTCTGGAATGATGTGAACCACAAAGAAAACCACTAGAATAGTCCACCCTCAGAGGGATCCTCTATGTTAGGGATTAAGACATTGAACCCTAAATACCAAAAGGCTAGCAAATGGCCATGAGTACCATTGAGTTCTCATAAAGTGTAAGTAGGGGAGAAGAAAAAATAGGAAAGAATAAAGACAGTAAGAAAGGAAAGAAGAGAAGAGGAAGAAAGAGAAAAAACATAACAAAAGACACATATATGTGATAAAATTCATATGTTATAAATAATATATTATTATCTATTTAGCATAGATTTAAATATATTTAATGTATTACAATAGAGAACACATACTATTTAAGTGTTATATTATGTAACATATATACTGTATGACATGTAAATATGTCATATAATATACCTAAAAGTTCCTTTCCATGTAAACATGTATATTAAAGAATATATCATCTTACACATAAGATAATATACACATGTGTGTGTGTATATATATATATATATATAAGATTATATATTTTAAATGGTGCTAAGACTTTTGGGATATCATGTATATGGATAGATGAATGAATGGATTGTTTATATGTGTATGTATGTGTATTATATATATATGTCTATATGCATATATGCAGGGAGAAGCAAATTATCACTTCCAGTTTGTGATTTGATGATTCTTTGGAATATGGAATCTTAAACAAATTAGAATTTTGTTCTACTAATTGAAAAATGACACAGAGTTCTAAAAATGTAGTAGTGATACTGACCATGGGAAGACAAATCCCATCAGGGAACACATATTGATGGGCAACTAAGTGATGATGTAGATGCCAGGCTTAAAGTCAAAATCTGAGTTCAGATTCTTCCTAGCTGTGTGACCCTAGGCAAGTCACTTAACCCGGTTTTCCTATGCTGTAAAATGATCTGGAAAAGGAAATGGCAAATCACTCCAATATCCTTGCCAAGAAAACTCCAGATGAGGTCACAAAGAGTGAGGTACAATTGAAACAACTGACCAGCAACAACACATGTGGGTGCCTATGCCCTATATTGCCTATTTAAAATTAGATTAAAATTCTGAGCCTAGCTTCAAAGGCAGCTGTAATATAGTGGAGAGGGCATTGTATTTAGAATCAGAAAATCTGGGTTCTAATCTTAACTCTGACATTTGTTAGTTTGGGCAAATCATTTCAGTTTTCTTATTTGTATAATAGGTATCATAGTATATGTGTTACCTTCCTCAAAGAGTTCTTGTGAGGATTGTTTAAAAACCAATAATGTATATAGAATACCTTATCAACCATAAAGCAGCATATCAATGATTGCTGTTCTTCCTCAGGGTAGACCTCATGGTGTAGCCACAAATTAGAGGATTTCTATTGTCTTTCCCCCAAGGAAGTTTAAAAAAGGCCATGAAGCTTCCATGGATTTTGGAGTTATGGGCTGCAGATGCCCAAAGGATAAAAAAATACATTCTAAAGCAATAAATGATCAGAGGACTGCTATTAAACAGCCATAACTAGCCTCGAGCAGCTGAGAGTCTTAAGGTTCTCCAGAAAAGTTGACTGGTTTAGTGCCCTTTAAACATAGTACTAGGGAGGATGTTATGAATGTTTCCTGATTCCTAGGACAATTCTGAGGAACTCTTGAAAAAGAATGGCATCCACATTCAGAGGAAGAACCGTGGGAGTAGAAACACAGAAGAAAAACAACTGCTTGAAACATGGTTCTATGGGGATATGATTGGAGATGTAGACTAAATGACCACCCTAGTGCAATTGTCAATAATATGAAAATAGGTCTTGATCAATGACACAAGTAAAACCCAGTGGAATTGCTTATTGGCTATGGGATGGGTGGGTGGGGAGAACATGAATCATGTAACCATGGAAAAATATTCTAAATTAGTTAAATAAAATTTTTCATTACTAAAAAATAAAATAAAAATTTTTCCTAGTTCCACACTGGGAAATCCTTGATTAGAAAGCAAAGTTTAAAACTGAACTGTCAAGGGTAAATAGCTAGCACGGCAGATAGAGCACCAAGCCTAAAGTCAGGAGGACCTGGGTTCAAATATGGCTTCAGACACATCCTAGCTTCATGATTCTGGGCAAGTTCCTTAGCCCCTTTTGCCTCTTTAGGGCTCTTCTGTCTTATAATTGATACTAAGACAGGTAAAGATTTTTTAAAAATTGAACTGCCTTTTGATATACAGCATATTGGGCATTTATTAAATAAAACAGTTGGATTGGATTGGAAACTTAACATTTGTAAAGTTCTTAGCTCGACACCTGACACAGTAGTTATAACTCCTGGTTATGGAGCTGCTAGATACAGTGACTGGTGTAAGTTATTTCACTTTTCATTGTGAGCCTGAATGGTAAGCAGTAGAGACAAGGGATGTCAGGGGAAAAATACCAGTCCATGAACTTGTCTAGTCTTGTTCAAAGTAATCACACTTCCCTTTGAAGACTATGCTATTGTATAATCAGATTTCATTGCTAAGAAATTAGAAATTTTTTTCTTTATACACTTCCTAAATTATTAAGTATGATTCAGAACTAAGGGGAAATTGAGCCTGGAAGCTCTCATTAAAAATGCTATAACATCTTAAAAGACCAATTGTATTTCCTACCTTCTCTTTCCACAAACTCATTATAGCTTTCGCCCACAAATCTTCACGTCATATTTTTAGAGCTATTTTCTTTTTACAGTTTTTCAAGTGCTTAGTGAGCAACCTTGTTTTTTCCTGCCCAAAGGTGATCATTATCATTCCATCCTCCTCCTGACAGCCTTATATTTTTCTGTAAGCTTCATGTTGCTTCCTATTTTATTTCTCATTTAGGTCATTGTAATCATATTAGCCAGACCAGGTAGTCTTACCCTGAATTGAAGCAGAAAGCATTCTTTGATCTTTCCAAAATGATAAATAAATTCCATGTACCACAGGATTCTAGATTTAGATCTGGAAGAGACTTTAAAAGTCATCTAGTCCTGTACTGTGCATGCTTACACACACATACACACACAGGCTGTCATTTCTATCTACCTTTCAATCCTGTTGATTCTCAACCAAGGGAAGCCATTTAAAAAATAAAACAGTAAAAGATTGCTTATCTAAAATCTGAATATGAGCTGCTGAAATTCACAATGTCAGATTTTAAAACTCTTTAAGTAGTAGGATTTTAATTGCTCATATTTGGTCCAAATTTCCAATATTCCCCATAATTTCCCCCCAGATCAGTGATGTAGACAGAGAACTCTATAGTTTTACCAAAATTGAAATTGATACTTTCATCTTCTCAGCAGGTGTTATGCTCATGTGTTAACAAATGACTAGAATTACTATTGGTTTTGTAATTGTTAAGACTGTATGGAAAACTGTCAGGTTCCCAGCTTCTCTGGAATCTTACACCTGCAAATATCCTGTTCATATTAGTATTATCAACACCTTATTCAGAATTCTAGGAAATGCAGTGTTGGTAAAAATATATTAATTTCATATCGTACTTATTGATATATTAATTTTGATTTTAAAATAATTAGGAGTGCTATTAATTTTTAAAAATTAAAATTTAATATAGTGCATTTGAGACCAACTATGCTGAATGTTGTTTAATCCTTCTTTAATGAATGAAAGTTTTGCAATGAAAAAGGGTCATAGGATCATAGATATTTAGAGGTAGAAGGGACCTCAGAAGTCATCAAGGTCACACACATCTCCTCACACCCATTTTATAGATGAGAAAACTGAAGTTAAATGCCAAAAGTGTTAAATAATTTGCCCAATATCACTCATCAACTGAACTATTCAAGACTCAAATCTTCCTTCAAGATCACAAATCTAACATTTTATCCATTATAGTACTTTCTCCTATTGTTCATCACTTTGTACATCATTTATTATACTTTAGAGGTAGCTTTATACAATGAAAAACAGGCTAGATTTGGAGTCAAAAGACCTAGATTCAAAACCAGGCTTTACTACATACTATCTTACAGTTGACAAGCTATTTAATCTCTACTCATCTGACATGAGCAGATTGGACTATATTAGTGTTCAGTTATTAAAAATATTAAATATTTTAAATTAAAAATATTTAAAAACTGAATAGATTCAATTCTTTGTGTTCCTATATGGGATTTTCTCTGCAAAGATACTGGAGTAGTTTACCATTTCCTTCTACAGCTTAGTTCATTAATGAGGAAACTGAGGCAACCAGGGTTAACTGACTTGCCCAGAGTTACTCAGCTAGTAAGTGTTGGAGGCCAGATTTGAACTCGGGAAGAGGAGTTTCACCAGATTTGAACTCGGGAAGAGGAGTTTTCCTGCCTCCAGTGCCAGCACCTTCTCCATGGTACCACCTTGCTGCCCCAGATCAGTGATATCAAACTCAAATAGAAATAGCTGCATATTGGCTTCGAAAACCTCATGTTAACATTGTCTATGGTCTATTGTACTTTATTTGTGTTGTTAAATATTTCCCAATTACACTTTACTCCAGCTGCAGTGTTAGACCACTCTGCTCTACATGACCTCAGAAGATCCATCTGGCTCCAAATCTGTTATCCCATGATCATTCTGGAAAGTTTAAGAGTGTTTAATTTCATTTCCAGGATAACAGCCTTATATTCTGGAAAGTGGGCTGTTATTGGACACTTGGATTTTTTTAAATTCCAGTAAATGAGCCTTTTATAGGGTTTTCCCACTTTCATACCCATTTAAGCCAACTTCAGGAACTATGGAAGACATCATTCCAGCTGACGGAGCAGTTCTCCTGGAGGGTGTTTGAGAGGCGAAGCTAGGTAAATGTTGGCTCTTTTGAGATCACCTATAAATTTTTATTCAGAATTATTCCTCTGAAATCATCTAACAAATCATAATGAAGGAGAATTGGCAGGCCCAAATCTCCTTTTGCATTATGCTGAACTCTGAAAGTTTACAGATCAAGGAAAAAGTGTTAACTAGACTGGAGAGGCATAAGTGGGTATGGACAGCACTACCACCACTGAAAAAGTATAGTACATGAAATAAGCAAACAAATAATATATTTACAATACTTATAAGGCTATTTTGAGGAATTGGGGCGGCAGGGTGGCATGGTGGCTAGAATGCTATATTTGGAGTCCAAAAGACCAAAGTTCAAATTCAACCTTAGACACTTAATAGCTGGGTGACCTGGACAAGTCATTTAAGTCTGTTTGCCTCAATTTCCTCATCTTTAAGATGAGCTGGGGAAAGAAATGGAAAACCATTTTAGTATCTCTGTCATGATAACCTTAAATGGGGCCACAAAGAGTCAGATACAACTGAAAAATGTCTGAACATCAGCTAGGTGATTCTGGGCAAGTCATTTAAACTGCCTGCCTTAATTTCCTCACCTGTAAAATGAGGTTAATAATAGTAACTATCTCCTAGAGTTGTAAGAATAAAATGAGATATTTGTAAAAAGCTTTGCAAACACCATATAAATGTAAGGTACTATGATAATAATTATTATTATAATCCCATAAGCAATATGTTCTTGTTTTATTGACCTCCTTATCACCTAATCCAAGAGATATTTCTCAGTATTCCATGTCCTCTTTAACCTCACTGTAGCATTTCACAGTGACTCTTCCTTAACACAGGTTTTCTTGGTTTCCAAGTTACACTGTATTTTCATGGTTCTTGTTATGTTACAAATCTATCTCTTTTTCTGGATTCTTTTTCTTTCTCTGCCCCTTAAATGTAAGCATTTCTTAAAGGCTCCATCTTTGCTTCTTTTCTCTTAGTCCAAAGTGATCTCATCCACATCCTTTGCTTCAAATGTCATCTTTTGCCAAAGACATATCTAAAATTAGAGTCTCTAGGACCTCATTTCCAATCACAGCCTAAACTGCTTAACTTCGATGTCCCACTGGCATCTCCAAATCAGTATGTCCAGAATTCAACTGTCTTGGAAATTGAATCAAGAAGGTTTGTTTGTTTTGTTTTGTTTTGTTTTGTTTTAACGAAAAAGTAGCAGAGGAAGAACTCTCTCTGTGTATCCACCAAGCTGGCTACCACAGAGTGTAGCCATGGAACATGTACTGAAGAAGGATAGCAATTGAATACCCAAGTGTTTACAGGAAACAAATTCAAGAAAAAATAAAGCAATAAAAATTCAAGCAAGTAACCTAAAAATCCTAAGTGAAAGGAAGGAAATTTGACTTTGAAAATGACTTGGTAGAATGAGTCTTAGCTCTAGAAGGATATGCCTTATTTTATTTTAAATGACACAATGAAAGGGATAGGTTGTAATAATATATAAGGAGAAGATATTCTCATGTAGAGAAAATTCAGGAACCAGGGTAGGAAGACAGAAGCATGTTTGAGAAAGCTTGAGTAAAGGTCAGAGGTGGCAGAAGCAGAAATGATGATGATGATGGAGCATACAAAAGACTATCTGATTAGATAAACTGTTCAAAATACACATTACAATCAATCAAAAGCATCTGTTAAGTACCTCCTACATGACATGTGCTGTAATAGGTTTGGTAGGTATAAAAGACAAAAATAACCTCAAGTAAATTACATTCTTTCTGGAGGGGGTGTTAATATACAATTTGTACACAAATTAGTATATACAGGGGCAGCTAGGTGGCTGGGTAGATAGAAAGCTGAGCTTAGAGGCAGGAATCCTGAGTTCAAATTTGGCATCAGACACTTCCTAGCTGTATGATCCTGGGCAAGTCACTTAACACCAGTTACCTAGCCCTTACTACTCTTCTGCATTGAAACCAATATTTATTATTCTAAGGCAGAAGGTAAGGGTTTTAAAGAAATAAATATAAATTAGTACATATATTAGTACATATATATGGTAATTTTGTATCAGAAGCCCAGTACAGAGTCATTGTATAGTAATGATCATTATAGAAGACTTTAATTATCCAGACACCTACAGGAGCTCATTTCTTTTTTTAGGAGCTCTTATTTCTTCTCAAAGCAAAGATGCTAACAACTTATTAACTTGCTTTATTGATAATTTAATTTTTCAAAAAGTGAGGGAAGCAATGAAGGGAAATTCTGTTTAGGACCTGATTCTCACTAACAGGGAGTAAACAATTGCTGATAGGATATGATGGTCATCTTGTGAGATAATTGCATCTTGGAGTTTGTGATAGAGGAGAGAAAGGCAGGAAATAGTAAGACATAAGTGCTAAATTTTGAAAAGGCACATTTCAAAGGGTTCCCATAAAAGGTAGGAAGGATTTATTGTGCTAAAATTGTATAATGGAAGATAGAAGAGGGTAGATGAGAAGTCTTCAAGAATGAAATTCTCAATGAAAAATGAGGAAACTATTTCAGGGAAGATGGAAAAGATAATAATTTCCTAAGACTTAAAGAAACAGATATGAAAATATAGTGAAATCACCAGCCAACTTCAGTTGTTTTTTTTAAGGCATAAAAAAAGGTGGAATCAAGGACAGGTGATAGAGGATGAAGACAAAATCCTATTCTGTGAGAATAGTAGTATTACCTGATCCCAGAATAAGCTAAATGTGACAAGGAGCTAAACACAACAAAAGGAATGGGAATTTTTGTTGTTTTTGTTTGGTTTTAGTGCTATTGGGAAAATGAGGATCAAAAAAAATTGATCAGACTACTGCTCAGATGGAAAATTGACAGAGAGAAGACAGAGTTGCTTAATTTTGTTTCCACTGAATAAATTGGGATCTTTGGACTAGAAAGGACATAACAAAAATGGTTAATGGGAAGTTGATAGTTGAGATGATAATGAATTGGCTCAAGTGAAGAATATGCTGGAGTATTAATGCATCCAGTAGATGTGATTGCTGAGCCAATATCAGTGATCTTTGAAATATTGTGAAGGGGGATGAGTTATTACAAGACTGGGGAAGGGTAAATGTCCCACTTTTCTAAACGGAGGAGAGAATGGATTCTGTAAATTATAAATCAGATTGCGTGATAGAAATTTCTTGTGGAATTCTTGGAAGAAATAGTTATCAAACATCTAAAAAGGCAGCAGTGATCACGGAGGCCTGGTGATTTCCTAAAGCTCAGGTCACAGCAGGCTAACCTTAAATCTTTTTAAGCAGTGTTGTTAGAATGATAGATCAAAGGAATGCCTTAGGTTTCCCTTGATTTCTAGCAAAGCATTCGTTAAAGTCTCTCATGATATTTTTGCTGATGCGGTTGAACAGATATGAATTAGGAGATAGTATAGTTAGTTGAATTCAGAACTGGCCACATAGCCAGATCCAGAGTAATCATTAAATAGATCAGCAGCAACCTGGTTCATGGAAGTGTTCAATGGAATAACTTAGGAATTTGTGATTGACCCTATGTTATTTAATATTTTTTAAATACATGGGAAAAGGTGTAAGTAGCATGCATACTTTTACAAACTTACAGATGACACAAAGCAAGAAAAGGAAAGCTAATAGATGGATGAGAAAGTCAGGATTCCAAAAGACTGACAAAAGTCCTTGATGCTGGGAAAAAAAATGAAGAAGAAAACATAGCATCCTGAAATAAGGAAGGCAAGGTCTTACTGTACTTTGACTTGATCAGAACACATCATGAATTTTGTATTCATTTCTGGGCTCCACATCTTAGGAAGAACATTGATATGTATCCAGAGAAGAGAAATCAGGGCACCATAATACCAATGAATAAATGTCATAAAAGGACCGATGGAATGTCTAGACTGGGGATGAAAAGACTTAGAGGAGTTAAATTTGTGGAAGAGGGGTTAAATTTATTCTGCTTGACCTCAAAGGGTAGGGCCAAGAACAAAGAGGCCAGTTTTTTGGTGTGAGAAAAAGTCCTTAATTCTCTTTAAAAGCTGAGTGGACTGCCTTGGGAGGTAATGGCTACCCACTTCATGGTGAATTGTAGACGAGATAGATATGGGTTGGCTTGTTGATCATTCTCTAAAATTCTGTGATTCTGTGATTATCTCTTCAAAATATTTCCTATTCTCCCACTAACACAGTTGACTAGAAACCTTAGGTTCACTGGAGACTCCTTCTTATCCCTCACTGACTGACTTAGTTTGTTGCCAAGTCCTATATTTTCTACTTTGGAAATGTCTATTACTTCTATCCGCTCTTTTCCATTCCCAAAGCCACCCCCTAGTTTGGGTCTACAATAGTTCTTACTGAGATTAGCTAGTTGTTTCTTCTCCATTCTCCCAACCCTCTCATTGATCATCCACATTGCTGACAGATTAAGCATCCTAAAATCCCAATTCTAATCATGTAACTCTTCCATTGACCTTCAAAGGCTTTTAATGCCACTGAATTAACTCCAGATCCTTAGTTTAGCAATCAAGGGGCACCAACCTATCCTACCAGATTAGCTCCCATTGTGGTCTGCCTACCTTATGCTTTAGGGAAGTCATTCAAGCACGTCAGCTAAGTTTCAGGGGGGGGGGAATCATGGATGGTTTATAAAAGAAACATACATTCTTTTTTAATATTTAAATTTTATTTATTTATTTAATGAATTTAGAATATTTTTCCATGGTTACATGATTCATGTTCTTTCCCTTCCCCCCTTCCACCCCCCTCCTGAAGCCAAAGAGCAATTCCCCTGGATTTTACATGTGTAAAAGAGGATCAAGACCTATTTCCATATTATTAATATTTACACTAGAGTTGTTGTTTAGGGTCTACATCCCCAATCATATCCCAATCAAACCATGTGATAAAGCAATTATTTTTCTTCTGTGAAGAAACATATATTCTGGTCAAACTCCACTACTATTTACTATTTCATATTCCAAATATTCCTGATATATTCTCATGTCTCTATGCCTTTGCTCAGGTTATCTCCTGCATGTGGGTTCTCCTTTCTCTTCAGAGAGAAGTGATCTCTTATTCTTATGAATACACATCATTTGAGGTTTCTTGGTATACTTAATAATTATGGTTAACCCTTACCTGGTATTTTAAGATTTCATTTGATCCTCACAACAACCCTGAGAAGTCAGCATTATTATGCCCATTTAACAGATGAGAAATGAGACAAAGAGGATTTACCTATGGTCTCACAGTTAATAAGCATTTGACGTGAGGTGTAAACTCCTGACTCTTCCTAACTTCCTGTGGTCTTCCTACCTAGTCATAATTCCTTGTGTTATAGTTTTTTGTGTATTCGTGTTATTTGCCCATCAAATTGCAAGCTCTTTTAGGGTTAGGGTTGTAACTAAAGCATCTGTATTGCAGCATTTAGCCCAGCCCTATGCATGGAGGAGATGCTAAATGAATGCTGCTGAGTTGCATGAAGTTGAATGTTTAGAAAAAGGAGGGATGGAATGAGTTATCAGTATGATGGCTCCTTTAGCTCATGTTCCTTCAGAGTCCATTCACCAACAAAAAAATCTCAGTAAGCCCACAAAAGATATTTTTGTGTGGCATCAGAAACCAAATGATAAATGAACTTCCTAGAAGACAAATTGGATTTGATTTTTTTACATTTTTGCTCAAAACTCAGGAATGCTCACATACATTGAACAAGGTTTCTGGACCCTGTAAGCAACTAAGCTTCAAGTATTTGCTTTTTTGAATTCTGCAGAATAAGAAATCTAATATATCTGTGTTGGTGAACCTATTGCATGTGTGTCGGAGCATGCCAGAGAGCAAGCTGCTCCCTTCCCCCTCTCCATACTGGGTGAGAAGAAATTTCTCTGATCACCTGCCCCTCTGCCCAGCAGCCCAATTGGAGTGCTTCCTTCTTCCCCTGTGTGGGCTAAGGGGGTAGCTCACATGAGGCATGAGGGTTTCAGTTTGGGCACTCCAAACATTCACCATCACTGTAATATGTGAACTAAAATACCAAAATTGCAGTATCTTTAGTGTGTCACTTGTTTTTCTGGAGAACACATTTTATTAATGTCATGTTGAAATACATACAATCTAATCTCTTTCAACTTCAATATACCTTTACTTATATTCTATATTCCTGGAAACACACATTTGGAGAATGATGCAACAAGACTTGAGTATAAGGGACATTTTATGAAGATCTATTGGGATAGACTCTTTCATTAAATGACTTTCCAAACTATCCATCCAAATTTCCTTTTGAAAAAATAAAAAAGCATTCAAGTCCCTACTGAAGAGAAAAAAAAACAACAGGCAGAAATAAGGCTCACAAACTAAGAGGTTTACTGTGATAATGTAAGGATAGGATGTGTATATTGGCTTTGTCTTTTAGAATAGCATACAAGAGTGTTCTGACCAGGGTCAGAGTCAATTTCCATATGGATCATTTAGCTTCATTCTGTTTCACAGCTGCAAATGGTACCCCTTACTCCATTCGGCTATCCTGGGAATATATGCAATATAGGGATAGCATTAGAGTATGTGAACGAATCCTAAAAATCTATTACTACTAGGGGGAAAGAGAGCAGAGGGCTTATATTATCCTCTTTCCTGTATTATAGAAAATTAGTTTCTTAAAAGCCAGCTTTTTTTTTCTTTTTTGTCTTTGGCCCCAAAGTTTAGCAAGGTACCTTGGATACAGTAGGATCTTTACCCATGTTTCATCAATGAAATTGAATAGGCTATTGAATTATTGGGCCACAGGTATTTTCTCTTGCAAATATGAGAGGAAAAATGTTGATATCAAAGTAAAACTAATTGGTAGTCAATCCATCCCTCAGAAAGGAAATGCTTAGAAATGTAAGGGCACAGACAACATTTTTAATGTAAACAGTACAAACTTGGAATACAGAAAGATGGTTGTCCAAGGGAGAAAGCAGTTTCAAGGAGCATGACCTGTTATATCTAAGAAGAATTCTGTCCAGGGCTCAGGAAAGGAACTTCAGTCTAAATAGGGCCATAGATTTTGACTTTCCCCTTTGCCACACAGGTAATCCTACTCATGTACCTCACTACCATTGTATTCTAATATCAGCCCACTCTTGCTGAAAGCACTTGTGTATTAGGCTTTTCTGTGTTAGAGTATCTCAGTTTGTTCTTACTCTCCCACTGGCTTATTATTAGAAGGAATCATAAAAGTAATTGTTTATGAGCAACAGTTCTAGAAAACCAAATCTCTTAGGGTAGAGCCCTGAGAAGAGATATAGTGAGCTGTTCTCTATAGTCCCCAAATTGCTAAGGGAATAGGAGTGGGAGCTGGGAAAAGCATCCCAGAGGACATGCCGAATAAACAAAAATAGAAAAGAACAAAATAGAGTCATCCATAGTGTAAGAGAATTCCCTGCTGCCTACAGTTAACACAATCTGATTCCTTCACCTGGACTTGGTTGATGCTGCATAAAATCAGGCTGGTGTATTTCTGAGCCTAATCACTTTTCCATAGTAGGCACAGCCATTCAATCCTTCTCTGTTCAGTTGGTGATAGAAGAATATTTGGCTTTACTTTCTTATAGACAACCAGCTATGGGCTTGCAAAATCAAGCTGAGCTATCAAATAGTGGCTGGTTTGCTGCTTTGCCTGATATAGATCTTCTCCTTCTGTTCTTTGACATGGAAATCATTCTCTTTCCCAGGTACTCTATTAAATTCCATTGCACACATCCCACTTATATCACACATCTAGATAAAGTAGCCTGAGGCTGATGGTCAAGATTTGGGCAGTGTATTCAGGGCAGCCTATACTCCCAGTATGAAAAACTGCAAGTGGTCTTTTTTGGTTGTTTTCCCATCTCTGTGCAGTTGAGTGATGGTCAGAAAAGCCTAGTCAGCAGACTCACAATTTTGTCACAACTTCTTACCCGGAGCAGAGCTGATAATTCTCCATCCTTCTCCATGGTTCAGTCCCTTAAAAGGATACAACTTTTCTTCATGGAATTCAGCGTTTTCCTCTTAATAGCTCCCAAAGGACAGAATTTGCTGTCTCATGTGTACAGCAGTTGAACCTGGAGGGGCATTGAATGACCCTTGGTTAGAGGAAGGGCTAGCAGTGGAAGCCCCTTTGCCTATTTTGCATATTTCCTCTCAGTTGCAGCATATCTCTGTTGCCACTCCAGCTAAATTTATTTAGTAAAGGATCTTGATTTCCTCCACACCTTATTTGTTTTGTCCCAATGTTCTCCTAAGTTAGGTTTGTTTGAATGGGGTGGGGAGGGTTAGGGGAGTAAAGCTGACTGACCATAAAATGAATCATTTCCACAGATTACAATTTTTATGTTGAGATGCAGCTGTCTCCTTCCCAATCACCCATACAATGAGTTTCTGAAGATTGCTTAGGAAACAGCACCGAAATTGTGCTGCCACAGCCTTTATGTGTCTGTCACCTGGGAGGAGAGGCATTTGGAGAGGCAGGCCAGAGACAGGTTGAGGGTATGCATTTGAGATGAAGTCTCATCTATGGTTTAAATTCAGTCTGTTTGGGAGGAACCATCCAGAAAGGATCAATCTGAAGAGTCCTTTATCCCAGAGGAATTGGGGATTGATTAGATTTCACCTCTCCACTGCCTCATACTCAATGCTCCATAACCATCTTACCCATAAACATGGAAAATTAGGTTTTTGTTCATTTCTGGCACATCACTATTACTCATACACTGCAGAATAAGATATTTGAACAATAAAATGAAGCTACATCCAATTTTCAACTTCAGAAAAAAATGTTTTTGAATTCTACCAAATTAAAAGTATGCTTCACAAAACATGAACCCCTTTCTTCTAGATTAGAGTATTAAAATGAAGTTGATGTTGTTGTCATTGTAAATTTAAGTAGTGATTTTTAAATTATATTAAATTCCAAACCTTTCTCTCTAAAGTAATTTAAGGAGAAGAATGGAAAACCAGGACACAATATTTCTTTGCTCATTCTGTATCATCATATTAAGGTTATCTGGTAGAAGAGACATTTTACAGAAATCATCCTGTACTCTGAGTTTCCTATATACTATTTCAATGAGTGGCATTAACTCAAAATGTACTGTTCTCAGAAACCTTTGAAGGTTAAGCAAAAAAGCTCTCTTGATTTTATTATTATGAAGAAAACACTGGTTTAGTCAGTTTTCTTAGAACCTAGAAATAATAAGGCCTCTTTTGTTCTCTGCAATTCAGCTGCTTTATAGCATGGCAATGTTCCTCCCCACCAGTTAATAACAGAGATGATGAGGTAAAATAATAACTGATATTTATATTGAATTTTAAAGTTTATGAGTTTTGTTATTTATTTACATAGTAGTTAGCTAGATGCTAGCCTTGGAATCAGAAAGACTCATCTTCCTGAATTCAAGTCTGGCCCCAGACTTTCTCATTATGTGACCTCTGACAAGTCATTTAACCCTGTTTGCTTCCATTTCTTCATCAGTAAAAATAGCTAGAGTAGGAAATGGCAGACCATTCCAGTATCTTTGCCAAAAAAAAACCCAAATGGGGCCACAAAGAGTCAGACACCAGTGAAAAATGACAGAAGACTGCATAATAGTACATATAATATATAGGGAGAGCTGTATATACACATATAAAATGTGTGTGCTTGTACTATATATAATATATAATAATATATTGAGTATGGTAGCTTAGTTACTCTGTGGATAGAGTGCTGAGTCCAGAGTCAAGAAGATTTGAATTCAAATCTGGCCTTAGATACTCACTAGCTAACACTGGCCAAGTCACTTAAAATCTGTTTGCTTTAATCCATTGTCAAATCATTCCATTATCCTTGTCAAGAAAACTCCATGTAGGTTCCCAAAGAGTTGAACACAATTGAGTGACTAATAATAACATGTGTAGTATAGTATATACTGTTTTCTATTCAGCATAATTATAAGTAGTCTATAGTATAGAATAAAATAAGATATAATAGAGTATCAAATAATATAATATGGAAAAGGACATTTGTGTACCTCTTTAAGATTTTTCATTTGCTTTCAACACAACTCTATGAGGGAAGCTGAATTGATCTTGCTTTGCAGATAAGAAAACTGAGACTTTTAAAGGTTAAATAATTTGCCCAAATTTACACAGGTAATGAGTGGTTAAGCCAAGACTTAAAGCTAGATCTTCTGATCTTAAATCTTATAGTATGTAAATCTCATAATGCATGACATTAATGGAGAATATGGCATAATGGATTGGGGTCATTAGAAAGGATTTAGATCCTTGCTACCTATTATGACCTTGAACATCTAATTTCATCTTACTAGGACCCCATTTTTCAAATTTGTAAAGTGAAAGTGAGGGCATTTGGCAAAATGATTTCTTTTTTTATTCATAAAACTTTATTTCACTTGCATCAACTTAATACACATGTTCTTAACAATTATTCTTGGATTGTTCATGAACATCTCATAAGACATTAAACAAAGCTATCTATCATCTCCAGTTATTTCCCTGTTAACGATTTTTATGATACATGCATGTTAGGCAAGTAACAAAAAAATTACAAAAACAAAAAATCTAAAAAAAGTTAAATACATGGGTTTTTTGTTTTACTGTTGTGCTTGACATACAGTGCCTTGATGAATATCAAGCAATTCATTTTTACTGCCTCTTACTTGTACATTTGTTCTAAGGTTGCCTAAACCATTTAAATACAAATACAATGAGTAGCAGAAATAATGAAAGCGAACAGCATTACCTGCTGTTACCGCTTTACAAATAATGGAATGTGAACTGTTTCTGCCCTTCTCCAGAGTAAATTGACTGGGTTAAAACTTTGTCTTAAGGAACATTTTGTAACTGCCATCAAAAAGGTATACACATTGAGATTTGGGTATTCCACAGATATACATGGAATGGCAGGCAGTATCTACGGGACTTCTGTTTCTACCACAGCTATGAGTGCCCCAACTCTAAAGTACCCCACAATAACTACCCCTGTGGCTGGAACCAGTTATCCCCCCTCTCCCCTCCACCATGACAAGCCAATATGTAAGCAGTTCTCTTGGCTTAGACATGGAAGCTCTTTTGGCACTGGCCTTGTGAAATCACAGTGTACCAGAAGTACTATGCCAGACATGTAAAACGTATATAAAAATTCCATCTCCCCATATTGGCCACCTCAGCTGAAAACAGGTAACTCCCCAAATGATAACTGGCTCTACTCCCCTAATATTAAGCATAAAACCCCACAGAAAAGATAGAAATCCAAAAAAGAAGTAACATAAACTGTAAACAAAAACTATTTGTGGGACGGCATGGATGACAAATGGCAAATGAGGCAGACAAAAGTTGGAAAGCGGGTTAATTCTCTCCTCCTCCTGCTTCAGCTTCACCTCCGTGGATGTCCGATGTCCACAACGTCAAGTCGTCTCTCAGTAATTGCATTATCAATGTGCTCTCTTTATATGATTCTTCACTTAATGGATCAAGTTCAGCCATGGCTTCATCAAAAGCTGTCTTTGCAAGGGAGCAGGCTTTCTCTGGAGAGTTCAGGATCTCATCATTGAACACAGACAAGTTCCAGGATATGCTGGTTGCATCTCCTTTTTGCTGATTTCAAATGCTTCTTGATCTGCTTATTGTGACTGATCCACTCTACCTTTCTTGTCATCACCAGCAGCAACCTCAGTCGAGTAACGGTAGTAGTCTCCTTTCATTTTCAAATAGAAAACTTTGCTTTGCCTGTGAAGCTTTAGGAATCAAGAACTTGTCCAACAGAGACAGCACATCATTGCAGATATCTCTTAGTTCGGTCTCAGTTTTCTCTCTGTATTCTCGGGCCATCTGCTATTTTTTTCTCAGCACCTTCTGTCTTTGGTTCAGTACTTGAAATGACCCTCCAAAATGACCTTTGGGCCCCTTTGACATTTTTGTAAGCAACAGAGAGAAGCTTCCTCTCCTTGGATAATTCAGCTCCTGGCTCACTTGCAGACTTCATGCAGGATGCCATGGCATTGTATGTCTCAGCCTGCTCAGCCAATTTGGCCTTCTGCACCAGCTCATTTTTATCCATGACTGAATATTCTGTGCCTGGAGTGAGTGGCAGTGGTGGCCGGATGAATGGGGGGGTCAGTGGTCTCTGGGCAGCAGCAGTGGCAGCAAAATGATTTCTAAGTTTCTTCCCAGTTCTGCGTAAGGTAGACTGAGAACTGGGCTGCTACACTCATGTAAAGCATTCTTGTCAAACAAAAACTCAGTGTTACACTCAATATCCAACTATAATTCTTCCTTTATTTAGGACTGTTAAGGACTGCTGGAGGTCGAATAGAATTAAAGTCACCAGGCAAAGCAAAATGAGCTGTAGAAGGCAAATTATTTTAGGTACTACCAAGATGTTGTCACTGGCCTTCCTGGAGAAACTTGCTGGGACTCATTAGCCTGCCCTGACAGGGACAGCCCCCTCAGAGGCTGCTCCTTCCTGGGAATCATTAGTGCAGCTGTGCTCTGGTCATAACCAGTGAATGTCAGACTCTTGAAGAATCATATATTTAATTAGATTTGGGGAACAGAGAGGAAATGCAAGATTTAAAGGTAAAATACAGGACAGAGAGAAAATGAACAGTGCCATAGGAACTGTTATGCCACTAGCACTGTGTCCTGAGGGGATGAGATTGGGATAATTATTTGGAAATGATAATTCTCTAATGAGCTCAGTTCTTCTCTTTGCATTAGGAAGTAATACCCTCACTGGACCACAGAATCTCCAGTTTGGAAAGGAATTCAGTGCTTATCTAGCTCTATCCATAGCTAAGCAGGATTCTCCTTCCCAGTCACTGGTCCTCCAGCTTCCAGGTGAAAATCTCCAGTGATAGGGAAGTCATTACCTTTCCAGGAAACCTATTTTACCTTTGGACAATTCTAATTTGTTAGGAAGATTTTCCCTCCATCAACCATAAAATTTACCCCCAGCCCTGGCATCTGCTACTAGTTTCTCCTAGTTCTGCTTTCTGAGGTCAAACCAAATAAGTTGATTTCCATTTCCACATGAGAGTCCTTCAAATACTTGAAAGTATCATCATATCCCACCTTAATCCAAAACCCTTTATTGATTCACATGCTTATGTTGTCACCTTCAACTGACACCAGCACATAGTGACATCTAAGAGACCATATTCATTGCTTAAACTTTTGCATCATCTCATGTGAGCTCCTCATTTAATTTCTGTTCTTGTATTCTATAGCTTTTTACCCAGGTTTCTATCTAATGTAACCATATTCTTCTGGGTAAGAAGGAATCAATAAAAATCTCCTGCTTTCCTGTATTCTACGCTTCTCATTTCTACTTCTTTTTATTTTCCCTCAACATACTCCAAACTACATTTTTCTCAATTTGCAAAATATCAGAGATATATTTGATTCTTCAGCTTATTAGCTATGCAGATGTCCAATAGGTCCATATTTCTGGGTGGCTCATCAGATTGCCTTCTTTTTTCTAAACCAAACATCTTGGTTCCCTCAGATAATTCTTTGGCATGGTTTCAAATCTCACTATGTTCATATTTCCTCTCCTTGGGATTTATTCTAGCTCATCGGTGTCTCCTGTGGACATGAAAAGGAGAGACTTCTACTGATCCTCTTTAGAGGTATCTCTTTGCATATTAAGTCTAATCCTCTTGGCCCCAGTGGCCTTAATGAACAAATGCCCTAAAAAGAAAGTTTCTTGTACCCTCTTTTAAGAAATATCAGACCTTTCCAGACTATATCCCAGCAGTATCCCAGATAATTACCAACTCTGCCCCATTGCACTCTGCATAGAGCACTGAACTTGAAGTCAGAAAGACCTCACTTAAAATCTCACCTCAAAAATTTACTATCTATGTAACACTGGGCAAATCACTTTATACCTTCTGGAATCATTTGCCTCATTCATAAAATGAAGTTGCACTCAATGGCCGCTAAGGTCTTTTCTAGCTTTAACTCTATAGCATCCCTGTCCTGTCCTAGGGGAGATCAAGATGTAAAATGAAGAAACATTGCATATACCATCTCTCCGTTCCTGTAGAAAGATTGAGTTCACTTATTTCCACCACACTTAGCTCAAACCTTCCCACCAATATCAACCCATTTTCTCTTTAAAGTATGGAAGGTAAAGAAGAGAAAGATAGAGAATGAATTCAAAGAAAAGACAAAAATGTATTCATTTTGTGTAGTTTAAATTGACAACTAACAAACTGATTCGTGGAAAAGATGGGAAATTGAATGATTTGGATAGCTTGAGTTTAGAAGAACCGATATATGACAAAGGGAATTTTAACTGTCTTCTTTCTAAAATCAATCAACAGGTACTACTTTGGACATCTTAATCACATACATATTAAAGCATAGTGACATTAGACATTGTCTTCAAGAAGATTACCACCTAATGGGAGAACCAAGATAGGCAAATATGATTCCAATAAAAACTACAAATGTATTATTCTTGAAGTTTGCAGGGAGGGGAGAGTTGGTCTGGGGGTGGGTTGATGGATTTCAGAATTGGTGAAATTTGAATTTTCTGGAGGAGGTAGACCTTGATTTGAATCTTGGGAGGCCTGTGCACAAAGCCTCATACTGGAGCATGTGTTGAAATTGCAACAGATGGAACACATAAGAAATGCATTTTAATTTTATCTTTAGCAACTTGGAGAAACCTAGCACCTAGTGTACTGTGGAGAGATAATAAAAGTTCATTGTCATGTCGTTATTCATAATGTGGTAAATGATACTTGCTCCCAGGGAAGTTTTGGGTTTTCTCCCACTTGATTTAATAATCATGTTTTACATCACACACACACACACCAAAAATCCAGAATTACTTCAGATATTTTCTGAACAGTGTACTCAATTACTTCTGTTTTCTTTTACAGTTCCAGTGGACACCAGATCCTGAACTGTGCTTGTCTGGAAAGCAAGATCCTCATCTTAGATAAAAGCCTGCTATTTTGGCCAACATTTCCATGGAAAAATGAAAAACTATAACATCTGTCCATTTTAACCTTTGTCTGACTATAACTTTGAGCTTCAATACATTTTTTCTGTCTCTCAACCCTCAAAGATGTCAGACCCTGATCCTTCATCTGGACTTGTGGGCAGTATGGAGAATGGAACTTTCCTGGAGCTCTTTCCCACCTCTCTTTCCACCTCTGTGGATTCATCTTCTGGCCATTTGTCCAACGTCTACATTTATGTTTCAATATTTCTAAGCCTTCTAGCATTTCTGCTCTTACTCTTGATCATTGCTCTGCAGAGGCTTAAAAACATCATCTCATCCAGTTCCTCCTACCCTGAGTACCCTAGTGATGCTGGGAGTTCATTCACTAACTTGGAAGTCTGTAGCATCTCCTCTCAGAGATCTACTTTCTCCAACCTTTCTTCCTGAAGAAAAATGCAAGAGAACAATTTGGTGCTGGAAGGGCTTAGTTGCATGCTATTTGTTGCCTCTTGGAGGAGGTGACTGTATGAGGCTAACCTGGAAGAGGTGACTTTTTGAGCTCTTAGACTAACCCTCATCCTTTAGTCTCAATTTCCCTTTTAATTAGCAGCGCTTTTCATCTCTGAACATAATGCTAAAACAAACAGCTTTAAGCATCTAGGAGTGATAGAGTTTCACACCTGCCTGGTAGACCTAGATCTGCCTCTTAGTAAAGGGATCCATTAATTCCATGGCATTGGGCATTTGCATTCTAAATTAAATTCACTTCATCTGTGTGATATTGGACTGTGCTTCTGGACTTCATCTCTTCTGAGAAACCATTAGGCCAATGGCCAAACTTCTGGTGAAAATTACGCTTTTTTTTGCTATTGAGAATTATTCCATTTCCCACCTTATATATGAAAGAGCATTTCCCATGAAACAAATAATTTTAAAGCAATTTCAGTTTGAATCTCCTAGGTAGAATCCTAAATTTTTGAATAAAGGCTCCAAATACTTCATTTAAGTTTAACAAGTCACAATTATATCTGACCAGGATTGGGAAGAAATTAATATTAATAATAGAGTAAGACAGAGACAACTGTGAGCCATGCATCAGATTCTCAATATATTCAGTCTTTTGGAGTTTTTTCACCCCAGATCAAATGCTCCATAGTTTTGTCATTCTTTGTGTTGATAATTATTAATTTCAGACATATTCCAGCACAAGTTAAAAAACTGGACTCTTATTTTATATCTATGATTTCCTACCAGTGGAACTCAAGCACATAGAGACTAGACTAAGCATCATACCATATCATTGAAATGTGCTCATGTATTCAGTTTCATACTCTTTACACCTTAATGTAGAATTCTGTGAAGATGACAAGACATCAGACATGTTGACTCACGTTAAGTTGAAAGTGTTAGAAACTGAAATGCGAAAGCTATATATTTCATTCAAAGCTCTAATACCTCCTTTTTTCTGTTATCATATGTTCTCTACTCCTGGGAATTAGAATTACAGCATGAGGTCTAAAGTTGACATTTCTATAAATGTAGGTTATAATAGTAAGTAAGAGTAGGATGTGATGGTCAGACCAGGTATAGCTAGGATCCAAGACCTGTTCCTGAGGCCTGCTTGCATATGAGCACAGGCCTAATACATTAAAGAAATTAAACTCTCCAAAAAGATATCTGGCTCTAGGAGATTAAGAATTTTCTGTTTAAATAAAACAGTACCCACAGCGTAAAAGTAAGACTACCACTACTCAATACCATCAGATGCTTCATTGCCAAGGACATGTGTGTACACATGGCAACCCAAATGGTCATTTCTTATTTAATGTATAATTCTTACAATTCTAGGCCAATTCCTGTCCATTTAAAGATTTATGAGACAAATCTGAAAGGCACCTTTGTAATATAGCACAACTATTTGCTTGATTGTCTAGTCAAACCTATTCAGTCACAAGAACAACCCCAAAAAGTGATCATTCAATTCAAGATTTTTCATGGCATAGGACATACCATTTATGTGGGTAAGAACAGGAAACTTAGAGGACTTGTAAAAATAGAGAGCCATAAGATTCTTCATTTTAAATATAGCTAAGGATAAATCAGCCCAATGCCATCTTTGATTGACTACAAATTCGTAACTGGTCTAGGAGTTGTACCTAATTGTACATATCTTAGGTTTTGTGAGCTTGTGCAGAAAGTCCAATTCATAAATTCATTCAAAAAATGAAATAGAGACATGCTTTTTATCCATTGTTGCTGCTTCTCTCCTTTTATGAATGCCTCTTAATTGAATGAAACACCCAGACATATGTGTTTACAATATGGCAATGTCATCTTTATGGCATAGGATTGTGCAGATTTCAAAGGGACAGTTTTAGTTACTGAGAAATAATATTAGAAAAAGTGGCTTTTAATTTTTTCTGGGTCATTTGAAAGTAATATATGATGACTTTTTTCTTCTAAAAGATATAAAAGTCCTCCATCAGAAGAGCTAGTCACAGAAGAAGAAGGAAAAAAAATTCAAAGGAAGTATTGAATTGCCACCACACATCCTAAAAGACCTGATGGTCCATTACGCTCAACTTCATGTGTGATAATTAGCAGCATATTTGTGTGCAATTAGTAGAAGATAAATTCTATTTTTTCTCCCCAAATTTGCCAAGGCACCTGTACAACTTGAGATGGGTTTGTTTTCAGAGTATTGGAGGTGTTCAAAAGAGTTGGGAGTTTAAATGATAAATAAAAAAAAAAATGAAGCCCATCCAAAGTCTGGTTTATTTTGTTTATTACTTCGACTATGACATGAATATTGCTATGACTACCATGACTATTATTACCACCATTACCATTACTACTTTATTGTTTTCCAGTTGTACCCAATTCTTTATGGTCTCATTTTGAGGTTTTCCTGGTAAAGATACTGGAGATCCTTTAGGACCTGGCAACCCACCTCCAGTATCTTTCATCCTTACAGATGAAACAGATGAAACTAAGGCAAACAGGGTTAAGTAAGCTAGGATCACACAGCTAGGAAGTATCTGAGGCTAGATTTGAAATCAGAAAAATGATTCTTCCTAATTTCAGGCTTGGCTCTATCTAGTATACCATCTAGCTGCCTACTAACTGCTCCTGCTACTACCACTGCTACTACATCCATTTGAAAAGGGAGGGTGCCATAAAAAAAATCACTAAATTTTTGCTTTTTATATTCACTTACCTGGGTTTTATTCAGTGGAATCTCATTCTACTTCTTAGGTAGATTCTTCAAATCTGGGGACTTACAAATATGGAAAATTCCTCCCCAGATCACATACAAGCACTGAAGATAACAGTATAGTTATTGGGTACAACATGACTTCTTCCCCTCCAAGAAAATACAGAAAATTCAAAGAACTCAAAGGAGCCCAGAAACAAATGCAGAAAACACTGAAAGAATTCATAATAGTTTATAATTCTGTTATTTCTCCAGTGTCAGTAAGTGTTTGAGGACATTTGAATTCAGATTTTACTTCAGACTTGGCACTTCATCTACTGTGCCACCTAGCTGCCCAGCTACCAACACTGATGCAATCACGAGTCTAGATCAAACACAGAGTCAGAGAAGGCATGTGTGTATTTATATACACATTTCTCTATGACACATACACACATATATTTATACATAACACATTTGCATATATACAACCTCTATATTTCTCCCTCTTGTTCTCTCTATAAACATATATATACAAGTATATACATGTATAATATATTTATATTCACACATTCCCACATATGCAGTCAGTCCTTAACATTCAAACATTTAACTTTCCTCTTATTTTATTAGTAACCTCATTTTCATTTTCTCATTACCAACCTAGCACATTCAAGGCTATATGTGGTAGAGAAAAAATAAGATGTGTGATGCACAAGTTTATATCCACAGGAAAAAAAGGAAAGTATTTGTAAAGTGTTTGTGAATCCACTCCAGAAAGTGCCAAGGTAACCTCTTACGGGTGAGATGAGGGAATTAAAAAAATACAAAAGAGAGTCTTGCCTCTCTCTGCTACCCATGCCACAGGACTCCCAAGCATCCAGGCCAGTGAGGAGCAGAAGTGCCTACAAAGGGATTCCTGACCTGGGCCATGTCCATGTTCATGCCTCAGGAAGGCACTCTCCATCCAGAAACAATACAACCATAGACTTAATAGGAAGATTAGAGATATCAGGTTGCCCTTTGTCCCATTTTTACCTTGAGGTTCTTCTGACATAGTGTCCCTCCCTTTCCTGATAAGTATTATCTCCCTTGCTTTTTATGGATTATTTCATGGTTACTGCATTAGGAAAAGTGCATTTTACCAAAATTGTTGTTTTGTTAAAAAGAACTATATGCAGAAAAGAATTTTTTTTCCATCATCTCTAGTTAAGGCTATAGTTTTTGATGGTGGCAAGAACCTAACCCCCTGTTTCCCATAGGTTCACTATAATAGCATTTCCATTTTTTACTTTCTTGCATGAAAAGTTGAGAATTGACTGTGCAGGTATATCTCCCACAAATTCAAGTAATATTTCAAATGAAGTCAGATGCTACTATATTAAAATTTAAGGATTAGATATTTGTTTCTCTTAAAATATTATCCCCTAGAAAACTTTCAGAGATATCTGGCATGTATTCTTTATGAAACTAAATAGCTTTCTACTTATGGTCCTATTTTCTTTTGAAGAGTTACCATATGTTGGTAGTTTTCTTCCAATCTTCTATTTCACCCCTCCATAATTCTCTGAAATTTTTGAGACCAATATCATTTAGATTTCCAGATTTAAATACATGCCAATTTTATTTCACTCATTTATTTCATCCATTTCCCTATTTTTTTCTGTCATATACATATTTCATTCCCCTTTCTACTCATTCTTTCTTCAACTCATATTCTGGCAAGGATGGCAAGTTCCTGGGAATGCCAGGTGGTAGTGGCACTAGGCTATGAGTGTAAATCTAAATTTGCCATACTGAGGCTTTTTGGCATTTGCCCCAGTGTCCTGGAGAGAATCCAATCCTAGGCATATTGAATTGTTATAATTCTAGTATTTGCTATACTACTGTACAGAGCCTCTCTTATGCCCCCAAAGCTTCCCTTATTTATCTCTCTTTAGAGCACACCTTAGTCAATTCGTTTTAAGCAACCCTCCTTAAACTCTCTTGTATCAAAGAAATGTTTAGACAAAACCAACATATATACATAGAAATTGTGTTTAACAGTTCCACACCTGTGCCAGGGAAAGAGCAACTTCCTGATATTTAACAAATCACTTCATCTCTCTTGGCCTCGGTTTTCTTATCTGTTAAAATGAAGGGGTTAGACAAAGTGTCTGCTAAGGTCCTTTCCAGCTCTAAAGCTATGATCATATGGCCAGTCTACCAAGAGGAAGTATATGTTCAGAGAGGACTAGCACTCTGATTGAGGGCTTGCCAAACCCTTTTCACGACTGCTCATTAGCTTTTGGTGTTTGCTTGTCCCCTGACTCTCACCTGTGGCTTCAAGAAACTGTAGCATGCATAGTGACCTCATCCTCATAAACCTGGCTCATCAGGTAGACTAAATCAGATTGAAGGAAACCAACAGACCTCAAACCCACCAGTGGGCATATCTACCCCAAGAATGTGCAGATTTCTCCCAGCAGAAAGGGTGAATGAGAACAATTTGTTCCACCAGCCATGAAGGCAGCTGAAGAAGGTATTATGAAGACCTTAGAGTTTGAAGATGCCAAAGTTATCCACTGAATCCCAGGTTATCAGCAGACTTTTGTCCTGCCACTAGAACTTAATGACTGAAAGAGAGAATGAGGGTGACCACTTTGTGGAACCCTGCCTCACTTAAATCCAATTCACTCACAAGTCAAAATATCACTTTTGTGATGTCATTGGTCCTCTTGGAAAACAAAGGAGGAACAACCAAGAGGAAATGTATTTCATCATCAGTTCTCTAGGATGCAAACTGAACATTACATTTCATCTCAGTTTAACTGTTTCAAATTGCAGTATTCATGTCCATTACCATAGTCTTTATAGATGGTTTTCTGTTCCTTCTTTCTGTACTCTGCAACCATTATGAGTATATACCACAACTTATTTATCCCCCGCCTCCCCAGTTAATAAACACCTACTTTTTTCCAGATTTTTGCTACAACAAAACTACTATCATGAATATTTTGGAATTTGGGGGCCTTTGTTTCTGTCTTTGAAATGCTCAAGGTATATTTGCAGTAAGTATTAGGGCAGATAGGTTACAGAGTGTGAACATTTGATTTGAGTGACTTTGCTTCCACAATTCCCAATCCTCTTCAGAAAAGTTGGACTAATTCACAATTCCAATAATTTATTAAATGTTACTATCTCCATAATTGAATACTTCCTTCTTTTATTATTTTTGCCATTCTAAGGTCAACCTTGCAGTCATTTGAATGTACAATGCTACTATTGTTAGCAATGAAGAATAATTTTCATCATTAATAGTTTACAACTATTCTTAAAAATTTGGTCATATCTTTTAGCCACTTATCTCCTCAGGAATGGCTTTTGGATGTAAAACCCAGTGGAATTGCATGTTTGGCTACAGGAGGGGGTGGAAGGAGGGAAGATAAAGAACACGAATCATGTAACCATGGAAAAATATTCTAAATTAAATAAATGAAATTTTTAAGACTAAAAAAACATTTTAAAAAGGAATGGCTTTTGGTCATGTGTATTTGCATCAATTCTGTACATATTTTGAATATACTCTTTAAGAAAATATGTTTTTCTTATTTGAACATTTCTCTTCATGATCTAGCTTTATTGATTTTGTCTATACAAAAGCTTTTAAGTTTATGTAGCTGAAATTTTCTCTTCTACTTTTTATGATTACTTCTTTTATTACAACCTTGTTTGGAAAACAATTGCTTTACTCAATTCATAGTTGTGAATAGTATCTCCTTTTATTCTCTACCTTTTAAATAATGTAACCTTTTATTTTTTGGTCATGAATATCTATAAATCTTACTGTTAATTAATTGTTATTTAGTGCAGCAAAATGTTGGGCACAATGCTTTTGGTAGGAAAGCATTATGTTGGTATATGAGTTGTATATAGTACTATATATAATATTAAACATATATATATTATCTACAACTGTATATAGTAGACAATTTCCAGAGTCTAAGTGTACCAGAAAGCCAAAATGTTTGGAGTATTGTATCCACTGCTAGATTCTTTAATTTGAAATATTATTAGTAACCTACTAGCAAAACATTGTATACAAGTATTTTTAGCAAATGTGATTTCATTAATTAGGAAATTCCATCTACCAATGAAGATTGGTACTTAGAAAATTGTCTGAGTCATTAAGAGGTTAAGTAATTTGCCCAAGGTCATATAGATAGTATATATGGAAGAAAAGTCTGTATTTTTCATATAAACTACAATCCATACAAAAACTATTCATTTAGATTAAATTAATTCTAAAGACATAGAATTCTAAAGACATAGAAAGGGAAAGAGAGAGATTGAATTTCCACTTGCATTTGCAAATCTATCACAAGACACTTTAGACATACTGTTTATGATTTTTATAACAAGACAAAATTCCATAATCAAGATGTGAATCTTAAACTTTCTCAGACTCTACTTCAGAAGATTTGATCAAGCTGAACCCATGTTAAACAATGAAGGTACTTGATCAGGAATGTGGGGACTTCTAACATTACTCCACCCATACTTAGGCATATTTTAGGGGAAGATAAAGTTGTAAAACGCCTTACTGAACAATGGAAAGATACCCAGCCCATACTTAAAGTAAAGCTAAAATCCTTAAGCTGGGTCTATTTTTAGATCTAATACAAAAAGGTGCTAAGTACCTATGAAGGTCAAATTAATCACTAAAAGGTCAAACAAGCTTAGCAAGAGTTGTGAGGTTTTAGTCTACCCAGAGAAGGTGATAACAAGGTGTGAATTAAGTATGGTCAGTTCTGTGGAAAGCATCTACTGTGATTCATAGATGTGAAAATTTAGGGGAGGTGACATAAGAGAAAATTCTCTTTAAAAGGAGGTCAGAAGCTGAGAGCTGGGCTCTCTCTCTCAGTGGCTGAACTTGGGTCAGCTTCCTGAGCTGAACTGGAGGGTCTCTCTGAACACTAGAGTTTTGCTTGGAAGGATCTTGTGGTGAGTGATTAAAGACTGGCTTAGTTTTCTCTCTAAAGAGAAAGGCCAATGGCCTAGGCCCTAGCCTTCCTATTATTTCCTCTTACTCTGTCTCTTTCTCAATTCCTTAATTTGTATTAATTAAAATCTCCATAAAACCCAGCTGACTTGGGTATTTCATAATTGGGAATTTTTCCCATGGCGACCACTTTATTTTTAATATAAAATCAAGACACTAAAAATTATCTTTATGCTTTTGGCAATTCAAAGTCTTGAACCCATATTTTCATGGTCACAGTTTATGGCAACCACTCTTTTGTCTGTAACAAAGATTAAGAAATGGTTCTGAGGTTAAATAATGAGCTTAGAATAATAGTAACTTAAAATGTTGGATGATCTTAGGGAAGAATTTTTTTTTCTAAATTATTCAATTCATCTTTGACTATGTCCTCCAAACAGGGGTTCTTAATCTGAAGTCCATGGACACACCCTTTCCCCAAGGGGTCCATGGATGAATTTCAAGGAACTCATGAACTTGGATGAAAAAAAAATTTACATTTTTATTTTCACAAACCTCTAGCTGAAACTTAGCATTTTTTTAAATTATGAATGAAGAACTTCCGGAACAAGATGACTTCATAGTAGAAGCAGAGCTCTTCTTCTCCTCCGCTCCACTGATCAAGACACAGTGCCTCAAAACAACAAAACCAAAGTCAAACAAGCGAAGGAGTTCCATGGGAGGACACAGCACAGTAGCTAGGCAAAGATAGGGCATTTCCATGCTCAAAGGAGGTGAAATTTCCCCCACCAAGGGGGAGCTCACCACTCCTCCCCCACTTCACCTACCTTTCCAGAGTCCAAGTCCAGGACAAACTTTTAAGTTCTAGGAGGGAAGCTGGTAGAGGTCAACACAGACTTACCCCTTAGAGAAACTAGACTCTGGACTCTAGGAAGCTGAGGAAATGTTGAGATAGAATGAGGAGCTTGCACAGGAGTGGTTCACAGCAAAATGCCACAGAGAACCAAAAAAAGGTTTCAGGTGAAAACCTCTCCAGCTCTCAATATACAGACTTGCCTACACTCCACATCCAGACAATCTTTAAGTTCTTAAGGGTTGTACCTGCCACTAGGAGCAATTGGACACTGTTGAGAACTGGGAAAAATATCCTCAGGGCAAAAACCTCTCCAGAGCCCAGTACAAAGATCATTCATATTCCTCATTTAGACATCTGACCAGAAAGGAACAAGGCAATGGCCACACCACCAAATCTCAGGAACTAAAATCCACAAACACCAAAAAACCAAGAAGAAAGCTTTAAAAAATTGATAATTTTTATGCAGAAAAAAACCCAGACTAAAGAAGAGACAGCAGAAGATGACAATTAAAGACACCCAAACCTTAAAAAAAAAATGGAAATTGGTCACAAGTTCTTGAAGACTTTAAATCTGAGATTGTGAGAAAAATGGAAGAAATATGGCAAAAAGTGGGAAATAGTTCAAAAAGAAAACAACAGTTTAAAAGACAGAATCTACCACTTGGAAATTGAAGCCCACAAATCAAATGAAATAATAAGCAAATTAAAGACCAGAAATGACCTGCTGGAAGTCATGAAAAGCAGGATAGATCAAACCAAAAGGAAAATCAAAAGATCTTAGCTGAAAATCAGTCATTAAAAACTAGAATTGGGCAAGGAGAAGCCAATAATCTCACAAGGCAGAAAGAATTAATAAAGCAAAGTCAAAAGAATAACAGATTAGAAGGCAACATAAAATATCTCATTGAGAGGGTGGTTGACCTGGAAAACAGACCTCAGAAGACAATATGAGAATCATAGGCCTACCTGAAAACCTGTATGTTTTCAAGGTTCAAGAAACCTTGACATCATACTACAAGAAATTATCCAAGAAAACTACCCTGAGGTTCTTCAACAAAAGGGCAAAATAAACATTGAAAGAGTCCATAGATCACCCACTACACTAAATCCTCAAAAGACAACCCCCAGGAATGTAATTGCCAAATTCAAGAGCTTCCATCCTAAGGAGAAAATATTACAAGAAGCCAGAAAGACAATTCAGATATCAAGGAGCACCAATCAGTATTACACAAGATCTGGAGGCCTCTACACCAAAAGACTACAAGGTTTGGAATATGATATTCAAAAAGGCAATTGGGTCTACAACCAAGAATCACCTACCCATCATACTTCCAGGGGAAAGTATGGGCATTCAACAAAATAGAAGACTTCCAAATATTTGTAAAGAAAAGACCAGAACTAAACAGAAAATATGACATTGAAATACAAAAACCAAGAGAAACATGAAAAGGTAAATAAGAAATAGGAGGGGTCTTATTTTTTTTCTTTAAGGACCTCAATACGACCAAATTGTTTATATTCCTATTTGGAAAAATGTTATTTGTAACTCTCAAAAATGGTATTCACTATTATTATCCAATTATCCTCCACTACTTGAGACTAAAGGGTCTCCTCTTGATCTGTTCACTCACATACCACCTGGGGTAAGGTTAACTCTTTTAATGTCAACTCAATCAAGGTAATACAAAGGAATAACTAACACAGAAAGAATGGGAAAAGAATGTGGGAAAAGGGGGTCCCTGTCTCTATCTAAAACCCTTTTCCTCCTTCCTCAAGTTTGGGGGGAACTCAGGCCTTGACAGCCTAAGCCCCCTGAGAGAAAGTTAGACTGACTCACCCCTGGGCAACAAGAACTGAAGTAAAGTCTGCTCAGGTTTCTTTTCAGCAAGTCCCTTCAATTGGGAAGTGTTGGGGGGAAAGATTTCCAGTCACCAGCAGGAAAAGTGGGTAACCCTTATGAGAGAGTGGGTAACCCTTTTCCTACCTTCTGTCTTCAGCTTCTCAAGACTAAGAGCAATTCCTCCACCAGTCAGAATCTTCTCCTCCTCCAGATTCCACTCTCCTGGGGCCAGGATACAACAGGGTGCAGGATGCAGGATACAACATAAACCTACATAAATCATCAGCATTTCTATATACTTCCAACTCACCCCAGCAGCAAGAATTAGAAAGAGAAATTCCCTTTAAAATCACCCTAGACAATATAAAATACTTAGGAATCTATCTGCCAAGACAAATACGGGAACTATATGAACACAACTACAAAACACTCTCCACACAATTAAAACTAGATCTAAACAATTGGGGAAACATCGATGGCTCATGGGTAGAACAAGCTAACATAATAAAAATGACAATCCTACCCAAACTAATTTACTTATTTAGTGCCATACCCATCAAACTACCAAAAGACTTTTTTACTGAATTAGAAAAAACAATAACAAAGTTTATTTGGAAGAATAAAAGATCAAGAATATCAAGGGAGTGGGTCAGTGGGGTAGCTCAGTGGATTGAGAACCAGGGCCAGAGATGAGAGGGCCTAGGTTCAAACATGGCCTCAGACACCTCCCAACTATGTGACTCTAGGCAAGTCACTTAACCCCCATTGCCTCACCCTTACCACTCTTCTGCCTTGAAACCAATACACAGTATTGATTCCAAGACAGAAGGTAAGGATTTATTAAAAAAAAAAAAGAAGAAGAATATCAAGGAAAATAACGAAAAAAATATGAAGGAAGGTGGCCTAGCAGCACCAGATCTTAAACTGTACTATAAAGCAGTGGTTATCAAAACAATATAGTACTGGCTAAGAGACAGAAGGGAGGATCAGTGGAATAGACTTGGAGTAAGTGACTTCAACAAGACAGTCTATAATAAACCCAAAGATCCCAGCTTTGGGGACAAAAATCCACTATTTGACAAAAAATGCTCGGAAAATTGGAAACCAGTATGGGAGAGATTAGGTTTAGATCAACATCTCACACCCTACACCAAGATAAACTCAGAATGGGTGAATGACTTGAACATAAAGAAGGAAACTATTAGTTAATTAAGTTAACATAAAATAGTTTACCTGTCATATCTAGGGGAAAGGAAAGACTTTAAGACAAAGTAAGAGTTAGAAAAAATTACAAAATGCAAAATAAATAATTTTGATTACATTAAATTAAAAAGGTTTTCTACAAACAAAAGCAATGCAATCAAAATTAGAAGAGAAGCAAGAAATTGGGAAAAAATCTTTATAACAAAAAACTGACAAAGTTCTGATCAGTCAAATTTATAAGGAGCTAAATCAATTTTACAAAAAATCAAGCCATTCTCCAATTGATAAATGGGCAAGGGACACAAATAGGCAATTTTCAGATAAAGAAATCAAAACTATTAATAAGCACATAAAAATGTTCTAAATCTCTTAAAATCGGAGAAATGCAAATCAATACAACTCTGAGGTATCACCTCACACCTAGCAGATTGGCTAACAAGACAGCAAAGGAAAGATGAATGCTGGAGGGGATGTGGCAAAATTGGGACATTAATGCATTGCTGGTGAAGTTGTGAATTGATCCAACCATTCTGGAAGTCAATTTGGAACTATACCCAAAGGGCACTAAAAAAACTGTCTGCCTTTTGATCCAGTAATAGCACTGGTGGGTTTGTACCCCAAAGAGATAATAAGGAAAAAGACTTGTACAAGAATATTCATAACTTCCCTCTTTGTGGTAGCAAAAAATTGGTAAATGAGGGGAATGCCCTTCAATTGGGGAATGGCTGAACAAATTGTGGTATCTGATGATGATGGAATACTATTGTGATCAAAGGAATAATAAACTGGAGGAATTCCATGTGAACTGGAATAACCTCCAGTAATTGATGCAAAGTGAAAGGAGCAGAACCAAGAGAACAATGTATACCGAGAGTGATACACTGTGGTAAAATCAAATTTAATGGGCTTCTCTACTAGTAGCAATGCAATGATCCAGAACTATTTGGAGGGACTTATGAGAAAGAACACTATCCACATCCAGAGGAAGAACTGTGGGGAAAGAAACACAGAAGAAAAATAACTGCTTGATCACATAGGTCGATGGGGATATGACTTGGGATGTAGACTCTAAAAGATCACTCTAGTATAAATATTAATAATATGGAAATAAGTCTTGATCAATGACACATGTTAAACCCAGTGGAACTGTGCATCAGATACAGAAAGGGAATGGGGAGGGGGCATGGAAAGAGCAATGAGTCTTAGAACAATTGAAAAATATTCTAAATCATCTAATTAGAAAAAATTTTCAAAAAATAAAAAAATTATGAATGGAGACCAGAATCATTATCCTGAGAAATCCTCTAGATTGTCAAAGAGGTCTATGCTACACATGCAAAAATTGAGAAACTCTACTCTCAGGAGTCTCCTTTCAACATTTCCCAAAGGTGAACTTTAGAAATACTTCAATTACCTAAAGGAATTAAAGATGTCTTCCTTCTCTTAGTTTGATTATTACCTCAATGTGATCAAGACTTGGGGGAAAAGTAAAAGATTAAGTTGCTCAGTCAGAAATCTCTGGCCTCTGTGGTTATATCTCTCTTTTTATTCTAAGAGAGAATCAAGCTCCTCCCTAAAATATTACCAAGTTTTCTCAAAAAAAAATAGTTGAGTCTTTGATTAAGGGAAAGGGGATTTAGTATAGAATATTGTTTCCCAGAAGTTTGATTATTTATAGGGTTTTTCCTTCAAGTGGATTAAAGACTTAAGAATGGAGAAATATATATTTCTTAATAAACCTAAAAGAAAAAGCAGGAGAGCCTTAGTTTGTTTTGACATTATCCACAGCATTCTTCCTATACCGTTGCTGCCTCTGCTTTCTCAATAATTGTGGAAAATTATGGCACTATTTATTGAACTCTAATGGCATAAACATTATTCTCTAGGACTGTTAGTGAAGGCATTGTTCCAGTTAATTAAATATTCTGGTTAATTAAAGGTTACTCTATATATCATACATGGATGACCAAATTTTAAAGAACTCAAGTCACAAAACACTGAAACTGAACTGAACATCATTTAATTTTCTACTAATGAGTCAAACAGCACTGTAGAATTTTCCTGGGTCATCTTTGTGAACATGATTTAGCAAGGTACTGCAGAAATATTGGTTAACAGTCATCTAATCCAACTTTTTTATTTTACAGATGAGAAAATTGAGGTCCAGAGAAAGGATGGGATATGTCATTATTGATGAGAAACTAATACACAGTTTTGATTATTAGAATGCCAGATAGAAGAGTGTATTGTAAAACCCATTGAAGCAAGGGTCAGTGAGGTGGTGTAGTGGAGAGAATACTGAGTCTAGAATCAAAAAGACTCATTGTCCTTATAAGCTCACTAGCTGAATGACCCTGGGAATGACTCCATTTTGCCTTAATTTCCTCATCGGTAAAATAAACTGAGAAGGAAATGGCAAACTACTCCAGTATCTTTGCCAAGAAAACCTCAAATGGGGTCTTGAAGAATCAGGAATAACTAAACAAAAACAACAAAATTTAAACAATCCTCCAAGCCTGAAGGGGCTATCTAACCCACTGGGCATCTCAACAAGAATTTCCGGAGTGACCATGTAAGTTTTGGTTGGAAACCTTCGTTAAGAAGCAATTCATTACCTCGCAAGGCAGCCTGTTCAGCTTCAGATCAGTCCAACAAGAATTTATTTAATTCCTACTCTATGTGAGCCACTGTACTAGGCATTGAGAATATCAAGTAAAAAAAAAGTACCTTACATTTATTAACTTGGGTTTTACTGAGAACAAACAATATGACTACCAATAAGCATATACAGAATCCATTCAGAATAAATACAAAATAACTTTTTGGCAAAATATTGGCAAAAATACAAAGTAAAATTTTGGCCAAAAAGCACTAAAAAATAGGGAGATAAGAAGACTGCTGTAGGAAGTGGTGTCTGATATGGGCTTTGAAAGAAGGCAGGAGATGTAGTATCGAGAGGAGATAAACATGGTGCTGAGCACAGTGGGACTGTCATCTCCTATGTTCTGCTCACCATCCCTCTCTCAAGGTGGCCTGGGATCTGATGGCCTTTCTGGATCACCTTATCATACTGTTGTCAAGCTGTGCCTTTCCATCTTTTATTAGTCAAGCTAATTTTTTAAAGCTGAAGTTAAAACTTTATATTTATCTCTTTAAAATTGCATCTTATTAGTTTCAGCCAGAGGTGTGCTGGAGCCAGCCCATATCAATCAGCTCATGATAGCTGATTGTTAAATTTTTAATGTGAGCATTTACACCTTGGAAATTGGCAAACAGTACAAATCAGCTTGATTTATGTTTTGCTGATTACCCAGACTTAAGAAAGTAGTGAACGAAATATTAATAATGTAGATTACATTGAGAAGAATGCCGTGGGTGTCTGTATATATATTTGGGGAGCTGGTTATTAAGTACTTAGCAGCACAACATTGGATTCTATATTTTTCTAGCCACTTGAGATCTTTTTGGACCCAGACTTTGTCATTCAATTTGTTAGCTGCCTCAACACAATTTTGTGGTATCTAACAAATTTGATACTTAAGTCATCTATACCTTTATCCTAATTATCAACAAAAATGTCAAAGAATCCTAGTAAAGCAAAGATCCTCTACCATTCCAATTTCCAAATTGACATTAAGCCATTTGATGGCTACTTTTTGAAACCAGCCATTAATACAGTACCAAATCCACCTAACTCTTATATCATTTAGCTGGCTCAAATGGCTCTATATCTTGTCCACAAGGAGAGCAGAAGTGATTTTATAAAATGCTTTGTCAAAAGTTTGTTGTTGATGCTGAGTTGTTTCAGTCAAGTACAATTCTTCATGACCCCTTTGGGGATTTTCTTGGTAAAGATACTGAAGTGGTTTGCCATTTCCTTCTCCAGTTTTTTATAGATGAGAAAATCAAGGCAAACAAGAGTTAAATGACTTGCCTAACGTCACATAGCTAGTAAATATCTGACGCTAGATTTGAACTCTAATCTACCTGACTCCAGGCCTGGCACTCTAGCCACTGCATCCCTAGCTGCCCTTGTTAAAATGTAGGTAAATTCTTTACCCCATTAGTTTTATTTAGTAATCATATATCTACCCCGTTATGATCTGTTCTTGTAAATTCTTGCTAAAGCTTTGGGATTACTACTTCCTTTTCTTGATGTTCACTAAAATAACACAGAATTTTTTTCCAAAAATCAAAAACATATTCACTAGATTATAGTTTGCAGACTTTAATTTCTCCCTCTCCCTTTTTTTAATCAATAAAACATTCACCTTTTTCCAGTCCTACCAAATGCCTACCATTCTCCATGACTCTTAAATTTGCAACCAAATCCTATAGTTGTTTGGAACTCTCTTGTACCTTTGAAAATAAATAGGCCTGGGACCTTGAACTAATTATGGTTATCTTCTTGAATATGTCAACTTTCAATTTACTTTTAACCATATTTACTCTGTCCTTTCTAGTTCAAAGATAACTCTCAATGCTAGAAAATTCAGGATAATAGTAAGAAATGAATATTTCTGCCTTTCCTCTATCAATCAATCAACATTTATTAAATAGGCACTATGCTAAGTGCTGTTATCATTACCCCATCCACCCTGAACAGTGGTCCTTCTTGTTTTTTTTAATCTCCTTCTGTTCCCCCAACATAAGCTTTTGGGGGGTTTTGGCTTTGTTTTGCTGTTGTTATTGTTGTTAACATTCATCACGGGCCCCAGCTCACTTGGGGCTTTGGCATCCCAAACACCATTCTCATAGAACCAAATCCTCATTCTCCATTCATCTTCTACCTATTCATCCTTCCATCATCTTTGCATTTCTTTTAAAATCTAAGTCAGTCAATAAATTCCCCATTAAACCACATCAGTCTCTCTAGATAGCTTCCTTTTCTTCTTCTAGAAATGCTTTTATATGTGACTTTAGAATTTTATTTTTAAAAGCTTCCCATTGCTCTTGGGGTTGATTTTCTCTTTAACATTTTTGGCCATGGGAGTTCTGATATCTGCTTGAATGGCATGCTTTTGATGACAATCTGGTTTCATTTAGAATATGTCAGCTAGGGAAGGTTGTCCAAATGATAATCATTCATTCTGATGGTTTTTAGTGAGATTCATATGGAAAAAAATAATATGAGTTCACAAATGCAGACCAGGCCAAATATTTCTCAACAGCAACCTTGCATGTTAAGTACACAGCATAAATGTGCCAGTTTCAGTATGTTGCTTGCCCAAGTATGAAGATAATGAGTCAGCAAGTGTGGATATTATGGCATGAAGAATACTTCAGTCCAAGTTTTGCTACTGTGTAGGGTAGGCTTGACAATAGGTACTTCAGTCTTATCCAAGGACTTGGAGTCAAAAGACTTATTTTGAAGCCATGTTCTGCTGCTCACTACATATATGATCTTCAGCAAGTCTTTTAACTTCATTGGACCTCCGTTTCCCCATTGGTGAGATGAGGTCAGAAGAGATTATCTCATGGTTCCTTTTGATAATCCAGTGAAAAACAATGGTGAGTGTGCCAAAATGAGAGACTTCTTTGGTCTAATTCTCAGACCCACCATCTCTTTAGGGCAATGAAGAGAACCCAGCTACTCAAATTCACATCTAAATTGCACCTCCTCATGCCTCTTCTCAGCACAGAATAAGTTGGCTGAGAGGCTTAGAGACAGGACCACATGGAGCAAAAGGTTCTGCAAATAGCAACTGCAATGCAAAATAAATTAAGATCTTTAGGAAACCGTAGGTTAAACAAGCAGAAGCTCTCCTGGACATTTTAGCCAAATCTGTGCCCAATGGTCTAGTCAAAGCAATGCCACAGAAGAAATGAATTAGTTTCAAAATTTTATCTGGTTGTCAAAGAAGAAAAAAAGTGAGTCATTTAATACTGTATTTGGATCTCATTATTTTATCCTTCGTATTCAAATTGTGTATATACTCAGATGCTGTGACTAAATGCTAAGGCTACTAGTTGAAAAATGGTGCCAGCCAGTTGTTTTGACTATCTGGGAAAAAAACAGTTTTGATTTTTCTTTTTCACTCATTCAAATTGGTGATATGTTTTGATGTTATACCAACACAGCCTCAGGTAAGCAGATGCAATGGAAAAAAAGATATCTGAAAGTAAAACGTAAAAACATCTGAAAGTAAAAGCACATATACATTTGCCATTGGCTCTTGAAGGCTCATGATCTTGCAAAGCTTTTCAGAAATTGTATTAATAGAAATTAATTTTATTAAGAAATAGACGAATGCTACATTATTCAGTCAAGAATGCTTAAAGTTGGTCACTAATGGAGTATATTTAAACCTTTCTTAAATTAAGAAATAAAATTGCCTTCCAATAATCAGGTTTGCACTAATTTGAAATCATATGATTACCTCTTAAAATCCCTGTTTTCCAGTCCTATAACAAGCTTAATTCTGCCCTTCATTCCTCATATCCTTTTAAAAATACTTTAAAATCTGTTAATTATTCTTCTACAAGATGAATCTCCTTTGAATCAAATACCTTTAGCAAAACAGTTTATTCAAAAGTTAAGATGATATTCCTCATCATCTGACACCAGACAGCCAAACAATCTCAGTACTCATAATTATTCCCATGGGCAGAAAACCAAATGCACATTATGGTGATGGATGGGTATGAGCAGCCTCTACAACAGTGATTGAAGGCTTTTTACAGATAACAATGTTCTCTTTGCCATATATGATCTCAGAACTCATTTTTACCACACGTGATGAAGTGAATTCAGAACCAGACAGACATTGATCTAATAAAATCACTAGGAAGAAGTGCCAAAAGTACAAATAGTAAGTGTTTTTATCCAGTCATTTATGAATAATTAAGGGATTTTTTTCCTGCCACAGTGTTCTTTTCAGAAGTGTTAAAGTTGCTGACTTTCCATAAACCGCTAATTTAGGACAAACCTAAGCTGGGCTGTGTTCTTATATTAACTTCTTTTGAGATCTGACTTTCACTCCTCAACTGGTTTTCTATATCTCACACATACATCCTCAATCCATCAAGTTCTGAAGGGTTGCTCAGCTTCTCTGGATCAGTCAACAAGATTTGTTGATGACTATTGGATCTTTTACAAGAGCCACATTAATTCCAGTTACCTCTCCTTAGTGGAGAATGGAGTTTACCGGAAGCTTTCACACATTCCAAAGTTCCATATCCATTAGTTGTTCAGTTTCATTCCAACTTCTTAAAGACCACATTATGGAGGCAGCTGGGTGGCTCAGTGGATTGAGAGCAAGACCTGGAGACAGAAAGTCCTGAGATTCAAATCTGGTCTCACACTTCCTAGCTGTGTGACCCTAGGCAAGTCACAAACTGCATTGCCTAGCCCATACCACTCTTTTGCCTTGGAACCAATATTCACTATTGATTCTAAGATGGAAGGTAAGGGTAAAAAAATGGCATATTAAACATCCTGTGCAAAGTTATTTATTCCCACTGTTTTAATACCATTTTTTAAAATTGCCCTTACCTTCTGTCTTAGAATTGATACTAAGTATGGGTTCCAAAGCAAAAGAACAGTAAGGTTTAGACAATTAGGGTTAAGTGACTTGCCCAGGATCACACAGCTAGGAAGTATAACTCCGGACCTTCCATCTCCAGGCTTGATTCTCAATCCACTTAGCCATCTAACTGCCTCACAATATCATTTTCAACTGAGATCCATTCATTTTTGTCTGTGAAAATATGATTAGTATGTGGTGTACCAAGATCCAGGTCAGAATAGATGTGGAGAATTGAGAAAAAAGAGAAGGGAACAGAGCGTCTCCTTGGCTTCGCAAAGGGACAAAACCATGTTTCTTTAGGGGATTCTCCATAATCTCCTGATCAAACATAGGCAGCCTTCCATCTTGGGATCAATATGTGGTGGGGAAAATAGCTCCCAGCTACACAGATACAATCAGTTTTGCAGTAGACATGGCATGGCAGTGAGCTCTAATCATGTAGCCAAGTTTAGGAAAGGCCAGAAAGGGATTTGGTGGTCCAGTCCTGGTAAGGGACAGGAAATGAGAGACTCTGGGGGTCATGTCCATTAGCACCTCCAGGTGGTGGTTGGGATGTTGACTGCATACCTTTTGATCTTTGTCATGCTAGCCCCATCTCAGGACCAACAGGCTCTGGAATTTGACAGCTACTCTGACGACTAGTCCTAAGTCCTGCCATGCTAGGAAATACATGAGGTGACTAATGAAAACTGTTCTGCTCCGGTCCTTGAAAGTTAGAAGCCTTAAGAATGGAAGGAGAACTGAAACCATTAGGCACAATTTCAGTATGATATTAGTACAACCAACCTAAGGAACTGATTGAATGAGTTCCGAGCACAACCACAGTTCTGTCTGTCCACAGTTCATTGGGGGCCATATCAACCATCCAAGGAAATAGTGTCTAGTAGAGGAAAGGAATAGAAAAGCTCAGACTGGAAATGCATGACTGTGACTGGGCTTAAGGAGTGTCAGTGCAATGTGGTAATTGCATAAAGACGGAAATAGGTGTCTGAGATGCCCAGCAGATGTTCAGAAGGAAAATGATAATAAGTCAAAGAACAGAAAGGATAGCAGGAGTGGGAAAAGGTATTTATCTGGTCCAGTGACTTTACCCTCTTAGAAAATTTTAAACCCATCCTCCTTACTCTGCTCCTGAAGCTCTCAATCAGCTGTTTCTATATCAACATCTAGGCATTTCAAGCTTATTTGTTCTATTTGCTTCAGTGACCTTAAAGGCAATTTATCCTACACTCTTTAGGATTCTGAACCAAATCTCATGGTTCTGCTTGAATTCTCTTCTTCCCTTCAGACATGCCATTGCCCCCTAGAACAGGACCCCTTCACTTCCACGGATAATTTATTTTAACTCTTCTTATCAGTTTCCCTCCTTCATTCTGATGCTTTCCTTCTTCATTCACCCTAAAGGCTTTTCTTCTCTGAAGGGATTGTGTTTGCCTCTTTAATTCTCCCTTAACAAGCTCCCTCTAAACTTGGGGTCCTTCAGTTTGTTGTACCCTGCTCGAGCAGGACCAGTGAAGCAGCCTAGACTGCTCTTATTCTCTCAGACTACTCAATGCTGTCTAGACTTGTAATGTTGGTGAAGCTAAATCCTGGGGGAATTCTGTACTGCAATCTATTCATGCTTTTTCTTTGAGATAATGTTTCCAGTTCTAATACCAAAGGAAGATGTTAGAGGAGGAAGATTATCTAAGACATCAGTATGTATATTCTAAGCATTTTTCATTATGAGCACTTCCGTAGATAGGAATGTTTAAACTGTTGTTAGGGTGAATAAGACCTTCAGCTTGTTTTTGTTCCTTCAGTGGCTACTAACTTTCCCAAGTGAGTGGTCAGGGGAGAGAAGTGCAGTGGGAGAAGAGGGGTATTAGAAAGCTGTTCTTAGCATCTCTCTCTCTCTCTCTCTCTCTCTCTCTCTCTCTCTCTCTCTCTCTCTCTCTCTCTCTCTCTCTCTCTCTCTCTCTCTCTCTCTCTCTCTCCCCTTGAATTATCTCCACTTCAAACATTTCCCTTTCAGTTTTACCAATGAGGCAGGCAATGAATATGATTTCCTGTCACAGTTAAAGATGTGCTTGCAAGTCAGAGGGTACCCTAAAGCGAGGCAATTGGTTGCATAGTGAATAGAGTACTGGGCCTGGAGTCAGGAAGACCTGAGGTCAAATCCAGCCTCAGACACTTCCTAGCTGGGTGACCCTAGCAAGTCACTTAGCTGCTCTCTGCCTCAGTATCCTCAACTGTAAAATGGAAATAATTATAGCACCTACTCCAAAGGGTTGTTGTGAGGATCAAATTAGATAATATTTGAAAAGCACTGAAAATGGTCCCTGGCACATAATAAGTGCTATATAAATGTTTATTATAATTATTACTACTCCCCCTTCTAAGTAGTTAATTTCATGCTAAGGAATACACCATAATTCCAGCCAATAAATAGGAATGTCACAATTCAATGTTCTGCTTCATTATTAGAACAAATAGTAAATTGGGAGCTACAGAGCTTTTAGGGGCAGCTAGATGGTGTGGTAGATAGTTGGGTCTGAAGTTAGGAAAATGGATCTTCCTGACATCAAAGTTCCTTAGACATCCAATGAGTGACTATGCCAAAGTTTTCTCATCTGTATAATGAGCTGGAGAAGTAAATGACAAACCACTCCAGCATCATTGCCAAGAAAATCCCCAATGGAGTCACCAAAAAAGTCATATACAACTGAAAAATGACTGAACAACAGTAACATAATTTTAAGGGCAGAATCACTCCCTGTCTTGGAGGTGGAAAGATGTAGTGATAGAATTCAGCAGATTGTTAATGCAGGAAGGGGCAATGATGAGTCAGCAATGTGCTAGAGTGATGCTGTCCTACTTTGGACAAAGGATGATGAATTAGATAGAAGCCCAAGGTAGGAAGATCCTCTAGCAGAGAAAGTCAGCACACCCATGGCAGCTTAGGTTTTTCCAGGACCCTTTCCTTTTGAATCTATCTTGTGTCCTTCTATGATAGAATCTGAACTAGAAACTTTGAAACCTAGAGTATATAACATCTCAAATCAGTGTTTTCAAGGCAAATTAATTTGGGGTGGAAGCGACTTGAGGGAGAACTTGGACCTTGGAGCACAGAAGTTCATGCATGGCAGATATGGATCCAAAGATATCACCTTTGGGGAAGAATATACAAGAACCCTGAGCCCTCATGAAGGGCCCTGAAGAGGCTGCCACTTGGGAAGGGAGCAAGATAGGAGATGCTCACCTGGAATGGAGCCAGAAGAAAGGAGGCCAGCTATCTGATGGCTTCCTATTTTAGCTAATGATTCCTACAAACTAGTTTCTACGTTTAGTTGTTTCTTCCTATTGAAAGAGTACAAGTACAATTATAATCCTCTGAATTTTAGTGCCCCAAGAAAAGCCTTGCTCACTCTATCCTATTTTATGATCTCTCTTCCTGGGTGTGCTTTATTCACTTGGATTGAAAAGAAAAAGAAACATGTCTTATTTAATCTTAATATCTTCCCATGTACCTGGCACAAAATTCTTCACAGAGTAGATATAGGAACATTAATAAATGTTCCTTGGATTTATTACACAATTTTCATGTTGCATTCAAGTACTTAATGACTATCCATTATAATTTTTGCATAGTAGTGATCCCAGATTCTCCCTTCTTTATACTTCCCAAAAACACATCCTACAACTAACACTAGCTTTGCAAATATGAAAGCATAGATTCGATGGCTTATGGATCAGGATCAATTTTAAAATATAGATATTCTAGCCTTTCCTCTGTAATTCTCATATGTGATATTCATTCTACAGGTGTACTCAGGGCCAACTGGGTCCAACCATATTTCCTGTAATCATTTTTCTAAAGGACTCCATTTTTGAGCTCAAAATGAAGAAAGACTGGCTTGATAGGTTTGCTAATAGCACCTGCAGTGACTTGGGAAAGATTCCAAGAGATGCTAAAGTGTGACTGAGGGCCTCTCTGACATTCTGCTCATCAGTATTCATTAAATACACATTTGGAGGCTGTGATAAAGACTATCCGCTACAGTAACTTGTGCTCCAGTGTCATCAAAAACAATTAACTCCCCATTCCCTGTTTGCTGAAGCAAGGTGCTACTGACAACTAACCGTGAACACCCAAATCAAACAACTCCCAACCCCTTTTGAAAAATAAAGACGAGGTGGCTAAGCACCAACTTCTCTGAACACCACCACCAGCCCACCCTCCAGTGGAGGGATTATAGATAATATAAAGGTGTCATTTAGAAATGTCTTGCTTAGAATTGTCTGTATAGGAACCTGAGAAATGATCATTTAAAAATTAAATTGGAGGGCAACTAGGTGGTTCAGTGGATAGAGAGCCAGACCTGAAGATGGGAAGTCCTAGGTTCAAATCTGACTTCAGGCACTTATTAGTTGTGTGACCCTGGGCAAGTCACTTCACCCCCATTGCCTATTCCTTACCATTCTTCTGCCTTGGAATCAAAATGCAGTATTAATTTTTAAAAAATTTTCACTGTTTATAGTATTAATTTTAAGATGGAAGATAAGAATTAAAAAAAAAAAAGAATCTTCACTTGAGGGGGCAGTTAAGTGGCTCAGTAGCTTGAGAGCCACACCTAGAGATGAGAGGTCATGGGTTCAAATCTAACCTCAGACACTTCCTAACTGTGTGACTTTACATATATATATTATATATATATATTAGATATATATTATATATATATATCTAATATATATATATATATAAATATATGAATGTGCCTTAGCTCCTATAGTTCAGAAGATGTATATATGTCCAAATAAAAAAATAAATGACTGTCAATCAGTGAGCATTTTAAAAGAATTCCTTATGTTCCAGACACAGTGCTAAGGGTTGGGGATTCAAAATAAAAATAGCTGTAGAATTTATAAAGTATGTTAGAGTTTGCAAAAATGTTTTACAAATAGTATTTATTTTTTACAATAATCTTGGGAGGGAGAGAGGAAGATACTATTATTATCCCCATTTTTATAGAAAAGGAAACTGAGATAGCCAGAAATGGAGTTGCCCAGGATCATATAGCCAAGAAATTTCTGAGGCCAGTTTTGAACTCAGAGCTACCTGAACCTAAGTCCAGGGCTCTACCCATTGAGCTGTCTGGAAGCCAAATGGTTCCTGCCTTCCATTCAACAGGGAGAAACAATATGTCCTACAAGGAGTATTTACAAAATATAGACAAAGTTGATGTAAGGTCCTTTGGTCAGAGGATGAGCTGAGCTTATGAAGGATGGGAGTCTGAGCTATGGCCACTGCATACAGTCTCTTCGTATTACAGATGAAGCCCAGGAAGGTCAACCAACTTGTCCAAGATCTTAAAGATAAGAAACGGTAGCATCTGGATTCAAAACCAGGTGCTCTGACTGCAAAGTCAAGAGTTTTTTCCCGTTTTACCATATAATATACTTTACCATACCTAGGCATAAAAATTCACACACACACACACACACACACACACTGCTCTATCTGTAACAATTGTGACTTGAGAAAAATATGGTTTAATGTTGTTATGAATAATAACTTAAGCTAAGTGCCTGAGTAATTAATGACAATAGATATATGTCATGACAGCCTATATTTTTCAATCATGGTGACTTTTTTTAACTTTTACTTTCTATATTAGAATTGATCCTGAATATCAATTCCAAAGCAGAAGAGCTGTAAGGGCTGAGCAATGGGCAATAAGTGACTTGTCCAGGATCACCCAGCTAAGAAATATCTGAGATTTGAAACCAGAATCTCCCATCTCCAAGTCTGACTCTCTATCCACTGAGACATCCAGCTGCTTCTCACTGCCCTGACTTATTTTGACCTTATATCAAACATATAAATGATTGCAGTTGTGCTTGCTTCAGCAGCACATATACTAAAATTGGAATGATACAGAGAAGATTAGCATGGCCCGTGCACAAGGATGACATGCAAATTCATAAAGCGTTCCATATTTTTTTCAAATCAAGGACACATGTGATACCCAGTAGAATCGTGTGTCAGCTATGGGAGGGGTGGTGGGAGGGGGGGAGGAAAAGAAAATGATCTTTGTTTCCAATGAATAATGTTTGAAAATGACCAAATAAAATAATGTTTAAAAGGGAAAAATAAATAAATTAATTAATTTTAAAAATAAAATAAAAATAAATAAATGACTGTAGTTGCTGATTGGACAAGGCTTTTGACCAACTACAGTGGCTACATACAACTCCCATTTTAGAAATCTCCTATTATGGACTCACACCTTCCCTCAACTTCTAGTCCTGATACAGAGACTTCCATATGGAAGTAATATGGAAGTGGCTGGCTACCCCACCCCTTAGGGGATCTAGAATAATCCTTATGGAGGCAGGGGGTACAGAAGAGGTTCTAATATAGTCACTCATGAGCCTCCATCAAGAATTTTCCTCTCTATATAACCAGATAATATCTCCCCTGGTTCATTTATGCAGTTAGCATCAACTAGGTTTTTTAAAAGGAAATGTACTGAAAGGGCATAGTCAGAACCGA